>NW_024356336.1:7086291-7113232 GCF_902729225.1 Pteropus medius
AAATTAGTATGTGCATGTGTGCATGTGTGCGTGTGTGCGTGCATGTGTGTGTGTGTGTGTGTGTGTACATATGTAGCATCAGAAGCTGGTGCTCTTGAATGTGCTTGTATGAGTTAGAAATGGTACAAGTCTGCTTTTGGCCTACGAGCCAAAGCTGTTCCAAGAACTCTTTCATTGTTTGCCTCTTTAAACAATTGCATGAGCAATTGAACTGTTTGCTCAATTTGTAAGTTGAACTGTTTTTATTAGTGTAAGAATTTCAGTTTTTATAGACCAAGTCTGGATTGGATTTTCTTCCAAAAAAAGAAAAAGAAAAAATTATTGAATGATTAAATTTAGCAACCAAACCTGTGTGGTGATGTATTTAATAATTTTCCTATTGCTCAGAATGTTTTGAGAATGCCAATTTTATAATTTCCGTTATATCCATTCTTAGGCTGAATAAGAAAATCCACCACTTTGCTTCTTTATAGTCATGCTTTGTGTTTTCGTGAAAATGGATGTAATCAGCCAAGACAGATTTTTCAGAAAATTTAGCTCCAAATGGCTTTTAGCTGTTGACAAAGAGCAGATAACATTTTCAATAGCTGAAAACTGGTATCCCAGATGGATAGTCAGGAAATAGAGCATCTGTAGAGTTGAGCAGGAGTCTAAACACAGGTTTCACCTACTTACTCTGTGATTTTCAGTAAATTGCTTAATTTCTCTGAACTTTAGTTTCTTTATCTGTAGAAAAAGGATAATACCTAACTCCTATCTGCCTCATAGTGTGGGTGTGAATAAAATAAAACACTATATTTGTTTGACTTAATAAATTGTATCTTATTATGATGACTAGTAATTTTTTAAAATCTACTGGAGGCAGTTCCAAAAAAGAAGTTCTAAAATTGTTTTGTCCAAGTGACATCATCTTTTAAATTTAAAAAAAAATTAATTTTTTAATTTACATATAGTAAAATTTGCTGTTTAGTGTACAGTTCTATGAGATTTGACAAATTCATAGAGCCATAACCACCAACACAGCTACCAAGATACAGAACATGTCCATTCCCCCAGGTTCCTTTGTGCTGCCCCTTGTACTCAACCCCCCTCCCACCCGCTGGCAACCATTGATACTGTTTTCTCTCCCTTTAGTTTTTGCCTTTCCCAACATGTCCTGCACATGGAACCATACAATATGTAGCTATTTGAGTCTGGCTTCTTTCACTCAGCATAATGCTTGCGAGATTCATCTAAGTTGTTGCATACATCAGTAGTAATGTTAATTACTTTTTATTGCCCAGTTGTATTTCATTGTATGGATGTACTAGTTTGTCTATCCCTTCATCTGTTGAAAGACATTTGGGTTGTTTCCAGGTTTTGGCAACTGTGAATAAAGCCACTTTAAACATTTACATAACAGGTTTCTATGTGAACATAAATTTTCATTTCTCTTTGGTAAATTCCTAGAAGTGGACTTGCTGGGTCAAATGATAAATATATGTTTAACTTTTTAAAGAACTGCAAAACTTCTTTCTAAAAATGATGTACCATTTTGCATTTCTATTATCAATGAATAAGGGTTTCTGTTACTCGACACCCTTGTTAGCACTTGGTGTGACCTGTCAGGAGGTACGTCACTGTACTTTTAATGTGCCATTTCTCTAATGACTAATGATGAACATCGTCTCCTGTGCTTATTTGCCTTCTGTATATGTTGTTGGTGAAATGTCTGTTCAAGTCTTTTGCCCATTTTCTAATCAAGTTGTTTGTTTTCTTGCTCCTGGGTTTTCAGAGTTCTTTATATGTTCTGGATACAAGTCCTTTGCCAGATCTGTGGTTAGCAAATGCTTTCTCCCAGGTAATAGCTTGTCTTCTCAAAGATTTTATAAGGGATTTAAAAATATTTGTTCTTGTTATAAAAAATTCAGATGACACAAAGTAAAGTAAAAAGCACAAGTTTTCATTTACCTTCTGCCACCTCCTCCAGCTTTGTTCTCAGAGATAGCCACTGTTGACAGTGTGGTGAGGATCTTTCCAATCCTTTTTATAGTATCATAATTTTCTAGTAAATATATGTTTTGAAAGGGACATTTAAATATCAATATATGTGTATTAAAATTAGTTCTATTACTTTTCAGTCAATAAGTTGCATTTCAAAGAATCTTTTTGTTTTTCTTGCAGCCCAGTAAGTAAAATCATTGTTGTTTTTTTTTCTCTTAAAGTAGTGAGTTTCGATGTAATACTTCAAAAAGCCATGATTTGAGGAAGAGAATTCCAGAAGATAACTGTTGAGTGAACTGAATTCAAATGGGTCATTTTATATTTGCTAAAGACTGTGTTAATTGGTTGAAATGACTTTGAAATATGTCCCTTTTCTTACTATAAATGGTAAATTGCTTTTTGCTGTGCCTGTGTGTATACATGTGCAGGTGTGAGCATATACTAATGGCCTCATTGGGCAAAGAATAGTATTGATAACCTCAGAGTAAAATTCTGGCTCATTCCCAAATTTTAGATTGCTCATTTTTCTTCCATTGATTCTTTTGTCTTGTTGGAAATATTCAGCACAGATTTTATACTTGGTTCACATTTTTATTTTTAACTACAGTTTTGGACTTTTTTAACCACAACTGGTCGAACTTTTTTGAAGAATGAGCTTCATTAAAGCAAGTTGTTTTCATCTTTCCACAGGTCTGAATCCTAGGACCCAGAATAAGGATTCTCTAGAGGACAGTATTTCTACTTCTCCAGACCCAAGTAAGAGGGGGGGCTGGCCCCTGACAGAAGTGGGGAGTAGAAAGGAGGTGGGGTTATGGGGTGGTCTGAGCATGAGGAAGCAAGAGGGAGCTCTGTAGGAACAGAATGGTCTGGAAGTCTACACAGCTCTGGGCTACCAGAGGAAGGACTCTCCAGCCTCTCCAGGGGAAAGCGAGGGGAAGGGCCGAATGACCTGTTCTGGAATGTGATTTAGAGGAACATGGGAAGGGTAACAGAATTCCTATGATGCCTTTGTGCCAGTCCAGAGCTGGTCTTAGTCCTTACATGCCTAATGATGGCTTTGGGGAAAATTCGGGAAGAAGTAATACGAAGAACTGGAACTGTTTACATACCTGTAGCTGAAAATGTTTGGCTGGGGTTGCATTTGTTTTGATTATCCTTGTCCATTGAAATTGTTGAACATCTAAATACAGCTGACCCTTGAAAATGTGGGGGTTGGGGACGAAAAGCTGCATATAACTTGTGACACTCTCAAAACAACTACCGATAGCCCACTGTTGAGCAGAAGCTTTAGTGGTTACATTAACAGTCAATTAACACATATTTTGTATGCTATATGTATTATATACTGTGTTCTTACAATAAGGTAAGCTAGACAAAAGAAAATGTAATTAAGAAAATCATAAGGAAAATACATTTATAGTATTAATTGAAAAACATCCACATATAAGTGGACCCCCGCAGTTCAAACCTGTGTTGTTCAAGGGTCACTGTATTTAAGAGAACATCTAATTATCTACAATAGCAACATACCAGAAAAAAAAATCCTGCCACCTGATAGACTTTATTTTACTTAGCTGTGACCAATGAGTACACATCACTGAATCTTTTTGTTCCCACTTATGGTTAACTTAATGATCTTTTCACTACTTCTTCAGGTCCCTCATATTAGTCATTTTTAGTGGCAGTATCAAAGAAGTTACTATATCTCAGTTTGACTAATCATTTCTTATTGGCGTCTATTTGGGTGGTTTCTATTTTTTTTTTTTTTTTTTTGTGATAGCTTATAACGCAGATACAATGCATTGTGCAGTTGGCATATTTTTTCTTTTGGTTCAGATCCTTGGAACATATACCCACAAGTATAGTTGGCAGATTATATTCTGGAAAGCTGCTAGCAATGAATAGATGAACGTTTTTCTTCTATACAACCCCAGCACTGGATTTTGTCATCTGTGTTTATCGTTGTTAATTTAATGGTTCTGAAGTGAAACCTTGTCGGAGGACTTTGTAGGGCTGAAGATACTGGAATTAGAAAAGAGGCCACACTCTTTTCTCAGTGAAAGAGCATCATTAAACTGAGAATTTGGGGCTTTTCTCACCATGGGATTTTGGATCAGGCATTTAAATTCTCTGTATTTGGTACATGCCAGCAGAAAACTTTTCTTAAATGTTTCTATAATCCTGAGTCAGGAAGCTGATGAAGACCAGAATGATCTAATAAGACATAAAGATATAACTATCTTCTGTTTCTAGCTTTCCTACTGTGGCTTTAATCAGGTGTTTTTCTTCTGATGCTGGTTCTAAGCAGGAAGTAGGAGTAAGCTTACCCCTTCGTTTGCCATATAGAGAAATTGGGGTAATTGATTAGGCTATTCTGGGCTATGTTTTGATCTTGAAGTGTTAATGAGTTAACAAGACTTGTGCGAAGTCAAACTCACAGAATCAGAGAGTGGAATGGTAGTTGCCAAGAGCTTGGGGAGAGGTAGAATTGGGGTGTTACTAATCAATGGACATAAAGTTTCAGTTATGCAAGATGAGTAAGTTCTAGAGATCTGCTATGCACCAAGACCTGTATAGACCATAGAGTTAGGCCTGTCTTGGGTCAAATCATCTTCTCTAAGGCAATGGTGCTGCATGGGACATACTTCCTGCTGTGACTTAGCATATAAGTCCTCTTCTTGTCCTTTAACTCCTGGTTCAATGGGACTCTGTTGTACTGGGTAGCATCTATCATTATATGGTAGAAAGATTCATGAACAGAGAGACCTCTGGTCCCATAACCTCTGGGAGGTTCAGCTTGGCCAAGTGTTTAAAGGAGTTGATGATGCCACCATAACTGCTCCGAAGAGGCGATGTGTGGGCGGACGAGATGACAGAGGTACACCACTGTGAAAGCCACACTGCATTGTGCAAAGATAAGGTCTATGAGGATCTCACTTGGGACTCAGGCTAAGGCATGGAGTGTTTCTGCTTCATATTGTTCCCTCATATAGAGATTTGAAAAATATTCTTCACTAAAATAACTTAAAGAGATAACTGACCTTATTACTTTAACTCAGTGATTCTCAACTAGAGATGATTTTATCCCCTATGGGACATGTGGCAATGTTTGCAGACATTTTTGGTTTTCACAACCAGGACATGCCACTGGCATCTTGTGAGTAGAGTCCAGGGATGCTGCTCAACATCCTGCAATGCATAGGACAACTCTCCACAAAGAATTATGGCTCCTTTAAAGCTCCTCTGGCCAGAGGATCAGAGAAGCGTGGTCTGTTAGAGGGAGCTAAGTGGTCATCAGTTCTAGGCCCCATTGTTTACCATGAAGCTTTGGACTCCCTCTGGATTTTCTTTGAAAAACCACTATGAAGAATTATCTGGTCTAAAATCTCACTAGCGCCGAGATGGAGAAAGCCTACTTTTAACTAAAAGCAGGCAATTTTAGGCAGACCCATGTGATCAGGCCCACTCTACCAATTGAAGCTTTCATTTCTGGATTAAACTGTTTCTTAAAGTTCTGGCCTTGTAACTTTCCCAAACATCCTTGATTTTTTTTCCTCAAACCCTTTTGAACGTATGATTTATTTTTGCAGTTCCGAAAGTATTCCTGAATTCTGCTACCTTGTGCTGTTTGCTCCAAAATCTGGCTAAGCTTTCTCTTCCTTTCCCTACCTAGCCACTCTACAGTCCTCAGGAGAGGCTCTGTTTTGAGCTCATGTTGATTTGCTTCAATGTGTAATTCTGCCTGCCCTGCCCTGCCCTGCCCTGCCCTGCAGTAACCTCCCTGGCATTGCAGCTTGTAGCTCTTGATCAGCAGAAAATGAAAAGTATCAGCTGTGAATCCCATTTGCATGATGGGATTGGATAAGCACGCGCACCGCATTGTCTAACAAACTGTTTCTCTCTTTCTCTCTCCCCATCCCCTTGCCTGGCAATTTTATCACCTTTCACCATGAACATTTTTCCCTACCCTCCCTTTTTACTTCTCCCCCTACCCTCCACTTCCCACACCCATCCCATGCCGGCTGTGGTGACCACACGTACCTCTTCCCCGTTTACACGAGGCAGTTCTGACACTGTCTGCTCCCCCTGTAGTGCCAGGCTTCTGTTGCACAGTTGGAGTGGACTGGAAGTCTCTCACTACTCCGGCGTGCCTCCCCCTCACCACCGACTACTTCCCTGACCGTCAGGGCCTGCAGAACGACTACACGGAGGGCTGCTATGACCTCCTTCCAGAAGCAGACATGGACAGGTAGGTGTTAGAGGACAGGCTTTGTTTGTAGGGAGGTTCTGGGTATGGCCAGGTGTACGTCAAAACACTGAATTTTCAAACCTGTGTCCTCTTACATTTAGGAAATTTTATGAGGCAAGAACTGTTAGTTTTCTCTTTAGAATTCTATTGACTTGCCTCCTTTAACCATTTCTCCTCATTGATCCTTTCTTATATTTTCTATTCCAGTTGTTCTGGGCACACTAAATCTGATCTTCGTTTCTAAGATTGCCCATGTGGACATCAGATTACCTGCTTGCTTCTTCCACCTCTTGAACTGGTCATTTTTCCCAAAACTAGGTTACAAATTATTAGTTTTATAAACCATCATAGAATAGTTATCAGAGCTGGCTTGTGGGATTGAAGCAAAGGAGAGGGTGGGACTGTGGACTCTTGAGTGTTACTCTGCCCTTAGCCAAGCATATTCATGTGGACCATTGTTCGTTTTTTCAGGAGGGATGAGGAGGGTGTGCAGATGACGGCCCAGCAGGTGTTTGAAGAGTTCATTTGCCAGCGTCTCATGCAGGGCTACCAAATCATAGTGCAGCCCAAGGCACAGAAACCCAACCCTGTCGTCCCGCCCCCACTGAGCAGCAGCCCCCTCTATAGTCGAGGTGAGTTTTTCATTTTTCCTTTTCTACTAAATTTGCATAAGTAAGCTCTCAAGATGGTAGGGAATAAATTTAGGAATAATTGTTTTTCAACACAAAATTTTTGTAAATTTTACTTTACATGAAGAATAAAGTCTTAAAGTCCTAAAACTCTGTTTCATCTTCAACTCTCCTTTTAAGGAAGAGGATATGACCAAGTTCAGGAATGTTACATCCTGGCCTGGGCAGCACCTAGGAGTAGTAGGCAGCTGAGCTAGGACTGAGATATCAAACATCATAGTGAATATTTTAGACACAGAAACCTATATTTATTTATAGTACAGTACCTGACACATACTAGGTCCTCAGATATTTATAAACCTGAAGTTTATACTTGTTCTTTTTTTCCTATACTGGATTCATTTTCTCTTGTTTGTCACTGAGGCTTAGTGACTTGAATCAAGAATGGGTCATTTGTGAGTGATAGAGGCTAATAAGTGACAGAGACTCAGTGATGCCAGTCGAGTTGGAGCCAGACTCTGGAGAGCTCTTCTAAAATAAGCCAGGCAGAGAAAGTTAAGTGTGGGCGCCCAGAATCAGAAAGCAGCAATCACTTCCTGGAATAATCATGAGCAACCATTAGCCTCCTGCTTTCTTCTTGCAGCTACCCTAACCACCCAGCCCCAAACTTCAGATCATCTTTGACTCTGTTAATGTTCCCCTGGCCAGAGGATCAGAGAAGCATGATCCTGTTAGAGGAAACTTAGTGGTCGTCAGGTCCAGGCCCCCGTCATTTGTGATGAAGCTGTAGACTCTGTCTGGATTTTCTTCAAAAGCCCCTTGTGTTACTTATCACATGTTGCCTCACTTTCATTTTCTAGACTCTGCTAAATAGTAACCTTTCTGAGTGCCAGGACTATTAGCTTCATCTTTTTATCCACTAAAATGGAAACCACTATGCCTAGCATACAACATTATGAGTTGATAAATATATGAATTCATTTATTCATTCATTCAACAGTATTTTTGAACTTTCTGTTTTGTGGGGAATTTTTGGTCCAGTGGAAGAAAATAACATTAGTCAAACCATGAAATATAATTCCATGTTATGATAAAGACTGTGAGGAAAAAGTCAAGGGACCTGATCTGGTCTTGAGGGTCAAGGATGGCTTCCTTGAGAAGGTGATGTTTGAGCCGAGACATGAAGTATGTGCAAGAGTTATTAGAGAAGCAGGTTAGGGGTGGAGAGAAGGAGTAGGTAAGAAGAGCATGCCAGGCAGAGGGATTACTATGTGCAAAGGCCCTGAGGCAGGAGGGGTTGTGACACTTTCTGGGCCCCAAAAGGAGTAAGCCAGAGATATGGCCAGAAATGTCAGGAGACTCAGGCCTCACAGGACCACGTGAAGGATTTTGTTCTTTATTCCAAGAGTAGTGAAATGAATTTGCCTTTAGGGTCAATGGCCCCCTCCAGGCTGCCTATTTGCTCTTCTCTGGAATAGTTGCTCAGTGTCCCTTAATTGGTGGTCCGTAATTCCTCTATTGTCCAGTTCTGTTCCGGCTGATTCACGAGCCTCACGTCATGGCTGGTTGGCTAGAGGCTACTCACCTGACTGTATCCTTTCTGGCTATTTTTCTCCTTTCATAAATTTAATCCTTTTTATTTCTATAGTAACAGAAATGGTACCATTGTTATAGTTACTGGAAAAGTGGCCATAATATGTGAGCCTGTGCTACTCACTGATTGCAGATTTATTGAATACCAGTTGTGAGCAGGACCGTGTTCCAGTAGTAAATAGAATAGCATCAGCCCTGTCCTTGGAGTTTACAGTCTACTGGGGGAGACAGATGTTAAACTAATGAACCACAAGTATATATTTGATCACAGATTGTGAGGAGTGCTCTGCAGGATTTAAACAGAAATAACTGTGGTGCACCTAATTTAGAATGGTGTATAGGTGCCATGCTAGGTGCTCGTGAACGTTATCCCATGACATTGTCTTGACAGCCAGTAGGGAGCTTGTTGCGTGAATGAAAGAATGCTGGGATGGGGATAAGCCCTCTTTCTAGTTTTAGAAAGTGAGACTCAAGAGATTGGGTACCCAAGATCACACAGCCGGCAGGTGAAAGTGCTGGGATTTAACTTGGGTTCCTTTGAACCTCTTTTATCTGTAATCTGCTTGCCTCTCCTTCGCCATTATCTGGAAAATTCCCACATGCGGAGTGCAGATCTTTTCAGCCTCCGCTGCCCTCTCTTCTGACAACTGCCATGCTGCCTGCCACTGAACAAAGGGTCTGTGTTTCATTTCTTTCTAGATCACGGAAATCCTGTCTTGGTTCAGTTGTTTATTAAGGCACCTGTGGAATCAGGGATTCAGAGATGAGGAAGACCCTGTCCTTGCCTTTGAAGGCTCGTTGCCTAATAGCTCAACAAATAAATAAGTAGTCCTTTAAGACTGAAATGTGGTATGTCAGTGAGGGAGTCGTGGGAGCTCAGGCCGGTAAGCCAGGTCGACTGCCACCCTGGGGTGAAGACTGTAAATGCCAGAGTGGCAGCTCATACGTAAGTGGAGTCCCACAGTCATCTCAGCCTATTAACATCTCTAGAACTTTCTGGAATGGCATCAAGTTGTTCAGCTTTGACAGTGACATCTGGGTGCTATCAGAATCCCCAGGCTCTAATCTGCTGTTGGTTCAGTAACAGAAAAATCTGCCCAAATCTGCCAACTTTGGGACTTCTTTTTTTTTTAACCAAGGATAATTTTTTTCCATGAAACTACTCCTCAAAAGAAAGTGTTGCCTCTTTTGTTTCTCTGTTTCTGAATCTGTATGGAAGAGAAGTAATTGCCTATTAACAGAATGATCCTCAACCATATGGAAGAAATGATTTTTTTTTTTTTTTTTTTGTCTGTTAGGCCTTGTATCCCGAAACCGCCCTGAGGAGGAAGACCAGTACTGGCTGAGTATGGGCAGAACTTTTCACAAAGTGACACTGAAGGATAAGATGATCACAGTGACACGATATCTTCCCAAGTGAGTCCTTGGATATTTAAAGTTTTCAGATGCTGTTCTGAATTGTGTCTACATACTGTCCACATACTGAATTATGTGTATCACACGTAATTCAAACCGGAGAGATAGTTGAGTGGTTGGTTTTTCTTCTGGAGTTATTGTTTTTTTTTTTTCCCTAGGGTTATCTTATGGCTGTAGTTCCCCTACTTCCAAAAGGGATTTAATTCAGCTTATGATATTTAGCCTGATTCTTAACAAGCCAAGTAAAAATAAAGAATGTGAGGAGAGGAGAATGAGAAAGTTAGATAGCGCCGAGAAATCTCCATTACCAGTCTCCAGGGATGAGTTGTTTACTGTGGTCAAGGGTTGAATGCCAAGGATGATGCTAAGTATATTGAGATGGAAAAGGTAGAGAAGGATTGGGAAGGATTCTCTTTTGGACTTCCGGGCATCCCCTTCTTTTTTTCAGGTACCCTTATGAGTCTGCCCAGATCCACTACACCTACAGCCTCTGCCCTTCTCACTCAGACTCGGAGTTCGTCTCCTGTTGGGTAGAATTCTCCCACGAGCGGCTGGAGGAGTACAAGTGGAATTACTTAGATCAGTATATCTGTTCCGCTGGTTCTGAGGACTTCAGGTCAGAGAATGTGCTTTGGCTTTCCATCCTGGCTGCCTTGGGTGTGTCCATATTTTAACAGGTCCAGCCTTTTTTTCTGATTACAAAATGATCTCCATTTTAGAAAATAATGGAAAAAACAGAAGCATATCTTTACTGGGTTAAAAACTCAGTGATGAGATGGATGGTGGTGATGGTTGCACAACGGTGCGAATATACTTAATGCCATTGAAATGTACACTTAAAGATTGTTAAAGTGGTAAACTTCGTGATGTGTATTTTATCATATAAAAACAACAAACTCAGTGATGACGTTCTCTTTGATGGAACATCAGTGCAAATCATGTTCTTAACATTTTCCTGACTACTTGTGGTGGTGCGTTTTGAATTTTTATGCATGATTTCTGATTACGATGATACAAAGCCACAACTTCACTGGGCCTGGGTGTACAGAATCTTCTCACATCTCTGGAATATAAAGTAAACACAACCGTTAAGTTCTTCCTTCTGAGCTTGTGTTTTTCTTGTTTTTGTTTTTTCCCATTTAAAAAATTATTTTTTAATTATAAGTGACATACAGTGAGCTTGTGTTATTATCTACTTTTTCTCACCACCACTCCCTCTTTCTCCTTTGGCCCTCCATAGTTTAATTGAGTCTCTGAAGTTCTGGAGAACTCGCTTCCTGCTGCTGCCAGCCTGTGTCACGGCCACCAAGCGCATCACGGAGGGAGAAGCCCATTGCGACATCTACGGGGACAGACCCCGGGCAGACGAGGAGGAGTGGCAGCTCCTGGATGGCTTTATCCGCTTTGTGGAAGGCTTGAACCGGATCCGTAGGCGCCATCGTTCAGATCGCATGATGCGAGTGAGGGCTCTGTGGGGACCGTGCTTGGTCTGGGATGCAGCAACTGTCTCCTATGTCATGGGCCTCTCACTGGCCAGTTTATTTACTCCACAATTGTCCAGCATTTACTATAAATCCAAAACAGTGTGTTCTTCTCCATGGCAGGGCAAAGAAGGGAGGGGGCAGTGTTCTGTGGCACAGGGCAACCTGAGGACGCAGCTTCTTGTGCTTCCCAAGTTGGACCCGGTGTCAGTCACAGCTGCTTATGTGATGTGCTGAATTGTTGAGTAGAAGCTCTCAAGAGGGTAACAGCAGCAATATCACTTATATCACTTTTAGATTTTCCAGCACCGTTGGGCATTCATTCAACCACACACTCCCCGATGGGGACACTGGGGCTTATGGGAGTTAAGGGATATGTTAAAGGATATGAGGATACCCAGCTCTGTGTGTGTGTGAGTGTGTGTGTGTATGTGTGTACTGTACACAGATCTATGAATTTTACAAATATGCAGATGCATGTAACCACCACCACCACAATCAGGATATGGAATAGTTGCCATCACACCAAAAAAACTCCCTCCAGCTACCCGTCATGGCCACACTTTATCCCCATCTCTCACCCCTGATCTGTTCTCCATCACTATATTTTTGTCTTTTTCAAGGATCATGTAAATGGAATCATGCAATATATAACCTGATGCGGCCTTCTTTCACTCAGCTTCCTGCCTTTGGGGTTCATCCACGTTGTCACTTGCATCAACCATTTGTTCCTTTTCATTGATGAGTAGTGCTCCATCATCAGCTGTGTTTTTATTGTTTGTTTTTAATCTCAAGTTCAGCGTTCTTTAACCTACCCAGCTGCCTTCTGTACACAGCATCACTTATGATTATACACAGCATCATTTCCAGGAGAGCTTGCTTATGTAGCAGAAAGAACCTTAGTTTTGAAGTCAGGTAACTAGTTTGAATTCCAGTTCTAACGGGATTTGAGATAAGTTAATTAACTTCTCTGAGACTCAGTTTTTTTTCCCGTAAATTAGATATACCGTTATTTACTCCCTAGAGTTGTGATGAGAATAAAATGAGATAATACGCATAAAACACCTCAAAGAGGCAGTTTGTTTTGAGTCAGTAGGCATTAGGGACCTTCAGTTTAAGCGAAAAGCAGTTTTCTGGCATTTACCGAATACTGAGAACCCGTGTTCCTCAGTTAACTGACTCCCAGAGCCTGCAGCAGGACAGATGCAGCTGCAAATGCTGGGGCATGAGTGGCGCCTATTGAAGGGTCCACTTGGGCTGATGGCTTTGTCTCCTCTTCTCTGCTTTAGAAAGGGACAGCCATGAAAGGCTTGCAGATGACCGGACCCATCTCTGCGCATTCCCTCGAGTCATCTGGCCCCCCAGTTGGGAAGAAGGGAACCTCAGCTCTGTCTGCCCTGTTGGAGATGGAGGCCAGTCAGAAGTAAGTGTCTTATTGGAAGAGAGACTTGTCCCCACCCAGTACTCCCTGAGAGTTTTCAGTGCCCTTTTCTTGTGAGTGGAGTGAAATATGATTTCTGTTTGCAAGGAGCCTATAATTTGCACAAAGACACATACACGAAAAGAAAACTGGGTTAATACCTAATGTCAATAACACAAAATAGTCTGGAAGTTACAAATTTGCAATCTGGGCCTTAATTCAAACTACAGATACATTTAGTTTGGCCCGCAAAGTGATTATTTTTGTTAGTTTTGTTTTTCCAGTAGACCTTATTTTATAGAGTAGTTTTAGATTCAAAGCAAAATTGAGTAGAAGGTACAGAGATTTCCCGCACACACCCTATCTCCACACATGCATACTTCCCCCATTATCACTATCCCCCACCAGAATGGTGCATTTGTTAATATTGTGGAATCTACATTGACGCATCATAACCACCCAAAATCCACACGCATCAGTTTACACTGGTGGCGTACATTCTGTGGTGGCATACATTCTGTGTGTTTAGACAAATTTATAATGACATGTAGCCACCATTAACAGAGTAGCTTCACTGCCCTAAAGACATAAAACATTTTTTAAATATTTGAGCCAAATTTTTTTGTTTGAAGATTTCATATAAAAATGTGGACTTTATATGAATTCTTATTTTAAAAAATATTAGTATACATAACATGCTGCATAGTTGTATTATATAACACACAAGAGAATATATTATAGATAACATAATATAAACTTATAGGTAACACATAAAATTCAGCTCTGCTTGATGTAGTACAGGCTCACTTAACACTGGGTCCACAGTCATACCCAGGTAC
The DNA here is from genome assembly GCF_902729225.1 of Pteropus medius. Taxonomy (NCBI): domain Eukaryota; kingdom Metazoa; phylum Chordata; class Mammalia; order Chiroptera; family Pteropodidae; genus Pteropus; species Pteropus medius. Next base: position 7,099,902 of record NW_024356336.1, read on the forward strand.
CATGGGCTGGCACTTGAGAATGGACATGTGCCCTCTGGTTTATAGTAGAACCAGCACACCCTCTGGTTTTGGACTTGTCTTGCACCCTCAGTCATGCTATGTGACCAGCTTCTCTAGGCATTTGAGTGTGTGGTCCCTTTATAAACAGTAAGTGCTACAGCTCTCAGGTTGCTGGTGGGACCACATCTTACTGGAGAGGGCAGGGACAGCGTTGCAGGAGGTAGAATTTAAGTTGGCCTTATAGGGAGGGAAGCATTTACACAGAGGAGAGGTGGGACTTGGGGAAGGGGAGAAAACATTGCCGTGAGCAGGTAGGACCTGCCCTAGGGTGCATTCCATGCCCTCCTCATCCTCCCAGACAGACCAGGTTCCCTCTGTGCTTTCCAGCATCCTGGGCCTACGTCTGTCTGAGCACTTACCAGTATCATTCTGAGGGCTGTAACCGGTTTACTCATCTTCCCCCCGACTTGTCTGCGCTCTGAGGGCAGAGGCTGTGTGCTGTGCCTGCTATATAGTATGTGCACAATAGATGAGAATGATGGAGAAAGGGATGTGGAGGGTCCCTGTATAAGGTGTTAGAGGAGACTGGACCTTGTCTGTCTAGTGTGAGAGTCTGTGTTGCGCTCAGCAGGAACCTGCATCCATTTGGCTTTCAGAAAGTAACATGGAATAAGCATGAGGCATAGTGGGAGTTAACAATTACAAAGGCCGCGTGGGAAGTTGGATTCAGGCTGTCCTTACACATTCTCATAGCAAGAGCGATCCTTTGAAAGTTTATTTTAATGGAAAATTTCAAACATAAGAAAGGTAGATGCACTAGTATAATGAATCCCCATTTACCCATCACCCAGCTTCAGTAATTATCCTCGTGGCCAATGATGTTTCATTTTGTCCCACTTGTTCTCATCTTCTTTTTATTTCTTATTAAATCCCAGACATCATATCCTTTCATCTGTAATATTTCAGTGTGTATCTCTGAAAGATAAGTACTCTTTAAAAAAAAAAAAAAAACCATAATACCATAATACCATAATTTACCTAAAAAGGTACAGCAATTCCTTAACATCACGAAATATCCATTCAGTGTCTTTACCAGAAGTGGTGTTTTCAGAAATGAGCCCCTTGTATAGGTGGACCCAGTGGGTGGGCCCCAGGAGGCAGAGACCCATTGGTGGGCTCTCATTAGTCCAGGCAAGAGGCAGCAGGCTGGATAGAGGGTGATGATGACATGGAAAGGAAGGGATGCAGGGAGAGAAAGTGAAGAATATAGTGAGGTGACTGGGGGCTGGGGGAGGGTGGACTCATTCCTGAGGGCACTGGGTCCTCTTTAGAAAATATCTTCATCTCCCCAAGGAAAGACCACAGAACTCTGCCTGGCAGGTTCTCCCTCTCACTAATCGTAGACTTTTCCTGCTGAGAAAAAGAACAAGGAACATAGGTTGCTCTGAGGGGCGTGAAGCGGCGGCGGGGGAATCTTATTTTAATTTGTCAGTGAGTCACCATTCAGTACGCTCCAAGGAGCATGTTTCTGCTCAGGTTGGAAGAGGAAAGATAGCTTGGGGTGGTGGTGTCCCCGTGTAAGACATGAGACTCTCAGCTAACCCCATAGCAAGAGGCAGGACAGAATCTAAGCTTTATTCCTTCCCCTGGATCAGTGCTCCTGGGCGACATGGTATGTTTCCTCAGTGCTAGAGGTAGAGAAAAGGGAGCCAGACCTTTATATGATGTGTGCTCACATGGCATTTTTTACTTATGTGCTTTTCTTTTTCTTTCGTTGCACCAAGCAGATCCAATTTTATTTATTATGAAAACAATATGATAGCAACAGGAAAAAGAATTTTTTAAATGTCACATGTAGTCCTGCCATCTTACGATAACTATTTCTTCCACTTCTCTTCCAGTCTTTCTCCGTAGGCATATACGTTCAGTCAGGCTCTCATGGAAGAAAGAGACCCCTGGAAGCTTGGCTTTGTGCCGAATAACAGTGTGGCCATGAGCCATCTGGGCAGCCGGTGCCGGTCAAGGGCCTTTGCTGCCCTTGTTAGCTGGGGATAATCTGATGACAGCCAAGTCGGAGCAGAAGAGACCTCCACATGGCAGTTGTCACTGCCTCTGTGGAAGCTTGACTAGTGATCCCTTTCCAGCAAAAGCAGTGTGCCCTCATATATATTCTCACACATATACATATACAATACATATAACTGGTCATTTCGTGACAGTACCCTCCCCTGAGCTATTAGGCAATGAGCCTTCAAAGGCAAGGACAGGGTTTTCCTCATCTCTGAATCCCTGATTCCACAGGTCAGCACGTAACAGGCAACTCAGTGAATTATCACATACGTCAGATGACGCATCTGAGGGGACACTGCGGGGTAACCAAGGCTTCCTGCTACTGCTGTCCCAGGCTTGGGCCGCTGCAGTCAAAGTGTGCGTTTGTGAATGAGGCTCAGAGGAAAACACAGTGCGATGTGGTAGAGAGGGAGACAGTGTGGTATAAGTGGACAGGAGAAGGAATCCAGCATTTATTCTGCTTTTCCTATGTGAATTATACCTCAGAGTAACCAAGTAATTGGTGTAGGGAAGTTACTGATTTGTTTGTTTGTTTTTCCCCCAGTATTCCAGCTAATAGGTACAAAAGGAATGATAGAATGTTACCATGTGTAGTTTTTAATGAACTTAATGGGTCCAGCAGAGATCATCAGCGACAACCAATATCACCAGAGAGAGACCACTAGACATTGTGGGCCTCTAGACAGAAGTACACGACACACTTAGGAAGAGTTCTTGCCCCAAATTGAACCTAAATTTGCTCAAACTTTTAGATATAATTTCTGATTGTCAGGAAGTGCAGGGCACAGAGGAACATGATAAACAATAAAGAGACATAATCAGCTCATCCAGACTGTAAATTTACGGGGTGAACCAGCTACTTTCTTCAACAAATAAATTGCAAGGATGAGGAGAGATGAAAAGGAGTTTATATCTTAAAAGAGACATAAGAGACACAACTTATAATGTAGGGGCCTTAGCTGAATTCTGTTTTCAACGAACTGAAAGGAATTTTTGGAGATAATTAGAGAAATATTTATTAGAAAATTAAAAAAATGTTTCGAGTCTAGTGATGGAATTGTGATTATATATTTTTTAACTTATTTTCTTTTAGAGATACAGTATATACTGCAGTGTTTATGGATGAAATAATACCGTGTGAGTTTTGCTTCAAAGTAATCAGGGTGGATAGGTAGAGTGTATAGATGAAACAAGATTGGCTCTAAATAAATAATTTTGGGGTCTGGGTAGGTATATTTGAAATGTTTCCATAATAAAAACTAAAAAGGAATGTAACAGGTTACTATGGAAACTGATTTTTAATCTCTGGGATAAGATTACTTCACTGTCAGTAACAAACATGTCAGAATTTAAGACTAGAGAAGTGTCATAGGTTGGGTTCCTGGGGAAGCAGACTGAGATGGAGTTTAACATGTAGGATTTTTATTAAAGTCTTAGGCTCAACACCTGTGGGAGGGAGAAGAAGGGAGAAGTAGAAATGGACAAAAGCCGAGATGCGGTGAAGACCCAGTGACAGCCTCAAGCCACCTCACTCATGCTCTGGAGCTAGAACAGCCTTCGGAGATGAGCTGGGTTGGGCCAACATAGCCAGGCCTTTCCACCCCCTCACTGATCATTCATTGTCGGCGTGCAGCCTGGGGAGGGGCGAGAGCTTGCACGAGGCTGCTCTGCAGCTGGGGCTATCCCTGAAGGGGCTGACAGCTGAGCCTGCTGGACAACACGTCCAGCTACTATGGCAACAAGGCCAAGGCAGAGGGATCTGGGTGGCACCTTGTAGTGTCCACCACAAGAAGTATATATTGCAATAATAATGAAGTGTTTAAGACTATAATGAGAGCCTTCTGAAACCAAATAAAATTTCAGTGATGTTTTAAAGCTAATTTGTGGGAGCATTTAAGTTATAATAGTTCATAGTTAATTTTAGTATGGAAAAAATTAGGAAAATAATATGTACATCAGAACCAGGATGAGATGAGATGTTATAAGAAAATCACAATTGTCTTCTGTTATGAGATCATGTCTGTTAGATATGTCTGGGTTTTTTGGGGGGAAGAGAGGAGGGAATGTAAGTGTGTATGTCTGCAATATTAACATATAAACCTTCAAAGTGTGTAGAGAGTCAACACATTTCCCCCCATTAAGGTTATGCCACATGTTAATGCAGCCCTAATTTCAGAATGTGCTTCTTTCTCAGAGGATTAAAAAAAAATGATGTTCATGGATGGAGTCACTCATACCATGTCACTTGCCTTTTCAAAGTTATATGTAAGCACCAGGTGCTGCCAAGATGCTTTTAAAATTGAGCTGTTTTCTGATTTACTGTGGACGGCTGGAGATTGTTCAGGCAATGAATGAAATTAAGGGTGTCATGTAGGGCCCGAAGGAGAAACAAAGCAGAAGTGTTGACAGCAACAGACCTGTCTTCATTTCATCTTGGCTAACGGGGGTCCTTCACCAGGAGGTTCTGAGCAAGCCACAGTCGTGTGCGTTTCCTTCTTTCAGGTGCCTGGGAGAACAGCAGGCAGCTGTGCATGGTGGCAAGAGCTCGGCCCAGCCAGGCGAGAGCAGCAGTGTTACCATGACTCCCACCTACGTGGACAGCCCACGAAAGGTAAAGGAGGCCACTCCAGCAGGGAACATATTCTGAGACCCAGTGTGGAGGGCAGAATGGATAGCCGCGAATGTGCTGAAGATTTGGGTGAATTCTACCCTGAGCCCTTTTAAGCATTCCTATTATTGTTGAGGAACTTTCCTACTCACAGTTGTAAGGAAGTGAACTGTTAGATAAGTGCAGATACACAGCAGTCAGGCTAAACAGTATTGGTCAGGGCCCAGGATTTGGCTTGAGCTTTAAAACTGGCCATCTGGTTTTCCTTTAGTTGCATCTTTGACTCTCCCAGGGAAGGTCGGGAGTTGGGGGAGGTAGAAAGCTACTGAAGCAGCTTTCATGAGAACACGCTCTTTTTTTTTTCTTTTTCTTTTTTTTAACTCCCTACAAACAAAAGTCCAGGACCAGAGAGCTCACTCTTTGGTAATGCTTAGACTCCTGAGAAATATAGTCCAACAAGAGCATCCTGTGGGAAAAAAACAAAACCTTAGTTTTTGAGCCTCTTTATGGAATAGCAAGTAGAGCATAGGGGCTGAAAACTCCATAGGTCAGGCTTTTTGTATCTTTTAAGACCCATAGTCTTGGCTCTATAACTCTTTCTGGGAAATTCAGACTCTGAGATCATTCTGATATGGTAGGATGAGCTGATGGTATGTTCTTTTATCTGGTCCCTATCACTAGGAAATGAAGGAAATTTAATAGCTATATTTTCTTTTCAGAATTGTGGCCAAATTGTATATCTATCCATGTGTTTATTTTACTTCCATATCATGAACATTTCCCCATGATGTCATTAAATATTTTTCAAAAGCATGATTTTAAAAATTAAATTATATAGTATTATATCATGTGAAAAGACTTTATAACTTACGAAAATTTTTGTTCAAAATGTAGATGATGATTGATTTTTAAAAATAATTTTTGGTAATCCATAAATTATTATAATTATGCTACAATGTATCAATTATAAATAATACTGCAAATAACATCTTAGCATATAATGATTTGACCACATCTCTGATTATTTCTTTGGGATAAATTGTTAGAATTAGACTACTATGATGGAGGGATTAAAATCTGAGAAAAAGTGTAACAGGCTACAGGCAGCTTTTATGATATCAAGATCAGAGGTTGGCAAATCTTGATAAATATGGGCTTTGTGGGCCAAGAGGCAAGATCAAAGCTTTTGTGTAGGTACTTCCATAACCATTAAAAAATTTAAAAACTACTCTTAGTTCACAGGCTATAATAAACCAGTGGCTGGATTTGGCCATTAAGCTGTAGTTCACTGACCCAGCTGTAGGCAGTGACTTTAGGTGCAGTCCCAAGGATAGTCTGCACATAAGGAATGATCTGTTGGTCATGGAAGAGGCTTCTCACCTGTCCTCCCTCATGCGTACATAAATCTCAGCAGCATTAGCACCTTCATTCCTATATGTTCTGGCAAAGAAGGGACATAGATGGAACAATGAGAACACATAAGTACCTTGTGTGCTGTCCATTAGCTTTGACCTCTGCCTATTGCCATCTTTGAGGATTAGCTACAGTGCCAGGGACAGAACTGAAAAGTAGAGAAATTTTAGAGCCACAAGCGTTAGGTTAAGATGCACCAACAACCAAATATTAAATTACTGTTTAGAACACTCTCCTAATCTTCCAACTGAAACTGAACACTGAAATCTACATGGATGGCCATCACTCATGCCGGATGTAGATTTCGTGTAGTCAAGGAGAAGCAAAGGTGTTACGAGATGGCCAAAGTGAAGAGCCCCGGCTGACATACTCAGAAACGTCCAACAATGTCTCTAGTCAGATGCTTGTGTCGGGACGCGTGGAGGGGTACCTGAATTTGCATCTCTATCACCTCATTTCTGTGGTTTGTTACTTGAGTTCGTAGTGGTTTGTAGAAAATAGCAGCAGTATTGATTTAAATGAACAGCCAAATATTTCAGTGATTCTAATTTTAGAATTGAACAAAAGTTGTAGGAAAACAGAGACCTTCAGATTTATCAAGTGCTTTTTCCGAATTTCAATGGTAATACATAAAAAGTAAAAATTTTGAAGGGGCAAGAGGACACTTCCTGACCTTAAGAAAGAGGGAAGGAAGGGTCTTTGGAAATGTCCGCTATGTCGTTTTTGTTTCAAATTCATGGCAACTTGAACTCCACAAGAACAGGGTGGGGAGGGGAAGATAGCTTCAGGGAGCCCACCCACCCCAGTGAGTACATATATATCTGACATCGTGGCTTCTCGGGTATTTTGTTACACAACCAGTGGAGAAGGTGTTGCTGCTTCTGATCTCCCGTTTGCTCAGAAAATTAAGCAAGAAAGTTTTCCTGCATGGAATCCTCCCATCTGGCTGCCATGTATAGTAACAGGCAGAATTGAGAACCTCAAGCCTCTGTGTATCTCTCCACGTGGGCTGCTGGTAACCCAGCTGACCACTGAAGCCTGTCACTTGCAACTTCCTACAAGCTACCCTTTGGCTTCTTCTCTCCTTCTTGGCATAGGTCTGAAGGAAGTTCAGAGCTATGTGGGAGGGTGCAAGCATCCAAGACAGGCTCTGAGGAGACCTGAGGGAGCTTGGATGTCCCTTCTAACCTAGGTGCTATCTCCCACATGGATGGGATATTCTGCCCAAGAAGGTGTGAGTTCCTGCTAATGCTCTGCATTTGGATATTGTCTTCCTGGGTGAATCTCTCGCGCACCCCGACCCATTCCCTTCATACTCCCTTGTTTCTTTCCTTCCCTCCTTGTTTTTATTTTTATTTTTTTCTTTTATACCCCTCTCCTTCCTCCTATGGTTCACCACTGGTCCACATTCCGTTCCTTCACTCCCTTGAACCTGCTGCTGCCGCCGCTGCGTCCTCCTCCTCTGACTTCAGGATGGGGCCTTTTTTATGGAGTTTGTCCGCAGCCCGCGTACAGCGTCATCTGCCTTCTACCCTCAGGTCAGTTAAACTCTGCAGCCCATGCATGCCTGTCCTGTCAGCAGAAGCCTTCTGCTCGGCTCTGAACAGATGGAGTTGGACTGCAGCTGAGTTTCAAGGGCAGGTGAAACTGAATTTGGTCCCAGAAGTGTGCATTCCCATTCATAGATTTACCGGCTTCAAAGGGGGATGGAAATGATTAATGTTAGGGAACAAATGATCTCACCAGTGTTGACTCAGTGTTTCCTATCTCTGCCTGTTCATTTCACATATTGCCACTGATTCTCTGCCATGTGACAGCATCTTCCCTTTTAGGTGTTTTTGTCCGTGTCATATAAGCAACATGAAATATGCTTACTTAATGAATGAGCGCTGAGTTTTTCCCTCTCAGTACAAACAAGATTTTTAACAGTGTGGCAAGAAGTGGTGAAAAACAGAGCAAACGTTTATTAATAGGCATGCACTTTGTCAGAGGCTAGTGGTGTGTGACCCTGGGCAGCTCATCCAGCCTCTGGACTTCCCTTAACTCATCTGTCAAATAAAAGGGTTTGGACCAGATCTCCAAGGGCCTTCCACGTCCTAACATTCTTCAGTTACTCTCTGCCAAGCACATAGTATTATCTCATTTCATCCTCACAGCATAACCTATGAGTTAAGTAGTTTTATTGCAGTTTTATAAATGGAGAAATTGAGGGACAAAGGAGGTGTGTTGGGTTCATCTAGGACCAACAGGCTTAACTCCTGATCCCCCACCTCCCCACTCTGTAATTACCGTTCTGACAGGTCCTATGTGAAGAGAAACTGGACTCCCTGCCCTTTATCATGACCCTTACGTATATGAAATTGGCTTAGTTGCAGAGATTTGAATGTGTTACGAGGGTTTGTGCAGAGAAAGGCAGGCTAAGGGGAATGGGACTTAGAGGTTCAAGGGTAAAGGTTAAAGAATCCTTATCTGATGGAAGTCAGAAAACCAACATCACCTGAGTACCTACTCCACCAGCTGTCGTGCAATGGTCTCTGCAAACATAATCTTCACAAGTGTTTGAGGGGCGGTATCATCACCCCAATTTCCAGATAAGGAAACTAAGGCTTAAAGATGTTACCTGGTCAAAGAGCGTACAACTAGTAAGTGGCTGAGCCCCTGCACCCTCCTGCCCACCATGCTGGGAGGGGAAGGGGTCAGTTAACGTTAGAGTCTTCCCTTCCTTTGGGGTGCAGAGGGTGCCATACCTGTCTGTGCAGGTCTTCAGAGGTCTGCGCCTGCCTTTTCCAGTGAGCTGTGTGACCCTGGGCAAATCCCTGTCAGGACCTCTGAGTCCTATTCCAAGAATCTCTCATCTCTGAGTGTGGGAGGCACACTGCATTTTTGGTTTAGAACAAAATCGGTCAGATTTTTTAAACTTTTACTTTTTAACAAGAGACCCTCTTGTGACAAGTTTTGGATTTAGATTATAATTTAACATAAGAAAAATCAACAGAGCTGGAAGAAAAGAATTGTTTTATAAATCCTAAAATAGTCCACATAGTTTCACAGTGGTGAATTTGCCAGTATAACAAAAGTGGACGAGTTAGCGCAAATGGAAATAGCAAATAGAGATGGATGTTAGGAGAGGCACATGAATAAAGTTTATATTACCCACCAGGTGTGTTGTTAAGAAGATAGATAATTAAAATTATCTATACTCATATTAGATATAGTAAGGGAGCTCTCTATACTTAAACAAAATTACATTATGCTTTGTTTATTTTTGTTTTATTTATTATTAAAATATACATAACATAAAATTTGCTTTGTTTGCTTTTTCACACAGCTTGGAGAGTGAAGGGGGTCAGCTCCTTTCAGATCTTGACTTCAGCACCGTACCAGGGAGCTGCTTTAGGCACGATAATTAACCTCCTGAACCTCAGTTTTCTCTTTTGTAAAAGGAAATAAAAATAATTTCCTTGTAGGGTTGTTTGAGGATTAGAAGTCATATCTGTTTCTCAACAAATTTCAAGGGAATGAAATCACATAGAGCATATGTACAATTAAGTTATGTGTCAGTGACACAAAGATAACCAGAAAAACCCCACGTATTTAGAAAGTAAACAAGACACTTCTAGTAATGCATGAGGCGTGAATGATATATGTAAGGCTGCTGGCATGGTGTGTGGTATGTGCTGGCCACACAGTGCAATACTAGTTTAGATGAGGATTACTGCAATGCCAGATTTCAGTGTCCATTTTGCACATCTGTTTATTAGTGCCTACTCCCTATTCCTGCTCTCCTCTCCACCCTAAAAACCGAAGAGTGTTCAGTGAGCTCCTTAAGAGAATGGGGCTACTTGTTAAGACTGTCCATGCAGGCTCTGGCATCAAGCTGCCTGTGACTCCACAGACTGACTGTGAGCCTTTCAGCAACTGCACTAACCTCTCTGTACCTTGGGTTTCTCTTTCGTACAATGTGACTGATAAATGTGTTCTCCTTATGTAGAGTTGCTGTGAGAGCAAAAGGGGACGAGGCATCTTCGTGGCTAGCTCAGGGCCCCTGACATAAAGTAGATTCTCCATACATGTATCTGTGTGTGGGAGAGGGAGAGAAAAAAGGGGAGGGGAGAGAGGGAGGAAGGATCAGGCAGGGTACAAACTAGTGAATGAGTTTGAGTGAGCCAGGCAGCTCTTTTCTCTTAGACTAGGTGACCTCTCCTACGCCTTTTATCTCTGAAATTCTGGGATGACCCTATTAGACCTTGGAGAGTAAGTCCTCCAGCTCTGGCTGAGTCACAAAGGTGTAGCCTGTGATTTCTGCCCCTCAGTGCAGCTCTCTGCTAAGAAGGGGTTCCTGTTGGCCAAGGAAAGGGAGGCATCACCCCAGACTTTGATTCTGCTAAGGAAAGGAAGTTCCTGTAAAATTAAAACAGACAGCAGTGCACAGAGCTGGTATCAGAGCTATGCACCAGGTTTGGAAAATGGTTCTTTGTGCTACCAGTTCATCATTCTAATGATAATGTGTCACTCTCTGTCTGATAACCCGAGTTACATAGTTTTCCTCTCCATTGATTTTTATCATCACTGACTTACAAAAGAATTTGGAGGGCATGAGAAACAGTTATGGGATTTTCCTCAGAAGTCAGCCTCATGATGTCTTTTGTCTGCAGTTTGGAGCCTGAAGGAACATTATGGTCAGGAAGACAGGCTCCTGATACATGAAGCCTGAGCCAGTGTTAGGGTCTCTTCCCTCCCCTATCCTCAGACCCCAGAGTTACTCTCTCAAGGAGGCTTGACTTTCAGCAACTCAGCCCAGCATGTCTCCTTGGTAAATGTGTCTGGAGTCATCTACTAATCTCCTCCGTCACTGCCTTCACCACCGCCGCCACCCCCACTGCCCGCTTTAGCCAGGTACAAGTGACCATTTCTCACCCTGATCCTGCAGCAGCCTCTGGCGTGGTCTCCTTGCTTCCATCCTAGCCCTCTCCAGTCTTGTTTCCTAGCCTGCCTCCAGGATTTACCTTTTGAAGTGAAAATCTGATTGTGTCAGCCCGATTAAACCTTTCCATGGTATATTAATTAACTCGGGGTGCTGTAGCAAAATACCGTAGAGCGGGTGGCTTAAACAACACATGACTTCTCACAGTTCTGGAGGCTGAGAAGTCCAAGATCAAGGTGCCAACACATTCAGTTTCTGGTGAGGGCCCTCTTCTGGCTTGCAGGTGGCCACCTTCCCACTATATCCTCACTTGGCAGAGAGAGACAGTGTGTGCATGAGCAAGTTCTGGTCTCTCTTCCTACGAGGGCACTCATCATCATGGCGGCTTCATCTTCATGACCTCATCTAGACCTAACTATCTCCTGAAGGTCCCACCTCCAAATACCATCACACTAGGGGATTAGGACATCAACATAGGAATTTGGGGGGCACACATTCAGTCTGTGGCACATGGCTTTCTTTCCTTTACGATAAAGGCCAAAATCCTTATGATGGCCCAAAAGTCCTACGTGATCAAGGCCCTGCTTGCATTTCCAGCCTCATCTCCCACCACCCTCGTCCTCACTCTTGCACTCGAGCGACACAGGCCTTTCTCTAGACCACTGTAGACAACGGGTTTCCTGCTGCCATGCTTTGCCACATGCTGTTCCCCTGATTGTGCCTAGTTGATTCCTACTCATCTAGTCAGATCTCACTTCTTGAACTCGTATGGCGCCAGTGCTTGTCCTTTCAGCATGTCTCATTGTCCTGCTTTTGTGTTTGTATGACTGGGGTTAATGCCCATCTTCTCCGTGTGACTGTAAGTGCTGAGAAGGCAGCTGCCATGTGTGTTGCTCACTGTTGATTCTTCAGCATCTAGCAGTCACTTGGGAGGGACTCAGGAAATACTGCCTTGGAGATGCCAGTGCAGGAGATGGACATTAAAAGTTTGTTTAAGCAGTAGAACCCTTTCTTTGATAATTTACACAAAACCCTGAGCTATATACCCAATAAACATGGAACCGTCTGGCTTAAGTTTGTAGGGAGGGGGGTGAAGAAGGTTTACAGTCCCCAGCACTCATACCCTGTGATGGCCCCAGAGATGCTACCACAGACCCCCAACATTCAGCAGAATGCACTTTGGGGCCATGGCTGTTAGGGCAGCAGTTTTCAGTGTGCTCATGGGAGAGCAGAGGGAGTTTTCTGGGCAGTCAGAGGTGATGTGACCCAAAGTGGACTTTTTACCCTTTGATCTGTTTTCTCTCTTCAGAGACATGAATTGAAAGGCTCTGTTCCTAGGGGCTCAGTCCCCCCAGCAGACGCCAGGGGCATACTAATCAACCTTTGCCCTAATCTAAACCCTACCCCATCAGTCAGGTACTTATCAGAGGTGTCTACATGTAAGACTTCCTCAAGGAGCATGGTGGTTCACCCGAAGGCTGATCGCTCCATTCCCAACTCCTGAAAACATGTTCAGCCTTGCTGTGTTTTTAAAATTTTTGAATTGGTTGGAAATATTTAAAAGTCAGGAGATTTTGTACAAAAATCCAAATTTCTGTCTTATATTGTAAAATAAGCTAGACATCAGGCCTGGGTTCCTTCCCACCAACCGCAAAGCAGCTTGTGGCTTTTCCTTTTATATTTTTAATACTTAGCCAGCTGTGCCAATATATATCTACCGGCCCCACACACACGTTTTGTTTGCAGCCTTTGCTGTAGAACCGTGTCATCCAGTTGAACTTTCTGCCAAGGTGGAAATGTTCTCTATTTACACTGTCCAGCACTGTCGCCACAAGTCACACATGGCCAATGAGCATTTGTCAAGTGGCTGGCACACTGAGGAACTGAATTTTACATTTTTATTTTAATTATATTTAAATTGCCACATATAGCTAGTAGCTACTGTATTGGATGGCACAGCTCTAGACATCTAAAATGTTATTGTTAGAGTACTTATTTAGACTTTAGAATTTCACGCTTTCCCTAAGCATTTTTTCTCTCTCTTTTTTTTTTTCCACATTTCTTCTACCCTTGTTTACTAGATTTTCTTGTATATTTATTTTATCTCATTATTTGTCTGTTTATTGATAATTTCATCTTTTTTTGGAGTGATGCAAGATGGAAACTAACGAGTAACCCATTCAGAATAAGGGGTTAGGATGGACAGGAAGAGGAAGGCTGTACTTGGGGAGAAAATTCAGTTCAATTGAGATCGCACATCCTGAGCACCTGTTGGCCGTAGGGCTGTGCCAAGTGCCTAGGGAGACAAGGGATGAA
>NW_024356336.1:7113243-7226410 GCF_902729225.1 Pteropus medius
TTAGAAGTCATATCTGTTTCTCAACAAATTTCAAGGGAATGAAATCACATAGAGCATATGTACAATTAAGTTATGTGTCAGTGACACAAAGATAACCAGAAAAACCCCACGTATTTAGAAAGTAAACAAGACACTTCTAGTAATGCATGAGGCGTGAATGATATATGTAAGGCTGCTGGCATGGTGTGTGGTGTGTGCTGGCCACACAGTGCAATACTAGTTTAGATGAGGATTACTGCAATGCCAGATTTCAGTGTCCATTTTGCACATCTGTTTATTAGTGCCTACTCCCTATTCCTGCTCTACTCTCCACCCTAAAAAGCGAAGAGTGTTCAGTGAGCTCCTTAAGAGAATGGGGCTACTTGTTAAGACTGTCCATGCAGACTCTGGCATCAAGCTGCCTGTGACTCCACAGACTGACTGTGAGCCTTTCAGCAACTGCACTAACCTCTCTGTACCTTGGGTTTCTCTTTCGTACAATGTGACTGATAAATGTGTTCTCCTTATGTAGAGTTGCTGTGAGAGCAAAAGGGGACGAGGCATCTTCGTGGCTAGCTCAGGGCCCCTGACATAAAGTAGATTCTCCATACATGTATCTGTGTGTGGGAGAGGGAGAGAAAAAAGGGGAGGGGAGAGAGGGAGGAAGGATCAGGCAGGGTACAAACTAGTGAATGAGCTTGAGTGAGCCAGGCAGCTCTTTTCTCTTAGACTAGGTGACCTCTCCTACGCCTTTTATCTCTGAAATTCTGGGATGACCCTATTAGACCTTGGAGAGTAAGTCCTTCAGCTCTGGCTGAGTCACAAAGGTGTAGCCTGTGATTTCTGCCCCTCAGTGCAGCTCTCTGCTAAGAAGGGGTTCCTGTTGGCCAAGGAAAGGGAGGCATCACCCCAGACTTTGATTCTGCTAAGGAAAGGAAGTTCCTGTAAAATTAAAACAGACAGCAGTGCACAGAGCTGGTATCAGAGCTATGCACCAGGTTTGGAAAATGGTTCTTTGTGCTACCAGTTCATCATTCTAATGATAATGTGTCACTCTCTGTCTGATAACCCGAGTTACATAGTTTTCCTCTCCATTGATTTTTATCATCACTGACTTACAAAAGAATTTGGAGGGCATGAGAAACAGTTATGGGATTTTCCTCAGAAGTCAGCCTCATGATGTCTTTTGTCTGCAGTTTGGAGCCTGAAGGAACATTATGGTCAGGGAGACAGGCTCCTGATACATGAAGCCTGAGCCAGTGTTAGGGTCTCTTCCCTCCCCTATCCTCAGACCCCAGAGTTACTCTCTCAAGGAGGCTTGACTTTCAGCAACTCAGCCCAGCATGTCTCCTTGGTAAATGTGTCTGGAGTCATCTACTAATCTCCCTCAATGCCTGTCAATGTCACGCTTCCCCAGCAACTGCCCCACTTCCAGCCTCCCAGTGGCCAAGTGACCATTAACTGATCCTGCAGCAGCCCCCCATGGCCTCCCCCAAGCCCATCCTCCATCCTAGTAGCCCTCCAGTCTGCTTCTAGCCTGCCTCTCCCCAGATTTCCACTCCTTGAAGTGGAAACGATTAGCCAGCCCCACACAAACTTTCCAGCAGAGCATACATGACTAACTTAAAAGGCAAAATACCAGCAGGAGTGGGTGGCCAGTCAACGGCGATGACTTCTCACAGTTCTGAAAGGCTGAGAAGCCTGGGTAAGATCAAGGTGCCACCACACATTCAGTTTGTGAGGGCTTCTCAGCTTGGTGGTAGGTGGCCACCCTCTCCCCACTGAGCATCTCCCTGCCATGGGCAGAGAGTGGGAGGCTGTGGGATGTGCATGAGCAAGTTCTGGTCTCTCTTCCTACGAGGGCACTCATCATCATGGCGGCTTCATCTTCATGACCTCATCTAGACCTAACTATCTCCTGAAGGTCCCACCTCCAAATACCATCACACTAGGGGGTTAGGACATCACCATAGGAATTTGGGGGGCACACATTCAGTCCGTGGCACATGGCTTTCTTTCCTTTACGATAAAGGCCAAAATCCTTATGATGGCCCAAAAGTCCTACGTGATCAAGGCCCTGCTTGCATTTCCAGCCTCATCTCCCACCACCCTCGTCCTCACTCTTGCACTCGAGCGACACAGGCCTTTCTCTAGACCACTGTAGACAACGGGTTTCCTGCTGCCATGCTTTGCCACATGCTGTTCCCCTGATTGTGCCTAGTTGATTCCTACTCATCTAGTCAGATCTCACTTCTTGAACTCGTATGGCGCCAGTGCTTGTCCTTTCAGCATGTCTCATTGTCCTGCTTTTGTGTTTGTATGACTGGGGTTAATGCCCATCTTCTCCGTGTGACTGTAAGTGCTGAGAAGGCAGCTGCCATGTGTGTTGCTCACTGTTGATTCTTCAGCATCTAGCAGTCACTTGGGAGGGACTCAGGAAATACTGCCTTGGAGATGCCAGTGCAGGAGATGGACATTAAAAGTTTGTTTAAGCAGTAGAACCCTTTCTTTGATAATTTACACAAAACCCTGAGCTATATACCCAATAAACATGGAACCGTCTGGCTTAAGTTTGTAGGGAGGGGGGTGAAGAAGGTTTACAGTCCCCAGCACTCATACCCTGTGATGGCCCCAGAGATGCTACCACAGACCCCCAACATTCAGCAGAATGCACTTTGGGGCCATGGCTGTTAGGGCAGCAGTTTTCAGTGTGCTCATGGGAGAGCAGAGGGAGTTTTCTGGGCAGTCAGAGGTGATGTGACCCAAAGTGGACTTTTTACCCTTTGATCTGTTTTCTCTCTTCAGAGACATGAATTGAAAGGCTCTGTTCCTAGGGGCTCAGTCCCCCCAGCAGACGCCAGGGGCATACTAATCAACCTTTGCCCTAATCTAAACCCTACCCCATCAGTCAGGTACTTATCAGAGGTGTCTACATGTAAGACTTCCTCAAGGAGCATGGTGGTTCACCCGAAGGCTGATCGCTCCATTCCCAACTCCTGAAAACATGTTCAGCCTTGCTGTGTTTTTAAAATTTTTGAATTGGTTGGAAATATTTAAAAGTCAGGAGATTTTGTACAAAAATCCAAATTTCTGTCTTATATTGTAAAATAAGCTAGACATCAGGCCTGGGTTCCTTCCCACCAACCGCAAAGCAGCTTGTGGCTTTTCCTTTTATATTTTTAATACTTAGCCAGCTGTGCCAATATATATCTACCAGCCCCATACACACGTTTTGTTTGCAGCCTTTGCTGTAGAACCGTGTCATCCAGTTGAACTTTCTGCCGAGGTGGAAATGTTCTCTATTTACACTGTCCAGCACTGTCGCCACAAGTCACACATGGCCAATGAGCATTTGTCAAGTGGCTGGCGCACTGAGAAACTGAATTTTACATTTTTATTTTAATTATATTTAAATTGCCACATACAGCTAGTAGCTACTGTATTGGATGGCACAGCTCTAGACATCTAAAATGTTATTGTTAGAGTACTTATTTAGACTTTAGAATTTCACGCTTTCCCTAAGCATTTTTTCTCTCTCTTTTTTTTTTCCACATTTCTTCTACCCTTGTTTACTAGATTTTCTTGTGTATTTATTTTACTCATTATTTGTCTGTTTATTGATAGTTTCATCTTTTTTTGGAGTGATGCAAGATGGAAACTAACGAGTAACCCATTCAGAATAAGGGGTTAGGATGGACAGGAAGAGGAAGGCTGTACTTGGGGAGAAAATTCAGTTCAATTGAGATCGCACATCCTGAGCACCTGTTGGCCGTAGGGCTGTGCCAAGTGCCTAGGGAGACAAGGGATGAAAGTACTTTATGGACATTACTTATTTAATGTCTCCTTTCCCTCTCCACCTCCAAATGGTAAGCTCCATGAGGGCAGTGGAGAGGGCTTTGATTTGGAATGATATTCTTTCCTTCCCTGATATTATAAAACTTGGAAAACATCCTGGCTATCTGGCTAGGAGTTATTCCCAAGCTCTTCAGCTCTAAAAGGTATATGGGATTCTGTCACAAGTCTTTTTACCATTTACCTATGAGCCTCAATGCACAGTGGGAGAGCTGGGCTGGCAGATCTGGCTTCCTGGTGGTTGATTGTCCTCCAGCATGACAGGTTGAGGGCCTGTGGGGGCGCCTGTTATGGTTGGTGCTAATCTCAGAGGCATCCCTGGCGGAGCCTCCTCCCTCACCATCTCCCACAGCTTTGGGTGTGTGGGGAGGTGGGAGGAGACTGATGATTGGTGTTGCTGGTGAGGGTTTGTTTGTTTAACTAAATGCCAGACTTTGTTTGAATTTTATCAGTTTTCTTATTAATGTCCATTTTCTGTTCCAGAATTCAATCTGGGGCCCCACGTTGCATTTAGGGGTCATGTCTCCCCAGTCTCTTCTTGTCTGTGACAGTTTCTCAGTCTTTCCTTGTTCTTTTATGGCCTTGATAGTCTTGAGAAGTCCTGGCCAAATATACCATAGAATGTCTCTAAATCTAGGTTGGTCTGATGTTTTTCTTATGGTTAGACTGGAGTTATGAGTTTTTGAAAAGAATGCCACGGAGGTAAAGTATGCTTCTCATCACTTCATATCGGGATACACAAGATTCGCATATCACCAGTGACATAAATCTTCATCACTTAGTGATGTAGTATTTGCCAGCTGTCTCCACTATGAAGTTATTATTTTTCCTTTTTTATATTCTATTCTTTGGAAGCAAGTCACTAAATCTAGCCCACTCAAAAGAGGAGGGAGAGATTAAACTCCACTTCCCGGAAGAGGGGAGTATCTACTTAGGTTAAATGGAATCCTCTCTGAGGAAGATTTTGGATGAAGTTCCTAAAATGAAATTGCATTCTAGCCAAGCACCTCCCTCCTCTTGGCTCTTTCCAGGCCTCTGTGTGAGAAGACTGCCATTCTGTCCATCCAGCCTTCCTTGTCTTTTTGCTTTCTACTGGTCTTATTCCAAAAAGTTATTTCAAGTGGATTATGGAAGTAAAAGCAACCTCCAGAATAAAAAATGTGACTAGATCGTCACATTCAGGGGAAATACAAGAAATGAAAAAATAAGACATAAAGTGAGGTCTTAGATCGAAATTCGGCCCTGAACTTCTTGGTTTCCAACAAAAGTGGGAAACCTCTGTTGCAGGATTCATAGTGGTCATAAGATAAAGACAAAGCAGTTGCTCAGGAGAAGCATCACTTTTCCCGGTATTAAAATCTGAGCAAAATGCCTTTCTATGCAGCCTCTTAAAAGATGGACATTGCGTGATAGAGAGCAGGGGTCAGGAACTGGGGCAAATCTGGCCTACCACCTGCTTTTATAAATAAAGTTTTATCAGAGCAGAGCCATGCCCATTCGTTTACATTGTCTGTAGCTGCTTTTGTGCTTTTTCGTGCAGAGTTGAGTTGTTGTAACAGGCCTTCTGGCTCACAAAGCCTAAAATATTTACTATCTGGTCCTTTACAAAAAATGTTTGCCAAAAAAAAAAAAATAATAATAAATGTTTGCCAATTTCTGATTCAGAGGATAACTCCCTAACCACATCTCTAAGATAAAACAGCAGGAATCACATAACTTTTGGTAATATCCTGCAGTATAGGCCAGTGGGACAGCTCTCAGGGTGCAGTAGATGAAAGATAACCCCATTATAGGTATGCAGAAGGCAGCACATAAGAGCCACTCTTATGTCCCTAAGAGATGTGTCTAATCTCCTTCGATTAGATTCTTTTAATTTAAAATTAGAGTATAGTACCTGTTCCTAAGTCTTGCTGGTTGGAAACAGATGGTGATTGGTAATTGCAAGCTGCCTCTTACCGTATTTCTCCATGTATTTATGGTGCTGGCATAGTCTATGTAGTTCTCTTTTTTTGCGAATTATTGAGCCTGCTATAGGCAAAAGATTTCCTTCAGAACCAGGGGCAATGTTGCCTCTCAAGGGATATTTGGTAATCTCTTGAGACATTTTTATTTGTCACAACTAGGATGAGGGAGATAGTAAGGGGGCTATTACTGGCATCTGGTGTGTAGAAGCTGGGGGTGCTGCTTCATATCCTACACAAGATAGCGCCCCTCCCCACAACAGACTCATCTATCTCTAAATGGCAATAGTGTCAAGGTTGAGACACCCTGTCTTAGAAGGAGTGATTTTTACATCATACAACAAAATATCTGATAATATAAAGCTCCATTCTGGAAGTACTCAAGTACTCCTAGTCCCATGTAAGAGAGACTAGGAGTCTTATATTTTTCCAGAAATGCTCTGACAATTTTATCATTCTTTCCAGATATTTGCTGTGGGGTAGAGCCTTTCAAAGTGAGCAGGTCATAATCCTGCTCTCCAGGACATTTAAAGGGAATGAGACAGATATGACACCAAAATCCAGCAGCTACCAGGGCAAGATCATAGAGGTCCAAAGTGGAGAGGAAGATGGCTTCCGTTTGGGGATTGGGGTGGAGTGATTCAGGAAACATTTTACTAAGCAGCATTTGAAATGGTCCTTGGAAAATGATGGGTTTTTAGCCTGTGGTTGTGGGGAAGGGGATCTTAGACTGGCCAGGCACATAGACAGAATTAAACACGCAGGGTTTGCTTTGGCTAGAAATATATACATAAGTGACAGTGCGGTGGGATCACAGGTCGGAGCTGTTTGTGTAGGACCATTCTCTTGGGGAGACTTGAAAGATTTCAGAGTAACAGTAATGGGATTGGAACTGTCCTTTGGGGATATGAAAATGGAAGTAACTTGCAGGTAGGGTTTTCGGAGGAGAGGCTGTAGTCAGGGGAGTCAGGAGACTTGTATAGCCCTCTGAGTGTACAAGTAGTAGAAAGGGTATGACTTGAAAAGACACATGAGTTGGCAGAGGGGAGGCCACAGGATAGGGCTTCTCTTTGGAGTGAAGCTAGAGAAGGGAGCTATCCATTGCCCCCTGAGGTTTGAGCCTGGGCAGTTGAAAGGCTCATTGTACCACCGACAGACGCAGGAAAGGAGGTGGGGTCGGAAAGCATGAGCCAATGTAAGTGGAGGGTGCCTGCTGTAATACTCACCCGTTTGTCTCTGTGTTTTCCCTCCCTCCTCCCAATCTCATCATAAGAAATGATTTTGACTTCTTTACTTTCAATTGATGATTTTCTTTAGCGTAAACCTTGTGGTTCAAGTCAGGAGCTGGAGCTCTTTCTCTGGTCCTGGAGATTTACTGTGAACAGTGGCCTCCTGTTGCTCTGATAGAAGGCTGTGCACACAAGGCTGTCGGTGGTCCCTAGACTCCTCTAGCTCTTCCACCAGGGGCCAGCGAGACTGGGAGTGAGGATGGAAAGGACCACGGATGTAAATAGCCTTAAAAAATGTGTGTGTATACGTGTGTTAATTTTAAAATCTCCTACAGGTATCTGTGGACCAGACGGCCATTCCAGTGTTGGATGGCACCAGTTTGGGGGTAAACACAGGCCAATCCATGGATCGAAGCAACAGCCAGACCTTTGGGAACTCCCAGAACTCAGGGGAACAGGGCTTCACCTCTGCAAACCCCAGTGACAGCAGGTGAGATTCAGAATCACCAAACTCGTGCTCCTGGACTGTGGGGACGGTCTAACAGAGGCCGCGGAGGCCAGGAGTCCCAAGTCCATTATAATTGGGAGCCTGGGCCAGTCAGTCCTTACCAGGCCCTGCTTGATGGGGCTAAGGATCATTTCCCTGCCTTCCTCGCAGGATAGCTAAGAGGATCTCACAGAAGCATAGACCAGTGTCAGTCACCGTGCAGGGCTGGGCTCCAGGAAGGGGGCCCAGACCAAGTCTGTCCTGTTCAACGTGGCACTCATGGCATGATGACGTACATATGATAGCGTGCAGTTAGTACATGCCACTTGAGGAAATGAACAAACAGTGAATAATGAGTCACTAATAGTGGCCAAACATGGCAGTTTTGTTCTTACTCGTGCATGCACAGAGGGAAAATAAGCTGCTTAGACCTCATTTGCTTGAGGAAGTGCCCCAGTTTTTAATACTGTGGTCAAATCTGAGAAACTTCTTTTTTATTTCCTAATTGCTTTATAATGATCTGCCCAGTCTGTCCTTATTGCCTCGCCGTATTAACTGAGCAGTCCTTGGCTAATTATTCTAAGAAACTTGACTTTTGCATCCCTTCACCTGAGAGCAGAGGGTCCTCTGGGATAGTCACTCAGTTTTCTCTATGTCATATGTTCTGTGCTCGCTTTTCCCGTGTCTCTTGCACGTGCGGCTTATTCATATTGACCAGTAGAAGTGATGATCAGAGGCATAGGCAGGTCTGGGCTTTTCTAGTCTCTGTCATTTCCCAGGCCCAAATCCCCACCAAGCCTGGCTGGGTTTTTAGCTCTGGCCATGGAGGGAATTGGAGGGGCCTGCCTGGTGCACTGGAAGGGAGTGCGTTTCTCTGCTTCCTCATTGCTTACTAGGGTAGAGTAGCAGATTTTCTTCTGCTTTTTGAGGAAAAGAGGAACTGGGGATGTTTAGGCTAGAGATGGAGACCAAAAATGACACGAATCAGGATCAATGACTGAAAATTACAGAGAACAGATTCCATTTCATGATAAAGAACTTACTAGCAGTTGTACTGCCACAGGGAAATGGGCCTCCTTGGAAGAGCCTAGTTCTGTGCCCTTGAAGATGTTCACACAGATGGGACAACTCCTGTCCAGACTCTTGTAGCAGGGGCTCGGGCATTCAAAGGAAATTCACTTCCAGGGTCCTTAAAGGCTTGTTTTAATCCTGAGATTCTGAAATGCTCCAGTGGGTCCTGAACCCTCCAAATAGGAAGAGGAGGCGGGGCTAAGGAAAGGGAGAAGTTTTAAGGAGCTTGAGGAACTTCCAGATAAACCCCAAATTTGGTATGGTAGGTGGCCATGTGTATCCCATGCCCAGTGATACTGGCTCAGTTTCTGAGTATTAAGCACGTTTAAGGGACAGTTGTACCACTGAGGAAGAACTCAGGCAGCAGGTGATAGAAAGATCTGGGCTCTAGAGTCTGACAGACCTGGATTCAAATCCTGACCTTGACACTGCCCAGCTCTTTGACCTTCACCAGCTCCTTTAATCTCTGAGTTTCAAAGGGTTGATGCTATTATTATGTTTAGTGTTATTTATCGTCTTGGACTTTATAAGTGTCAATCCTACGCTCAGTATTTTGTACACATTAACCTCACAGCGACCTTGAAGAACAGGAATAGTATCATCTGCATTTTTCAGATGAGAAAACTAAGGCCAAGGAAAGTTAGAGAATCTGCAGCTGGGAGGTAATGATACTGGGATTCTGTCCCCTATGCTCTTATGATGTCACCTAGGGCTCTCTGGTGAGATTAAGTGATGTGTGACTTGTGAAAGGCCTTAGAGGTAAAACCAGAGCAGTCCAGCTGTCCAGGGAGATTTTTTGGAAGTGCTCTGGCCTGAGGCAGATTATCAAAAGGTGGGGGGGTTGGGAGATACCTGTTAAGAATAAACAGTTGTGGACACAAAACCACTTTGAATTTTTTTTCACTTTGGAAACAGAACCCCCATGAGATATCCTAGGACTAGCTATCCAGAATTTCCTGGAATGCCTTCAGTGTCAATGTCATCCTGGTTTCCAGCTCTGTAAGAAGTTGAATGAAATTCCTAAGATTCGTGCTTTCGATCATGCATGTGCCCTCTAACTTTGCTGACCAGACGCTCTGTGTTACAGCTCTCAGCAGCTGGCGGCAAGCTCCTTGACGTCGTCCTCCCCTCTGGCGGAGATCCTAGAAGCCATGAAGCACCCCTCGTAAGTGGCTCGGCACATG
Organism: Pteropus medius; assembly: GCF_902729225.1. Classification (NCBI taxonomy): domain Eukaryota; kingdom Metazoa; phylum Chordata; class Mammalia; order Chiroptera; family Pteropodidae; genus Pteropus; species Pteropus medius. Next base: position 7,123,007 of record NW_024356336.1, read on the forward strand.
TCTGAGTGCAGGGGCGGGAGGGTCTCACAGGCCCAAGCTGGGCCAGTGCCAGGCAGTGTGCTTTGGTGGGTTCATACCTGACTCTACTATTCACCAGCTGTGAGACCTTGGGCAACTTACTTGCCTCTCTGAGCCTCTGTTACCTTGTTTGTAAAATAGGATGATAGTGGTTAAGATACAAGGTTGATATGAGGCTTAAATGAAATAATTATGTAAATATCTAGTAGAATGTCTGACAAGTTTAGATATTCTCTAAATGTCAGGTCCTTTTTTCTTCTCTTTTCCCCTTATTACACCATTTTTTTGTTCCATCATGGGGATTTCTCTGGGTCTAGAAATAGTGTAGAGAATGTACACTATGGGGACTGTCACTTCAGATATTAAATGCTTTAGTGGCAGTCCCTTCTTTGTCACCTTCTCTTTCTGTTTGTTGCCACCTTGCACACTCATACCCTGCTCCCTGCCCACTGCATTGGAAACCAGGACAGGAGTCCAGCTGCTCTCTGAGCAGAAGGGCCTCTCGCCGTGCTGCTTCATCAGTGCAGAGGTGGTGCACTGGATGGTGAACAACGTGGAGGGCATCCAGACGCCGACGATGGCCATTGACATCATGCAGGTGAGACAGCAAGGGCAGGGCCCGCAGAGCCGTCCACTCAGGCCCCCATGAAGCCAGTCTGTCTCTGAAGCAGCTGCCCTTTTCAGTAACAAGGTCTGCTGGTTAGGGTGAGGATCTGTTTTTAATAAGTGTGAATCCCTTCTGGAATAGATGAAAGAACAAGTCTTGCTTTGAAAGATATGATACCTTGACTTAAAAATCTGGTGGAATTTATTGTCCGCACTGAAAAATTCTGAAAGGAATTTGCGTTTTTGAACCTCGAAGGGATCTCTGTGAAAGATTCCCGAGGAATGTCCTCCCTCTGACCTTGAGCCCCTGTTTTTCCCTGCTCACTCAGCACTGGAGGTTGGATTCAAGCCTCTGCCTCAGGGACTTTCTGGCCCTGTACTTCCTCTGTCAGACCACTTAACAGAAGGGAGCGAAGATTCTGTCTATATCTCATTCATCTCCCACCTCACCCAGGCTCCTTGAGGGCAGGGCCACCTCTTACTGTGCATTTCCCTGTTGCTAGTGCCTGGCATGTTGTTTGGCACATGACAGGCATTTAGCAAACACTTGCTGCATTTAATTATATTGTTCAGAGCTGGAATTGAACTGGAGAGGAGAGGAATGGAAAGATCGAGTTGGCTGAGGCATCTCACACCATCCTGTCTACACAGAGGCCCCCACTGGAAATCAGTACTGTTTGCTGACCAGCGGGGTCGTCATCAGTGAAATGTAAAATCAGCAACTGATTTGAATAAGCACATAATCCTCAGTTGTCTTTTTGAGGGTCTCTCAATAGGTTGTTTGTATGGCCTTTGCCTGATTATATTCCCATCTCCCTGATAATTGTATTTCCATGTTCATACAATGAATGCTACTATAGCAGTTAAAATGTACAAGCTGAAGGTACATTGATCAATATGGATAAATATCAGAAGCTTGATATTTAGTCAAAAATCCAATTTACAAAATGGTAATAGTATTACACCCTTTATTTAGAATTTAAAATCCCTTGAACATATCTCCTATCTTTTATCAGTATGTGTCTATAGAATAAAATAATTAAAAACGTGCATGAGAATAACATTACACTCATCTGTTTCTGGAGAGAGAGGAAAAGGACTGGGACTTCGAGAGTCCATAGACATATATATTTTTTAATAAAAATCTTAAATCAGTGTAGCAAAATTTTAAATTTGCTGAAGGCACATGGCGGTATACTTAGATTTTTATACTTTTCTGTATGTTTGAAATATTCGATGATGTTATAATATGCATTTGTACTTGATAAAATCACTTATACCAGGCGCAACATTTAACGAGCAATCATCATCACTGTCATTCTCTCAGAGCCCCTGTCATTCCCTTGACTCTAGCGCATAACCGAGGGCTGCACCCCTAAGGTGTCCCTGTGCAGGAGTCTCAGAGTTTCAATGTCTCTCCCTCCAGAAAATGCTGGAAGAGCAGCTGATCACTCACGCATCTGGTGAAGTCTGGCGGACCTTCATCTACGGCTTCTACTTCTACAAGATAGTCATGGACAAAGAGCCCGACCGAGGTCAGAGACGAGGCGAATGCTGTTGCCCACGGGGGCTGATGTCTTGCCTGGCGACTTGCTCTTTCAAATGACGCTGCTTCTTGAGCTCCTCATGTCACTTTGTATTCTAAGTTGATGGATCTGTCAACTTGCTTGAGCATTTGTACTTAACTTAAGCATAACCAGAGTGACAAGGGTTTTTTAAAGCTATGGTATGTTTTTGGTGAGAACACTGTAAATGGAAGATAAACCTGAAAGAGGCCGAGGGACCTGGCGTGAGGAAATCCTCATAGGTCTTATTTTTTGGTGGCTCTTTTTAATTGGAGTGCCCCACACCCAGTGCGGGTGGTTCTGATTATGACATGATGGGCTCTAATCTGCAACTTCTAGCACTTTTTCCTTGCTAGGCCGTCAGACTCCATTTCTTCCCCCAAGAATATCAAGTCCTAACAGGTCTTCTAAGATATACGTTAAGTTTTTGTTTTTAATGAGAAAAAAAGACTCCCAAGAGGGGAGCAGTTTCCAGCACGGTCAGAGCTGGCTCGCATAGCTCTAGAGGCAACAAGGATTCAGACCAGCACCTCTAGTCCACCCAGAGCACATGGGGCCTTGTCTGGGAGTGACTCCCATCCTGCAGACAAATGGCTTCTCAGCCTCTGGGTCTTAGGAATTATACATCAGATAAAGCAGCTAGTGCCATCACCGAGTTCTCTTTTCCAAGGATGTGTCAGAAGTGGATCTGCATAGGTTTTTTTTTCCTTTTTAGCTACTAGTGTGTCCACTGCTACTTCTCCCCTTAAATTCTAAGTTTGGCCAGTACATACCTATTTTACCTTCAGGTTGAAGAAATCCCGGTCACCATTGCATGCTGTGAAATGAAAGGTCTGAAACCGAGAATAAAATCTTTTTTTAAAATTGAAGTAAAGTTCACATAGCATAACATGAACCATTTTAAAGTGAACAGTTCAGGGGCATTTAGCACAGTCTCATGTTGGACAACCACTACTTCTGTCTAGTTCCAGGTCGTTTCCATCACCCCAATAAGAAACCCTGATTACCCATCAGCAATCACTCCCACACCGCTCCTTGCCCCATCCCCTGGCCATCGCCAGTCTGCCTTCTGTCTCTAAAGATTGACCTGTTCTGGACATTTCACTTAAGCGGCATCATAACAATACGTGGCCTTTTGTATCTGGCTCCTTTTACTTTGCATAGTGTCTTCAAGATTCAGCCATGTCACATCATGCATCAGTAAGAAAATAAGCATTTGTGCTGAAGGTGCTTCCTCTCCCCTCTGCTTTTCCCAGTGGCCTTGCAGCAGCCCACCACCTGGCACACGACAGCAGTGGAAGACTTTGCCAGCTTCCAGCGCAAGTGGTTTGAGGTGGCCTTTGTGGCCGAAGAGCTCTTGCATTCTGAGATTCCTGCCTTCCTCCTGCCCTGGCTGCCCAGCCGGCCGGCCTCCTACGCAAGCAGGCACAGCTCCTTCAGCCGCAGCTTTGGGGGACGGAGCCAGGCAGCTGCACTTTTAGGTAGGTATCCGACTCACATGGGACCTGGAGGGTGCACTAGTGGGTGGCTGAGGGAGAGTGGCAGCCAGCCAAGAGTACAGTGACATGGGGACCAGGATTAGAGCCGCAGTGGCTGTCACACTGGACACTCTGTCAGCACTGTGGGCTCCTGTGCTAGTTTCTACTTGCTGAGTGGGTCGAGTTCATTATTCTCCCACCCAACCAACTGCGTTCAGCAGTTCTCAAATCAGGGCATGGCGCTAAACCTTTATGGAAAGGAGAGAATAGACATTGTGGCCATTTTTCCCAAGAGGCTGTCAGGATTCAGGGTATATGAGCTGGTGCTCACTGCTTGTTTAGTTTCTGCAAGACACCTTCCCTAGGACTATAGTGTCCTAGGACCTCAGAAGAGGAAGGGACTTCAGAGGTCGTCCCTTCCCAACACTCACGCTGATCATGAATTTGCCTCTGCCCTTTCTCCCCAAATTTGTTTACTCCATCAAGGGATGTGATATACGACTTGTCCTTCCTGTCCTTGGTTCCTACAGCTCTAAGATAAGGGTAAATACCTGCTTATTGAATGACAGTGACCTCTGATAGGCCATAGGGACCTCTACTCTTGAGACGGAATGATGGGTTGAAATATGAGCATCTTTAGAAAATGCATCACCTAGCAAGGCATCATGAGATTTATCTCACCAGCAGGTTGGAGAGATTCTGGCAACCCTTTGGAATGAAGGAAGCAAAAGTTAAATAGATCAAACCCTAGTGAAAGTCTACCTTCTAGTTAGCTTACAGTCGCCCAGCTAATTGGAATGCTCACCTTGCTAGTAGAATGAAAACATTAAGTCAGATTTTCTTGGATCCAGGTATGGCTTTGACCTCACCTTAGACCCTCACCCCAGCATGCGCGGCACTGTATGCGAGAAGTGAAGGGGAGTGGAGAGGACAAAACCTTCTTCTTTCCCACAGACAGTCACCACTTACCTTTCTTTCTTGTATTGCGTTTCTAACTCTCCACCTCCTTGAGGTGATCTGGAACAAAGAGGCCACATACTTTCTGTTAGCCTGGGATGCTCACCTCCAGCAATCTAAACCACCCAGAGCACCACCAGGGCTTGATACCAAAGACCTTTGGGCACCTGAAAAAGCAAGCAGCAAGCTCATGCATCTTATACCACGGAAGGGCCTAGCAGCCCATTAGAAGCAGCAAATAAAAGGACAGGTACACTGATGCCAGTGAGAGGCAGAAGCTGACTGTCTGACAATGAAGGTGGAGTCAGGGAAACCTATTACAAAATGTAACAAGCCCAAGAACTCATAAGTAGAGCATCAGTCATTCATTTATCATGCTGGATTGCATATGGAAAGCTCCTCAAGAAATTAAGTTTTATGCCATCCCCCCACTCCCCTCATCAAGCTTATTTTTACTAGTCAACTTTTAAAGCCTACTTTTTCCTTACAGGTAAAAGTTGAGAATTTCCATCTTCTCCTGGGAGCAAGGAGCTAAGCCTGAAATCTAGGTGCTCTTAGACACATGCTGAAGAGAGAGTTGAAAAGTCAACATCCCATTCTCTTCAAGGTCACTTTCTGAGACAAAGACACAATGAGTTACTTTAAATAAATATCGAATAGTGTATGGTGATACTTTATTTACCTGAGAGCTGAAGGAAGCAAAAAAGATTTCCAAAAAATCCAAATAAATGCCACAACGGAAGTGTCATCTCTTATAGTGAGAGTCCCTCTTAATAACACATAGAGCTGCTGGGTTCTTGCAAGTTTGGTTACAGGTCACTCAGTAATATCCCAGATTAGAGGCAGAGAGTTAGGGGCACCTGATGACAGCACATTTTAGAAAAACATTTTGCAAAACAAATCTGTTAGATTTTTGGCTTTTTTTAGGGTAGGTGGTAACTATTAGTTATTTAGAGAACTTCGTTTTCTTTAAAATGTTCGATAAAAGAGTTTATTCTGATGTGAGTCCTCTGCAGAATGTACGAAACCATAGAGCAGGGTTTCTCAACCTTGACACTATGGATGTTTTGGACCAGATCATTCTTTGTGATGGGGGCTGCCCTGTGCATTGCAGCATGCTTAGCAGCATCCCAGACCTCTACCCACTGGATGCCAGTAGCACCCCCATCACCACCCAGTATGACACAATGTCTCCGACATTGCCCAGTGTCCCCAGGGGAGTGCAGAATTGCCCCCAGTTGAGAATCGCTGCCTTAGACTTAAAGGATTCCAGTAAGAAACCGAGATGGTAGAGCTGAGCGAAACCTGAGAGGCGCAGAAGCTAAGTCAGTAACTTCCATTAGCAGGTATCAGGCTGAGAAAGTGAGCGTTTTCAGAGCTGGGGATGGAAGGAATGGTGAGAGGTAGAGCTGAGCTAACTGACTAGAAGGATGCGCTGTTCTCTGGTCTGTCTTGGCTCTGGGCTCTTGTGCTTTCCGCAGGGCGGTTTGTGGTTGCCTTAGCCCTGCCTAACGTACAGAGGTGATGACAACATTCATGCCGAGATTTCTAGATCACTTGTGTGTCAGGCATTGTACCAAGCAGAAAATTACCTCATTTTCTCTTCATCTCTGTCCTGGGATCGATGCTATGATTTACGTTTTAGAGTTTATGAAATTGAGGCTCAAAGAGGTGAATTAGCCAAAGGCTCCGCTTCTACTAAGTGTTAGAACTGGAGCTTCTTCACAGGACTGCCTGGCCCTGTAGCCTAAGCCCTCACTACACTGCACTATAGCCTCAGGAAGACAAAAGTCAAAGCCTGTCAGGACTTCAGATGATTGGCATGACGGCCCAGGTCCAGGGGCAGCAGCTGCCCTAAATGATGAAGGACACTTATGCCCCAGCCCTTTACTACGAAACCACAGCTCTCTTAACAAAAGTGTGGCTTTCGTTCCCCTCTGCTACTCCTCCTGCTCTTTCCAGTACACTTTCTCCCGTACCCACGTCAGCAGCTTCGACGCCACCAGAACCTACAGCCAATTGATCTTGCCATCTTGCCAGTCTCCCCACCCACCTCCTGTCTTCACTTTTCTCATTACACAGCTCAGAGCCGTCAAGCCTCTAGCCCCTGCTCCCCTTTCCCTCCCTCAGCATCCTGTCACTGAGAAAACTGAGGCCATCTGAAGTAACTCCAGATTCCCACACGCCATCTCTGTAGCCGTGTAGGGTAGGGTAGGTAGCTCACCATGGATGAGCTACCCCTTTTCTTCTCTACGGCCAGTGTTGCCACTTGTGCACAAGGCCTCACCCCTGCAGCACTCGGGGCAGTACTGCAACAGTCACCCCTCTCTACAAACTCCCCTCTCTAAAGCATCCCCACCACTCTAATTTGCTCTCTCATTGGCAAAAACAAAACAAAAAAAGCTCAAATCAGGTTTTTGTCCATCCTCTGCACGGGAATAGTTTCCATGGTTACCGGTCCTCCGCATTGTTCAGTCTTGTGGTTGGTCCTCAGTCCTGGTCCCCCTTGCCCTGTCAGCAGCATTTGTCATATACCCCTGACTCCTCCTCTGAGTGCTTCTGCTTGGCTCTCAGACTTCCAGGCTTTCCTCCTCTCTTATCCGTCTCCTTGGCTAGTTCCTCCTCAGCTCCCTGATTTTTTAACATTGCAGCACCCAAGCCTCTGCCCGAGCCACCACCACCCACCCCATGCCTTATGACACCTCATCCATTCTACTAACCTTCATTACTCGTAGATCCGGTCATCCCCATATCTGTCTCTGTACCAGATTATGCCCTCCAGTTTGAGACTCATCCATCCATCTGCTTACTTGATATCTTCCCTTCTCATTCTAGTCACTTAGGCCAGAAAATTCAGTCAGGTTCACACTCTTTTGCTCTCCCACCCTACATCCAGTCCAATAGCAAATTCTTTCTTCCTTATATCTACCTTCAGTGAGATCCAGAATTTGACCCCTGGTCTAAACCACTGCCATCTGCATTATTGCGGCCACCTCTGATGGGCCTCCAACTTCCACCCTTGCTCCCCACTTTTCACAGAAGCCAAGGACCCTTTCAAATGTAGGTTGGATCGTGTTTTTGGCTCATGTCGTGTCACAGCTCCCAACTTAATTGGAATAGAAGCCAGAGTTTTAGCAGCCCACTGGCCGTCCACGATGTGACCCACTCACTCTGCCTCCTGCTTGCTCTCTTTCACCACATGGGCTTCTGTGAATGTCTGCAAACACACCAAGCACCCTTCTGCTTTAGGTCCCTTCCTTTGGCCTGTGGCATTGTCCCTCCAGGTGCTCTCAGGGCTCCCTCCCTCACTCGCGCCAGGTCTCTCTTCCAGGATCACCACATGAATGAAGCCTTTCTTGACCACTCCCAGCCTGCACTCTCTGGGCCCCTGACGCTGCTTCTTAGTCTCCTTTGCTCTTAACACTGCCTGCCCTTGTGTGTATTTGTACTGTTTGTGTTTTTTCTGCTTCCACAAAGACCTCAGCTGCTGGGTGATGAATTCTGTTTCATTTGCTTGCTGTCCCAGCACCTACAACAGTACTTGACACATACAAGGTTCCAATAAATGTTTGTTGAATGTATGAAAAAATACGAATGAATATAGTTTGGCAGAATTGGGGAAAGTTGAATTTGGGACATTTGGTCTGGAGTGAGCAGAGCTTCTGACACTAAGCAATTAACTGTCAGATTGTCAGAGAGACAGTCATTTTATCATTTATTCAGAAAACAGACAAGACCTGTATGGTTCCAAACCATTTGCTGCATTTACGTCTTGGTTAGAGTTACTGCTTCTGGAAAATGCTTCAAGAGCTGTCCTCTCTGCACCATCATTTTGGTTCTGGAGCCTGTCTTGCCAATTTCTGCATGCAGTCCAGAGTCTTCCAGAGTCTCCAGTGGGCTGGGAGAACCCCCTCTTGACTGCCGTAGTCCTAAGCTCAAGGTGAGATTCAGAGCACTTGAGTTTAGCTTTTGTTCTTCAGAAAATTTTACTTAAAGAGGAGCATATGGAAAAATAAGTCATAGTTCCAAAAAAGAGGGAGATTTATGTCTTCAGGAGATAGTTTATTAGCAAGCATTCTTCACCTGGGGTTTACACATGGGCATTAGGGGGTTGGTGAGTCTGAAATTCTACAGAATCTTGCGCATGCACGTGTTTTCTGGGAAGACGTCCTTCTATTAGCTTTTCAATGGCTCCATGATTGTTAGAGTGGAATTTCATTCCATCTGCTTCCTTTCCAATCACCCCTCCCACAGGAAATGTGTTTCTTTTCCTTTTAAACCTGACACGACTATTACAGCTAATTCTATCGAGTAACATCCCCCAGACCTTTGTATTAGGATATGAGATACTTCTTCCCAGCATTTTTTCAGATTAGAATATAGATTTTTGCTGTGTCACTTACTTAAACGAGAAAGATCAGTCATCAAATTGGACTTTCTCTGGTGTTGTTTTTTTCTTCAAAAAAAAATTAGCATGATTTGTAGAGGGAAGCAGGCCTGCGTATCATTTACGACCTGCTCCCTTTTTTTGTTTATTCATTTTGACAGCTTCCCTTTTGAACGTTTCTAATTCTCAGTTGGAGGCCAGCAGTGGAAAGTTGTTTTGAAATGCATGACGGTGGCACAGGTTCCTATCTGGCTTGTCCCATGGTGGCTCCCACTTTCCCCCCACCCTTGTCATCCTGTGTCGCTGAGCTGTGAAGCTGCAGAGGCATCTGAGACTGAGGAAGCAGCAGCACTGTATCCCTTAAGCCCACTCACACACCTTTTACTTCTCAGCCTTTTCCTGACAACCCGCTGGATCTCAGGGTCAGAAGGTAGAGCGCCTCAGTCCAAACCCTGACACTTGAACATTTTCCGTAACACTCCTGATAAGTGAGGAGCCAGCTGCTCTTTGAAAAGTCCTGCCAACGCAGCACTCACTCCTGAGACCACTTGTTCCATCACTGGACAGCTCTAGCTGTTATGTTGAGCTTCAGTCCCCCTCCCTGATTTTTTTTTATTTCTCCTCCAGTGACACTGATCCCCTCCCCAGCTCATTAATGGCCCCCTCTCTGTGACCCGGGTGAAGGATGCCCAGCCTGCTCCTCCTCTGGGTTCACATGTGTTTATTGGACTTGCTCTATCTCCCCTGTCCCAGGATGAATAATAAATAGGTTCTCATGGGACTTAAGTAATGATTCAGAGAGCTCACTGAAAGCTGCAACTCAGCTGGGCTTGCACCTTTGTCAACATCGTAAGCCCGCTGGCAGCATTTCTGCTGTCAGCTCTGATTCCTGAAGTAGGAAGCCAGTGGTATCTTGAGCACTTAGCTGAACAGTACACTTCCTTGGGCGTCTTCAGACCAGCTCGTTCTAAACTTGACATGCCAGATGGGAGGGAAGAAATGTGTGAGGTCACTGCTGGTATTTATCGAGCGCCCTTTCTGTTGCGACCAGGGGCTTTTCACCTGTGGAGGAGTACACAGTGCCCCAGACCAGAGGGCAAAACATTCTTCCCGTTAGGTACAGTTACTGTAGCAGTGTCATGAATCAGGAACACAAGCAGAAACTCATTTTAATGAAACTTTTAGCATCGGAGCTACCAAGTTCTTTAAGTATCACAGATGGCTAAGCAGTGTCCATGGGAGTCAGGGACAGGCCTCAGATTGACCATTGGTGAGCTCGTGGCTTCAACTGGGAGGGAGGAATAACAGGAACAGGAGGAAAGGAGGAGAGTTACAAGTGAGGGTGGCTAGAGGAGAAGGCAGGAGAGGAAGTCTCATCTCTGTTTTATCGATTCTCACCCCTCCTTTGTGAAGTAACTGGTTGGCACCATCTCAGCTTGAAAACAAAGAACTAAACCAGGGGAGAGGGGACAACTTTCTCAGGGGCACATGGCCAGTAAATGTTAGAGCTTAGATCTTCCAACTCCAAACTGAGATGAGAATGCTTCCCATATTGCATGTTCTGGTTTTGAAAGAACGATAAGCCGTACACTGGGCAGCTGTATATCTTCTGCCTGGGTGCCATTCCATGTCCTAGCTGTAGCTCCACTGCCTTCCAGGAGATGTTCATTAAAATTGCTGACTCAAGAGCTGTTTTAGCCTTGTCAGTGATTAAAGCCACTCAGGGCTTCTACCTGCAGAACCCAGAACTAAGCTGACTCTTTCAGATAAAGAAATGCCATTGGACTCACAGGGGCAGCAGAGAATGAGGGGCTGATAAAGGTTTATAGAAACCCGAGGTCTGTCAGTACCCAGGCCTAGCAGAGCCCCGATCTTTTCTTTACTTCTGAGCCTGTTTCAGGCCTTTAGTCTGGTCAGGAACTTGATCGTCTGACCCGTCTCTAAAACATCTCTCTCTTGGATTTCTGAGCAGGAGTCCCAGTTAGGATGAGCTAGTTTGGTGCTGACCTGGAATATTCATACAACGGGCAGTTGATGGAACAAGACGATAAGCTTCATTACGAGATTTCATTTCTTGAAGAAAGATTATAGAACTATTGCCTTCCTAGGTTGAAACCAGAAAAACAAGACTTCCTCCTCTCTCTGGTTTGGGTTGCTGGTCCAATTGTGTCCCTTCGTGGGTCACTGGGATTAAAAGATCAGGGGTTCAGCCCGGCTGAGGTTCTGATTCTATGATCTTGACTAGTGCATTTCCCCCCTTGGGCTGCTGCTTCCTCTTCTGTAAATGAAGGCTTTGAGTTAGATCAGGGGGAGGCACACTGTGGTTTAACTGGCCAAATCTGGCCTACCATCTATCTGTTGGTTTGTTTTATAGGAAACTATATTTTTAGAGCACTTTTAGGTGCTTTATTGAGCAAAACTGAGCAGAAAGCATGGTTTCCATTTACATTCTGCCCCAACACACACAGCCTCCTCTACTATCAATGTCTTGCAACAGAGTAGGACATTTATTACAATTGATGAACCTACATTGACACATCATAATCACCCAAAGTCCACGGTTTACATTAGCTTTCACTCTTGGTGTTGAACATTTTATGGGTTTTGACAGATGTATAATGACATGTATCCACCATTATAGTTTCACACAGAGTAGTTTCACTGCCCTAAAAGTCCGCCTTTTTTTTGAAAATAAAGTTTTATTGGAACATAACAGAGGCTATCCATTTACGATGTAATGTCTGGGGCTGCTTTTGCACTATAATGGCAGAGTTGAGCAGTTGAAACAGACTGCATAGCCTGCAAAACCTAAAATATTTATTACGTGGACCTTGACAGAAAAAGTTTGCCGACCCCTGGACTAGATGACTTCCAGAAAGCTTCTAGAATCTATGATTTTCTCTTAGGTGATTCTGCAGTTTCATATCTGGAGGCTTCGTTGTCTGTTCTTCCTCCTCATCCCACTCCTTCTTTTTCCTCTCTCCTGGGGGCCCTCCTATGTGCTGACATAGCTGCCACTGTCCCAGAACAGAGGACTGTGACCCTGGACGTAGATGTGAACAACCGCACAGACCGCCTGGAGTGGTGCAGCTGTTATTACCATGGCAACTTCTCCTTGAACGCAGCCTTCGAGATCAAGCTCCACTGGATGGCAGTGACTGCTGCGGTCCTCTTCGAGATGGTGAGAACCTCCTCTCGTGAGGACCGGGCCTTGGCTCACCTTGCAGAGGGGGACAGTGGATGATTAATATTCATGTCACTTTGTTTTTAGTTCAGGCTTCTATTACCTTTCACTTGGATTATTGAAATAGCCTCTTAAAAAAATTAAACACCGGAAAATTTTCAAACAATCAAAAAAGGGTGTAGATCAGAGTTTCACAACCTTGGCACTACTGACGTCTGCGACCAAATAATTCTCTGTCGTGGGGGCTGTCCTGTGCATTGTAGGATGTTGAGCAACATCCTGGCTTCTACCCACTAATGCCAGTAGTACAACCCACCTTGAGACAACCAAAAATGCCTCCAGATATTGCCACCTGTCCCCAGGGAAGAGGGATTAATGTCCCCAGTTGAGAATCACTGAGTGAAAAGTAAGTCTCTCTCCCACCCTTACCCTGTTCCCTGGGGTTTCCATCTAAAAGCAGCCATCCTACCACTTGGCTGAGTGTACTGCCAGACAGATTCTATGCATATACAAAGCCATGTGTTTTTTTTTACACATTCAGTTGCTCGGGATATATACTATTCATATTATGTTTTTTCTATTGCCTATGTGTTTTCCATACCAGTATAAATAAGTTGGCGTCATTGTTGGTTTTGTTTTTGTTTTGCCTCACTGTTTTTAAGGGCCACAGAATATTCTACTATTTATTTGTATCACAGTGTACTTAACCAATCCCTAGTTAATGAACACCCCTGCTTTTAACTCCGATTCTCCTCTGGAGTGGTAGGGGGTGTGGCAATATCTGGAAACGTTTGGCAATATCTGGAAACGTTTTTACTTGTCACAAATGGTGGGGAGAGTGCTCCTGGCATCTAGTGGGTAGAAACCAGGGATGTTGCTCAACATTCTACAATGCATAGCATAGGACAGCCTCTACAACAAAGAATAAACCAGCCCAAAATGTCGCGAGTGCAAAAGTTGAGAAGCCCTGTTTTAATTGGTCTTCTGCCTATCTTTCCTCTTTCTCTCTCTCTAACGAGGTCATTTATTGCTCCTGAACTAAGAAGCCACCCTGGCCAACACCCATCCCCCCTTCCAGTGTCTTACAGAATAAACACTCCTTAGCCAAGCTGCCAGGAGCCCTCTGTAACCATCTTCACAGTCTGCTACTCTTTATATACTCTGTCTTTTGGCCAAAAAGACTGTTTTTCTGTGGCTTCAACTGCATCCCACTTCCCTCTAACAATGGCCCCAAGTATCTCAAATAACAGCTGAAAGCAGCAATAAAGTTCAAAAAGAACTATGAAAAGCTAAGGAAAAGACCAAAGAGAAAGGAGCACAGACAGCATCAGCTGGCAACGTAGAGTATCTTCATCCAGTTCATATCGGTCCGATTTTGCCGCACAAGCCATGGTATCCCGGGGAAGAGATTTGTCCAGGTTTCTGTCCGCCCAGTTCTTGTCTGTCTCCACATGGCATTAGCACCTTTGAGGACCCTCCCCTGGAGAGAGTCTCATCAGGAAAACATTCTTAAGGTCCAAATTTAAAAAGACACCCAGCTCCCTGTCCCGCTCAACTTGCAGAGGACACACGCTCTTCCCCAGCTGGTTGACACCGGGATGACCACTTCCTCCAGGCAGAACTAACCCTCGGACCCAGGAGGCTAAGCCTTTTCCTTGGAAGCCCTACCGCGTAATCCTGTCTCAAAACAACACGACCATACTGTTCACACACACATGGGTAGTTACCATTTGGCCAGAAGAAGAGTATTTATTTCCTCAGGAGAATTTAGGAGCTATCTTTTAAAAAGACATTTTCACATCAATTTATGTAAAACCTACTGAAAGCTGCTAATGCTTTTATCATTATTTTGTTAAGTTTTTATAAATCTCTAGTGCATGTTAATTATTATTTTAAAGCAATGTCTAAAATTATTATAACTCAGATTTTATTAGGATAAATATTACATAAAATAAAAAGGTCATTGACTAAGCCTTAGAGATAATCTTGGTCAAACAGAGAGCTCGGCTTTTGTTGTACTGTTGTGGTGAGCGTTTCTGGGAAACTAGGAGTGGTCCCCTTCAGTTTTTAAATAATCATATTTGTCTAAGTGGAGACATGGCCCAAACTGTAGTTTTCTGAAATAGTATTTGACACAAATTTATCTGTATGCCAGAGCCACATGCATCAGCTTAAAATATATATACATATGAGCTTTATTTTTTAAAAAGTATCTTAAAACCTAGAAAATTGCCACTCTTCCCTAAGAAAATGTTAGTAACGAGAAGCTTTGTCCTTATGCCCCAGCCTCTTTCATTCTGTCAGTCATCAGACAGGCAGCTCTTGGGAGTTTGCTGGAGAGCAGCTCTCATTCTGCCAGGTCAGGCCTTATCGCTTTTGGCCAGAGGCCACCACAGTCATCTTGCACCCCGCATCATGTCCCACTCAGCCAGCCTGAGTGGATCGTTTTCCTATTTGATACTTTGGACTTAGTAAATTTTTTATAAAGGACAAAATTGGAAGGACTTAACCTATATCTTGTGACCTTCCTCCAACATCCTATAGAATGAGAAGGGTTTTTAGGAGGCAAGAAATAGCTTTCTCCAGTCTCTTCCTCCCAGAAGAAACACTGAAGCTGCAGAAGCTTGGGCCAAGAAGAGGAACTATGTGTTCAACTCAGTTTTTCAAGTATTCATCAGGAGGTTAGATTGTGCGTTTTCCTGCCCTGGACCGGTTTGGAGCTAGCAAACATCGATAAATAAACATGGCAATCAATGTGCGAGACGCCACTCTGGTGGCTTCTCTCCTTGGGCAGTATTTTCTCTTGTCTGAACAAACTTGAAAATGACACTGTTTTTTTTCTGTGCTTTCCACCAGGTCCAAGGTTGGCATCGAAAAGCCACCTCCTGTGGCTTTTTGTTGGTCCCAGTTTTGGAGGGTCCCTTTGCGCTGCCCAGTTACCTATATGGCGATCCGCTTCGAGCCCAGCTCTTCATCCCACTCAACATCAGCTGTCTGCTTAAGGAGGGCAGCGAGCACCTATTCGATAGTAAGAGATACTCCCCTCTCGGGGTTCTGTCTCCATGAGTAAGATCCCCTCTTTCCCCCAAGGACACCTTTCTAGGTATCTGATCCACACAGGCCGGTGCATAGAGAAAGCCTTCGGACAAGGGGCGGAAAGGACCTTGGTTTTAGTCCTCATTCTTCACTTAGTGGCTGGGCGACCCTGCACAAATCACTTAATGTCTCTGAGTCTCAAATTCCTTATTCCTAAACTGGGGGTGGCTTTGAGCTGCTCTGCAACTCAGGAAGACCTTGGTAAGGCCTGGAGCAGAATGGTGGCTGGGAGAGGGTGTGATACCCTATAAATCATGAGTGACCCTGGTGTTCTTCCCGCACTGTCCTTCTTGTCTGTGCTCCAACCTAACTAGTTTGGGCTGTGGGAATTTGAACCTCATAGGAGACTTGAATCTGCTGTTTCATGCAAAAAGGCTGAAAAGGGGAGGCATTGAAAGCAAAAGAGGAAATAGTGTCCTTTTGTGCAAAGCTGTGGTGTGTCAGCACCTGGAACATTGCACATGGCTTGGGTCCCAAATATCAAGGAAGACAGAGCAGGAGGAGGCTCATAGGAGGAGATCAGGACCCACATGGAGCCCTTCCCTTAGAACAGGGTTGTCAATCTGAATGGGGAAACGCAGGGGCCACTGACCCTGCCCTGCTGTTCCACCCAGGTCCACCAGAACTCTGAGGACAGGTGTAGGACAGCTCGAAGGATGCATCTTCACACAGCCCAGAACTTTATATCACCAAGTGTTCATTGTGATGAACATGTAAATAGCTCCTCTAGAGCTTTAGATGAACTTGCAGATGAACTCTTTAAAAATGGAAAGCTAGAGTTGCTAATACATTAGGAGCCTCCTTAGTTTCTTAGATACAGACATTATCAATGCAAAAGAAAAAGCTTTGGGAGTAAGGGAGACATTTTCTTCCTATGCCTTTGTAAGTCTGTGTTATGGTCGGTGGCAGAGAACTGGCTCAGAGGTCTCGCCAGGCTGAGGAGGCCGAGCTAAGTGTTTCTGCCTTTTTGCTGAGACAGGCTGTCCCTGGGGTACAAATAGTTTTCATTCTAATGGGCCATCTGTATATTCTCTGTTTACATCTTGGAAGATGTTTTTGTATAGATGCAAGATTTGAAGTGACAGTTGGGATTCCAGGGTAGCCCCACAGTGATCCTTAGAGTTTACAAAGTGCTCTTCTCCCTCCCCACCCCCTCTCTTGCACACACACACACACTCTCATGTGCCCTTACTGTGTGGCTGAGACAGGACCATTTTTGCAGTTCTGAAATACAAGATGATTATGTTCATATCTGACAATTTTAAGCCAGATACCGCCTCATACTGCTGTTTTAAATATGTTGAGGGAAGAGAGAGATCGTTCCCCACACCATCCAAAGACTTTTCTGGGGTTTTCCACCTTCACGGTAACAGCACAGCATTGCTTCTGGGGCTGGCATGGGAGGACATCTTTATGTGAGCTGGTGGTTTTCTCTGCCAGTTGTAACCTAGTCTTCAAGACCAGCATCCTCTGTTGGTTGCCATGGTTACAGCTGAACGAAAGGAGCCCTAGCTTCAGGGAATAAGGACTTAAATCTAAAAATTGATTTTCTTGCTTCTGTGCTTCTTCTCTTCCTGTTATTACCCCTTCTGATAATAGTGAATTCAAAACCTTAAAAACCTGACAAGAATCTTCTGTTTGTGTTTTTTCCTATTAAAGCCAAAGTCTCTTTTCTCTCTTGCCCTTAGTTGCCCAGAATCTTCAAATCTATCCTAGATAGAAGATTTCAAATGTGGAAAGAGTAACAAGGCCACTGCAGGCACCCCTGATCTTTGGGATGTCATGTGCTGTTGCTGCTCCAGGCCTCAGCATTTCAGTCCTGAGAGCAGCCTGCCCTTTGCCTGTTGCTGTGTGACAGGCTACCCAGCCCGCCCACCTCCTCCCTCTGTCCTCAGCAACCCTACAGAAGGAGCAAAGCTGGAGCAATGAAGTGGGCAATGGCGGAGGGCAGCGGTATGCATCACTCCCCCCCCCCACGAGATGATCGCTTTTCCCCAAATCATTTTTTTATGTATTTGCTTCAATGTTCCCACCCCTAAAATCGAGCTGATTATATGGCCTTTCCCTATAGGGAAATGGAAGATTGGTGATAAAAAAATTAAAAAAAAATTTTTTTGTTTGCTCTTTAGAAGCAGATAACATGCATTGAAAGCTTATCCTTTGTCTGTACTTTACTATGTTGCTTTCCACTTTTGACATAGTAGGAGGTCATTGGCATGAATCTTCTACCGAGTTCTGATAGCTCACACTGGTTACTGAGGACTCATATTCATCCTCTTTCTAGATCCTGGTAGAGCTTGGAAGAAAGGATGATGAGAATGCTTGGCTGTCACTTTCTTTAGGGTGTCCCACCTTGGGACGGGGGCTAACTTTCCTAAAGTAGACAGTGTGGAAAAGCAGAGCCTAGGCTCAAGGAGGAAGAATTGCCAAGAGTAGTGAGAAGGCCAGACCCAAGGAAAATTACAGACCTCGATGTCAGAACTCAGCATTTATTGTTTTCCTTTCAGGCTTTGAACCGGAGACATACTGGGATCGAATGCACCTTTTCCAGGAAGCCATTGCACACAGGTTTGTCCCTTAGCAAGAGAGAATAGTGGGAATAGAGAGAATAGTGCATCCTTGTTTGTCTTGAATAGCAGTTGCCAAAGCAAAAACCAGCTTGTTTTATTTTGGGGGAAACAGATCTAATCCACCAATGACAAAGTTGCTGCTTATCTCTGATAGGACCCTGGCTTTGGTTTCAAAGATAAACACTACCTTGCCAGTTCCTGTGGCTGTTGTTTTTCAGACCTCAGAGCTCCTTTCTTAGCTTCCAAAAAGACTCTGAGCCAAGCTCTCCAGGAGAGGACATGAGATGGAAAACTGAAATTTGTCAAGAGCCCCTTGCCACATGTTTAAAAAATAACCAATGGTTAAAAAGCAATAGATAAGTCAATAGGTATTTACGGGCGCTGAATGTGTGTTCCAGGGAAAGCCTTTCCTAGGCTTAGCTGTCCACCCCTCAGGCCAGTCTAGCTTTGTCTCCAGTGTCAATTACTGCTGCTTGTTAATCATGGCATAAGCAAAGCCTCTCGTTCTTGCTTGAGTAATCTTCTGGCTGTATCTTCTTCAGTATCGTATCTCCTTATTCAAGCATCTTCAGCTGTTACCATCCCCACCATGCACACGCCTGCCACCCCCCAGCCACAGGGTGAAGTCCACACTCTTCAACCTCTCCTCGCCCAAGTTGACCCCGGCCTTCCTTAGACCTTATGCTTCCCTTTACTTCGTAGACCTAGCTCTGATGCTCAGTAAAGGCTGTGGAATGAATGCCAGAGCATCTGGTTTCCTCCTTCCAGTGGGAGGGATGCCAGTGTGGGACAGAAGGTAGGGAGTGCAGTGATGGGTGGTAAGGGCATCGATGTGCTGCAGGCAGACAGGCCTGGTTCACCTCCGCCTCCACCAACGTCTGGCTGAGGAACCCTGAGTGAGTCCTGGAACTG
The DNA here is from genome assembly GCF_902729225.1 of Pteropus medius. Classification (NCBI taxonomy): domain Eukaryota; kingdom Metazoa; phylum Chordata; class Mammalia; order Chiroptera; family Pteropodidae; genus Pteropus; species Pteropus medius. The sequence continues at coordinate 7,141,780 of NW_024356336.1, forward strand.
CTTCACCTTTGTCTTCTCACCCTTCACAGGGTTGTCGGGAGGGTTCTCTGATGTTTCTGGCCCCTAGTAGGCCCTCAGTAGACAGCAGTTCCTATTAGGAAGACCCCAGGCAACTGATAAGTTGATCAGCAGGTTTGATGCTACTCAGCTCATATATCATCGGGCAGTCGCTGCACCTTGCTGGCCAGATATCACTTGGGATGTGGCCTTTGTCAAATCTGCTTTCACAGCATCCTCCTCCAGATCCACTTTAGTCCAGATTCCAGTCATGACTTCTTTAAACTATTGCTCTAACCTCTTCAGCCTGCTTTTCTAGCCTTAGATTTCCTCATATGTCTCTTGCCCAGTCCCCATGTATCACTGCTCAGGACTCTGCTGTGTGCCCCTTCACCTAAACCTGCTTCTCTTTCCTCCCCTAGACCCCTTCCCCCACGTTCCCACCTAAGCCCCACCCCCTTCTACACCTTCCACTCTGAATCCCTCCTTCCCTTTTACCCAATACACTCTGCCATCTATCATACTAATTTGGGGGGCTCTGGAGGTCAAGGGCATGCATTTTCCTCATTTTCATTTCCTTCTACAAGGCCTAGCAAAGTACCTTGGCCAAAAATGTTGTTTAACGTGTAGCTTTTTGCATAGAGTGGAACTCTAGGTGGGAATATGGCTCTGAGAGCAAACAAAGGTCCATCCCAGAAAGAGCTAGAAAAATATCTGGTGTTCCAGCTCCTTCTTCATCTTTGGGCAGTTAGCATGAAATTAGTGCGTCCCCTTCCTAGGGACTGGATCCCCCTGCCCTCACTGAAATCCTGGCTCGTGTGCTCCCCAAGTGGTCAGTAAGAGGGCCAAGGACCATGTTGTTAAATTACCTTTTTTAAATTAAACATCCTTCCTAGTGACCCAGGGAAGAAATGAGGCAAGAATCTGGTCAGGCTGATGCATGCTGAATAAATAAATGGCCTCGATTGAAAGTAGAGAGGAAGAAAGGCAAAACCCAGGGCCATTCCCATATTTGATAGAATCGGTGCATGTTAGCCTATCCATTTAATTTGCATATCTGACTTCATGTGTTCTTCAGCAAATAGTCATCAAATGCCAGTGTAAAGCCAGCAGCTTATGTAGAGCTACAGCACAGCACCTCCCTGAGGACCTCAGTCCAGGAGAAGAGATAGACATTTTACCTCCTTTAGTTCTGCCTCCATCTTTGCCTTCATTACATAAACCCCTCAGACTCAGAGCAGGGCTACATCTATTAACACGTCCTTTACAGCACTTAGCAGGTAGAGCTGTAATAAATGTGCTTTATGGAAATAGAAAAACCAGGAATAGAACAAGCCATAGACGAGAAATGGAATAGAACAGCTATAGATGAAAAATGGCCCCTCCTGCCTATTTCTAGAACACAGTGAAGCGGACAGCACCAGATTGGTGTTTCTCAATTTTAAGAAAAAAATTTCAATTAAGTTACTTTACTTTATTGCCTTTATTGAGAACCTAGTATGTGCTTAGTGTGGAAGACTTTGAGGACAGAGAGAGAGGTATGGTTAAGGTAAATAAAGATAAGGACCATTTTCTGGAGAACTCGACAGTTCCAAGGATGTGGATGGGCACAGTGGGAAGGTCTAATGGGATGGCTGGGGGTGCACAGGAGGGAGGGGGTGCTGGACAGAGAAAGAGTATGGCAGGCTTTCACCACCACGAAGATGAAAAGAGGCTGGGCGGGAGGGGATCTGGTGAGCCATTGAAGGGGCAGAGGTTGAGATGCGGTAAGGATAAAAATTAGCATCCTGAATGTTCTGTTTTGAAAGAGATCTTTCCTTTAGCCCAGAACTGCCAGAGAGTCCTGTTAGCCACTCTCTCTCCCCTGTCTCTTTAGCTAAGGCAGCTAATCAGCGTGTCTTCCTGTCCTTCCCTTAGGTTTGGGTTTGTTCAAGATAAATATTCTGCCTCTGCTTTTAACTTTCCAGCTGAGAACAAGCCTCAGTACATCCATGTTACAGGTGAGGCACTCTGAGCAAAATGTGGGCAGGTGGGCCCCTGCGGCGGGAGTGTGAGCCCTGGGAGAGGCCTGGCCCCATGCTCCGGGGTTCTTCCCTCGCACCAAGCCCGTGGCCACAGAAGCACCCCAGCCAAGCGCGGGCACCACCCCCCCCGCCCCCCGCCGCCCGGTGGCCGCGACACGGTTCCTCCTTTCCTGGCAGGAACAGTGTTCCTGCAGCTGCCCTACTCCAAGCGCAAGTTCTCCGGGCAGCAGCGGCGGCGGCGAAACTCCACCAGCTCCACCAACCAGAACATGTTCTGTGAGGAACGGGTGGGCTACAACTGGGCCTACAACACCATGCTGACCAAGACGTGGCGCTCTAGTGCCACAGGGGATGAGAAGTTTGCCGATCGGCTGCTGAAGGACTTCACGGACTTCTGTATAAACCGCGACAACCGGCTGGTCACGTTCTGGACGAGTTGCCTGGAGAAGATGCATGCCAGCGCCCCGTGAGGCCCAGCTGCACTGGGGTCAGAGGATGGCGAGGATTCCCGTCTTGCTGTTGATATTCAATAGGATCTGTCAGGCTCTGGGCTGCAGATGTCAGTTTGCCACTGTCAGCGAGTGGGGGCCGCTGCTGCTGCTGCTTCCGCACTGGTGTTCTTCCACTCGAGGAGAAAGATTTTGGAAGCAGCTAGCACCCAGAGCAGGTGGGAGGCCCAGATGGCCTGTGGGAAGGCTTCAGTACTGGGGAAGGGGGCAGGCAGCCCCCATGAATGTCCTCTGAGCGTCCTTTTCCTCCACCATCCGTGGGCTGTTCGGAGCAGAATCTGCTGCTTCCTGCCCAGAAGAATGCACAGGATGTAAGATAATTTTGTGAAATAATGTACCATAAGCTCATACCAACTGTAAATACCTGTACATATCAGAAGCAGGAATAAAATGTCATGTGCAGCATCTCTGTCCCCAGCCTGGCTGCAGCAGTCCCATCCCTGCCGGAAAGTCGTGTCCTGTTGCCAGGGTCGTAGTGGCCAATGAGGCAGTTGCAGACAGTGAGGAGGACTTTAGAATTCACTATCTTAGAGAGCCTGGCTGGGAGTTTACTAAAAGATGTCTTTCCACAGGCCTATGGTCCAGAGCAAGGAAAGTTTCTGTCGAGCCTAGAGAGCAGACAGTAAAATATACTAGGAAACTGCCGGTTTGTTCAGAGGTGCCTCTTGCCAAGTAAGTGAGCCCAGCTCTGGCTCGCAGACCTCAAGGCGTTCTGAAACAAATCAAAGGAGATCCTCTCTCAGCTCTGACTGAGGTTTAAGATCTTAGCACCCTGCCCTAACCTGCTGAGAGTGTGGGGGTTACTGCAAGCCAGAGGGGTACCTGACAGTTACTGCCGCTTCCTCCCCCTCCATCTTGCCACAGCGAGTTCATCCCAAGTCCTGTCGATTTACCTCCTCAAGTGCTTGCACATCCATCCTCCGAGGCCCTCTGCTGCCACCCTCGGCCCAGCCCTCTCTCGTCTTCAGCTTCCTCTTGCATGGCCAGGAGGGCCTCCTCAGTAGGCTCTGCTTTCACTCCGGGCCATTCTCCTCTTGGCAGGGTCCTTTTTAAAAAAACACTCGGACGGTGCTCACCACTTATTTAGACCTCTGGTGACTTGAACCTCAAGAAATCTTAGATGCGGCCCTGCACGATCTGGTCCCAGGCTGTTTCTCCAGGCACCTGGAACATCGCAAACTCTTTAGTGACTCAGCTCCTCCTCTCCACACCCAGTCACTCCTGGTCATCATGCATCAGCTCAGCTCATGTCACTAATCCCCTGTGACGACTTCCCATAGCCCCTTGTATTTCTCCAACGCATGACACATTGACACCCTAGCATGGCAGAAGCTTGCCTAGTGCATTCATTTCTTTGTTCCTCAATGTGTAGCATAATAGTAGATGCTGGAAAAATGGTTGTTGGCTGAATGTGTGGACTGAATGAGTGAACTCTGGGCTCGAGTGTTGGGTACAGGGTGTTATATCCGAATCGCTCCCTCACTAGCTGGGTTCCTAAGTTACTTAGCAGAGGCCATTTCCACATCTGTGAAATGAGCTATTGCTGCTGCATGTACAGATATTGAGAGAACAGCTCTGTTAATGTATGTGAAGAGCACTTGTTGATTCCTAGCATGGTGCAGAACCTTGATAAAAATCCGTTCTTTTCCTTTTTCACCTTCCCTTCCCTCAGACAAACCTTTGCTCCTTTCTAAGCATCAATATCTTTCAATTACAATATGGGAAGCTGTCTCCCAGGGTGGTTGGAGGATCAAAAGATAGCTGTATATGAAAGGACTTGCTAACCAGCAGGCAGTAAGCAAACGTAGGCTACTCTCACATTCCCAAGTGGGAGCCCCCTTCATAGTCATCTGTGATCCTCAGGATCCTGCATCTAAGACCAGCAATCGCCCCTGCCCTCTTCCCTCTTGCAAAGATGACCAGAGAGAAGAAGGCCCAGAGAATGATCTGGTGGAAGAAGAGACGGCTGACAAGTTAGAATGCCAGATCGCTATCCTTCAGAGCCGGGCCTGAAATGCACATGCCTCGAGCCCCAGTTTCCCCACCAGCTGCTCCCCCTGCCTTCCTCCTCTCTGACCAGCACCCCCTTCCACCCACTCATCCAAGCCAGAATCCAGAAGTCAAAATCCTCCGTCATCATCCAGTCCTCCCACCTACCTATTCCTACTGCCGTTGCTCAGACTCGCCCACCTTCTTTCATCCCTGCTGCCCAGATGCAGAGCCTGGCTCTTGGGGAGTGTGTGGTTTGGTTAGATATGGAGTATGTGTGTCTGCTGATTGCAAGCCCACCACCAGAAGATAGATACTAATAACCATTTCTTGGTAGAAGAGAGAAAAGCAATAGGCTTGGACCCAAGAGGACCTGGGTTTAAATTCCAGCCCTGCCATTTCTTAGCTGTGAAAATTAAGGATAGTTCTATCTCTTGAGCCTATTTTCTCATCTGTTACAGATGATGTGGCTTCACCTTTCTCCCCAACCATCATACACACACGCACCTGCCCGTGCATACCTCTGAGTATTGCTCTTCCTCCTGTGCTTGTGACACTGTACTTATTTGCTGACCTGTTCCGGCTCGCTAGGCTGAGAAATTCTTCTGGCAGACTCTTCAGTCAATGAGAGTTGAATGAGTGAGTTGGAGAGATGAAGGGAGCAGGTGGATGTGGTAGGGTCCCTCACAGAGCCCAGCATGTAGGAGGAGACGCGTGAACTGTGAGAAAGACCTGGACGTAATCACCTGATCTCGCTCCCTAAATCAAATCATCGAAGGCACTTATTCATGTTGAGAAATGAGGCCATTAAAGCCAAGATGTGTGTGACATGCCTTGGGTGACCCCAGTGTGGGTGAGGATGAGGGTGGTCCAATAAGAGCCAGAGAGCAGAGGGGTTCTTGGAGATCTGGTCCAATCTCTTCATTTTCTCCCAGATAAACAGAGTGACCTATCCTCAGCTCTAGATGGAACCAGCACAGGACCCAGAGCCTCTGGCTCCCAGCCAAGTGCCTTTCTAGGCATTTGTTTTTAGTCGGTAATATGGCAGTTCAGAGGGCAGGCTCAGGAGACAGGCAACTGGATGCAGATTCCAGCAGCACCACTTGCCAGCACGTGACTCTGAGTAAGTCACTGCATCTCTCAGAGCTCCGGTTTTCCCATCAGTAAAATGAGACAACAGTACCACCTCATGGAGCCATGACAATCACATGAGAGAATATGGGTAAAAAGCCAAGACAGTGCCTGGAATGTTGTGACCCCCTCCCTAAACGTGAGCTGTTATGATGATGATGATGATGGTCCTGGACTCTGAAGCCCAGGAGTTTAGAGAAAGGAATAACCACAGTGGGCTAGAGTGAACAGGGTCGTCTTTAACCCATTTCCTGTTTGCCCCGAGACTACTCACCAGCAGTGCTTGTGGCTTCAGTGTTTACGCCGAGATAACTCACAGATTACAGTCCTAACCTCACCCCCAAAGTTTGCCACGAAATGTCTCGCTCTTATTATTTTCGCATCGCTCTAGTATATCGATAGTCTTTGGAAACAAATGACATGATTCTATTTATAGCATTCTGTGTTCACTTGGGGTATCTCCATTTACAAAATATAGTAATTCTCGATCGCTAAAAATGTCAAATCCTAGAAAACGTAGCATTCCTATGTGTAGTGTTAAATTAATGCTGGCAGGGAGCTGCATTTTTTTTCTAAACTGGAGAAGGGTTAAAGAGGAAGCAGCCTCCAGCCTTGTGGCATGTGGCATGTGCAGGAATCAGAGTGGTCAAGAGGTAGGACTTCTTGTTCCGCCTTGGGCTGGATGGCTGCTCTCCTCTAGCTACTGTGGTGGTTCTGCCTTGTCTGGGTTCTAAGAAATTCTGCTGGGAAGTTTTTTCTATTGGCAGAGACGCCATGTTGCCAAGAGCAGAAAGAAGGGCCTCCTGACCACACTGCCCTCATGAACAGGGATTTTGCCCCAGGCAGCTCTGAAGACATTTCTAAGCCTCATGGTTGTGCTCGGGGTTGCACACAGGCCCCAGTACACTTGGAGCAGCACGAGCTGGCCTCCCAGACTTTGTAATGAGTCTGAGGTGAGGAACCACACAGGCGTGGGATGCAGAAAAACATGGTGGGAAAAGAAATGAGCTAGGGCAACATGTCCCTTTACCAAAGGAACTAGAAAAAACACCAAAAAGGCCTCAAAGCAGAAGTAGCTGTCTTAGTCTCCTACTTGTGGTTCTCCAATGCTACTGTGCAGAACATCTCGCTTAAATCGCAGCTTCCACAGCCTTCTCCCGAGATTCAGATTCAGGAGGCCTGGGACTCTGCATGACACGCCAAGTGATCCTGCTATCACTGGTCCATGTGAGAAACCCTGCCACAGACTCCTTCCGGCTTCCTCCTGCCTACTTTATACACAGTTCTAACCAGCCTGGAAATCCGATTCTCAGACCAAAGCAGATTAGAAGCTGCACACTACAGGCAGTGTAGTAGAGGCGGAGGACTCGACAGCAGAGTGAAATGACAACTGACAGCTCGATGGATAGCTACAAGGACCGCCACAGGTACAGGACCTCCAGAGGTATAGGACTGCCAAAGGCTGAGGGTTGTGCCAAATCAAGAAGTGCCAAATCTTATGTTGGATGGGCATTGAAGTCTGTATTCCTTTGTAGGAAGTGACCTATCAAAACAATTAAAATGGAACCTTTGGCTATTACAAAGAAGAAATACATTTGACCCTTGAACAATGCAGGGGGTAAGGGTGCTGACCCCCACACAGTCAAGAATTCACATAATTTGTCAGGCCTCTGTATATGGAGATTCCCACCACAGTTGGTTGAATTCATAGATGCAAAACCCAGGATATAGGGGGCCAACCGTATATTTATTGAAAAAAAAAAATCTTTGTATAAGTGGCCCTGTGCGGTTCAAAGCTGTGTTGTTGAAGGGCCAACTGTACATGAAATACACCTGAGACACGAAGGGAATCTGTGAGGCTTTGGTAAAGTGGATGGAAATTGGGGGAATGGAAAGCTGAATAGGAGCCGACTGACAGGCCTCCTCAGTTACCAGAAAATTTCAGATACATGGAATAATAATGATCACTCCATTTCTTGAGCACTTCTTATGTTCTGGGCGTGTAGCATACTTTACATGCCTTTTCATTGTGTAAACTTATCATCATACCAGATGAGAAGTAGAAGGCCCCAGGAGGTGAGGCCTAAGACCCCACAGCCAACAGGGGAATCCCAGAGCCCAGTTCCCCCTCCCTATGCTGTTGCCCTCACCTTCTGAGACCGTTGAGTCAGCGAGGCATCGCCTGCTGCTCTCTCTGGGGCCCTGGCTGGGGCCTCTGTATTCCTCTCAGCAGACTATCCTGTGAGTGGTGCAGTCCTGCTCGGGTACAGATGCTGTGTAACGTGGACATAACCTCACATAGGGGCCCTCTGGTAGGGAAGAGTCACTGACTCTGAGTGGACACCAGTGACCTTTCTTCTCCCCCAGGCCCTTCTCTGGAAGGCACTGTCTGTCTGCTCCTTTCTCTCTGGCTCACAGCCCCTGACTTCAGCCTGCAAGCACTTCAGGCAGCTCCAGGCCTTCACACCTGCCCTAAGCCTTTTTGGGGGCAGAGCAGGTGCCAGGAACTCAGTCCTGTCTGCTTTTAGATTTGACTTCTATCTGCTGCTCTTGCGGCAGCAAGATTCACCTATTGCTCAGTGAATCAGCACATACTCCTTCCACAAAGAAAATCTGGTCCCCGTGAAGGTAAGGGGAGATGGGGAGTTGCTGTGTGATCCCCAGCAAGTTCCTTTCTCTCTGAGCCCCAACCTTTTCATTTGAACTCAACTGGCAATGAGACTGGGAGAACCCTTGTGTGTGTGTGTGGAGGGGTAGGGATGGGGGTGGGGAGCACAAAATTTCAGACCTTTGGTCTACTCAACTGACAGGAAAGTCCCTGTCAGTCTCAGGCAGCTCATGGCTGTCGTGACTGGAACTGAGTCTGCCTCCTCTCTGTGAGCTTTGAATTGTACCAGATTGCTTATCCAGATTGAATTTCCCCTCTCCCTTTAATCCTCAAGTATCTCTTGAGACAGAAAATATAATTTTTAAGCCCACGGCATCCTGGGAAAGAAACATTTCCTGGCGCCTTTGATATTCATCCAACCCAAGTAGCTCCCATCCTTCTCTCCACAGCCTGAGAACATCTGGTAGGCATGGCCAGGTGCTGTCTTGGGAATGAGGCCCCTTTTCAAGATGAAATATGCTGCTGCTGCTCAAGCCGTGTGTCCTCAGAGCCTGAGCGACACAAGCTGAAGAGAGTGGGCAGGGCTCTGCCAGAAGTGACCCTGTGAAACGTTCATCCTGACACTTTCAAGACACTCCTCCCCTCGCCTTTTCCAGGCCCCCGCATGCGGTGCTGGAGGAGAACCAGGAACTGGCCACGGGTTCTCAACTGAGGGGGATTTTGATCCCCATTTGAAGGATATTTGGCAATGTCTGGAGTCACTTTGGGTTGTCACAACTGCAGGAGGCGTTACTGGCATCTAATGGGTGCTTCTAAACACCCTATGCTGTGCAGGACAGCCTCTACGACACCCCCAAACGTCAGTAGTGCTGAGGGTGAAATACCCTGAACTAAATTCTGATCAGGTAAGACGTTCCCCTTCCTCCTGTGACTTTGGAGGAAGAGGGACTTGCCAGTAGCCCCTGACTGTGGAGCTCTAAACTCCTCGATGGCAGCCCAACCCCCAATCTCCTGTAGTGATGACTCTTGCTGGGTTCCAAGGTCAGTGTGGCTAAGAGACCTGCTTAGAGCCACACAGCAAGTTATGGGCAGAAGCAGGATTCGAATCCTGGTTGTGTTCAGCACTCACGGGCTACGGCGTGGCTCTTGTGTTTCCTTCCTTGCCCCTGTAGCTTGCCTCTCCAATTGTATAGAAGCTCTTTGAGGGAAGAGAACACAGCTTGCTCACCCTTGTATCCTCCACTGTAAGTGCCCATTGCACACAGGTGCTCGTTTAGAATTGGTTGAATTCATTCAGCCAACGTTTATGCAAAGCTGAGCCGATGCGGGAGCTGCTCTCTTGGTGAAGGGTAACAGACACGCAGAGCAGCAACTATGGAGCTCTAGGAAAGGCCTGGTAGGGGCTGTGTAGGAAGCACTACAGAAATAGAGGAGGAGGCTTAATGCTGCATAAGGGAGCTGGGGAAGATGGAGAAGGGGGCATTTGGGTTGGGGTTTGAAGGCTGTGTAAGAGTTCGGGTCGGTAAGGAGGAGGGGCTGGGGAGGCAAATTCTGGAGGGGTAAAGGGCTTTGGCATCAAACCAAACAAGAAAAGGTGACAGCCTGGAAACTGGAGAGAGATTTCCCCGAACTTCCCCCACCCAGCCTGCACTTTCAACAACTGATTTCCAGAGGGAAGTGAGTGTTGTCAAGTCCAGGGTTCAGAGTGACAAACGGGCCATTGTCTGGGAGCCCTGATCCAGCCTGGGCCCTGGGGTCACATCACAGGGGACGGTGGGGGAGGGGCGAACCTTGCTCACTTGTCAGGCTTTGCTCTTCTCGGCCCCAGATCTGGGTAGAACACAAGTTTAAACACTCCCAGGCTCCGAGGGGCTGGCCGCCATCTCGGCTGGGAATGACCCCCTTTCCTCATCCCCTTCCTCTTCCCAAAGCCAGAACCCTGCTCTCATTCACCTGCCACTTCTTCCCCATGTAACCCTGCCCAGGCTCTGGAAACTATGCTGAGCCTGGGGGTTGGCATGAGAACTGGAGAGATAAGGGCTTTGAAACGTTCTGAGAACTAAACCCCTTTGCAGTCTGAGGGGAGCCCTGCTGTTCTCTGCTGTCCTTGTCTTACTTTGGCACCAACTACCTGTAGGATCCTGTGCAAGTCTGCTCACCTCATTGGACCTCACGTTTGGGGGCGAGGGGATGACAGTCTCCTTCAAGGGGTCATGGTGAGGATCTGATGACAGCAGCTTTGTAAAGGTGACTGGCTGGTGCAAAATATCCCATAACTTTAGGGCAGCACTGTAAACACCCCTTCATTGATGGGAGCCATCTGAACCTTCTGTTTTGAATACACCTAGAAGTCCTCCGACACCGCTTGGGGAGGGTGGGAAAGAAAGCCAATTATATTTATATTTTATGTTGAAACCCAAGCACGCGTGAGCCCAGTGTCCTACTCAAGCCCGAGGACAGCCCAGAGGGAGATGGGTGGGCGATGGTACCCCCGCTTCTCAGAGGAGAATCTGAGTCTCAGGGTTGTAGAGAGACTTACCCAGGGTAACTGAGCACACACATGGCAGAGGAAGAATTGAACTCAGGGATTCTCTACCCCAGGGCTCTTCCCTTGGTGAGAAGGAGTTGGGGCATCGGAGAAATAAGCCCACTGCTAGTGGCTTCCACAGTGGGTCAGCCGCATCTGAGAAGGAGGCAGGGCAAGGCTTGGGGCCTGGGCTCCCAGCACAGCAATGAGAGCCATGTCTACAGGACCTCCAGTGCCTGAACACGCTGGCCACCGTTGGTGGTTGGTTCAGGAGGACAGGATCACTCTCTGGGTGGTCTGATACACAGGATGTGTCTCACCTCAAAGCAGAAGTGAAACAGGGCATACTTCCCCTTGCAAGACAGGAGGCAAGTCTGACCCCGCCACTGTCGCCTGCGGGAACCAGGAAACTGGCTGCCACTGCTGGGGTCTGAGATTAGGGGATGACGAAGAGAAGCCAGTCTTGTCTGGGGACAAGTCCCCTGTCACCCAGCAAAATCACAGCCAGTCCGTAACTGCGAGAGGGATTTTCATTTATGGTTTATTCTCTCATTCATTGTTCTCCCATCAACAAATATATTGAGAATCATCCATGTGCCAGGCATTGCACGGATATATAAGGACTATAAACACAAAATTACATGGCTCACTATTGTGGTTGTGAAATAATACCTATAATTGTGAAAAGTTCTCCAAAGGCCAAGCAGAGGTTGCTGAGAGGTTTAATGGGGTCTCCCAGTCTGGGACTCAGGGAATACTTCCTGTGCATTTCCATGGAGACCTGATGGATGGCAGGGCTTGCAAAGGGCAGAGATGGAGGAAGAAGGGTAGAGCTCCTGGCACTGAAGCCCCTGAGACCCTGAGATGGAAAGAAACTTGGTGGAACCAAGGGAGAGGGCAGAGGCTGGTGTAGCAGAGAAGGAAGCAGAAACCAGATCACACAGGACCGTGCAGGCTATGTAAGGGGTTCCACCTATTTGATGCATCTTCAAGAGAAGGAATATCTTCAAGCCTGGGTGACCTTGGGCAAGGCTTTCTCTTCTCTCAGCCTCGATTTCCTCATCTTTTCAATAGGAACATATTCTCAGTCCTTGCGAGGTTGTTGAAGAGCCCTTAGGTAAAACACTAGCACAGCAGCTGGCACAGTGGAGGTGCCCGAGAAGTGGAGCCATTAGTCTAATTTTTGTGACTGAGCCAGACCAGGAATCTGGGCTCCCTGCCCAGCTTCCGCTCCAGCGGCTGTGGCTGCAGTTCCTGCCTCCCCGCAGGGCTGCTTCTAGGAGACATGGAGCCAGGTGCCATCATCAAGGCTGAACACATGGGCCCCAGCTCCAACTTGCTCTCTACGGAAGTATTTCTTTGCTGTTATCACTGCCCTGTACCAGGCAAGTTAATGTAGCCTGGGAAAGGCTCCAGTCTACAGCTGTGGTCAGCCCTAGAAGCTGATACCCCCTTTCCTCCTGCCAGCCCCCAAAGTTCCCCTGGCTCTGGCTAGATGACTTAGTCTTTGCAGACTCCTGATTCCTTAATGGCAGCCATGTGCCACGCAGGTAAGGGGCAGGGTGGCGCAGAACTGGCAGCCCTGGGGTTGACCAGCAGCAGGACTGCATTATGCTGAAAGGGTAGAGCCAACCCGGACTCTTCTGATTCAGGGGAAAAAATCCTCCTACAGGAGAAAGATGCTGGTGTTGACCACATGCACGCCTGGGGCTGTGCCAGGTGCTTTGTTTGCTACCTTGCTTTGTTCTAGCAATAATCCCTCATAGTGGATATTATTGGCTGCCTACCTACAGCTGGGTAACTGAGGATTGGGGTCACCAAAAGTCACCCAGTCGACAAGCGGCAGAGTCTGGATTCTACTCCAGGTTACCATCACGTTGCCCTGACCCTCATCCAGTGCTAGTTGAGTGTAGGAGACCTGGAAATGAAGTGGGCGAGCCTGAGCTTAAAATTTCTTCATCCGGCAAGTCACCTCAGGAGTGTCGCAGGATGATCGAGCTGAGGCCACCTCAGCAATGGCAAGGCCAGCTCCCTGTTTACAGAAAGAAAACTGAGGCCTCCAGAGGGGAAGCAACTTACCTGAGGTTACAAGATTGATCAGCGGAGTGCTCGGTCAGGCTGGACTCTCCTGTGGCCTCCTTAGTTGGCCATTTTTCTCACCCTCCCTTGCCGGCCTCTACGCCTCTGTCCAGTCTTCACACGTTGGAGGATCCCAGCCTGTGGCCCCTGGATCTCTTTTCTGCATCTCATTCCCCTGGTGACCCAGTGCTGTGTTTCTAATTACTATCTACATGCCTGTGAGTCTCAACCTGGGATCTCTAGTCCTGACCCTACCTCTGAACTCCAACCTGTCTATCCAGCTGCCTTCTTGGCCTTTCCTTAGAAATCTAAGAGGATAACAAACTGGAGATGTCTAAAACATAACTCTTGATTCAGCTGTGTCCTCCTAGCCCCCACCCAAACCTGCTCCTCCCAGACTTTCAGGCCGAAAGTCTTGGAGTTATCCTACATTTCCTTCCCTCAACCCCCACATCTAATCCATTAGCAAAAATAAATTGCGAACTGACCCTTCTCCCCATTTCCACCCTCACCTGATACAGCAGCAACCTAGCTCGAAAGCTCTTTTGCCTTCACAAATTTATTCTCACAGCAACCAACAGGCTCTCTTTTAAACACAGAACATGTCGCATCATTCCCCTGCTTGAAAGCCTTTCGGTCACTTCACATCAGTTAAAGATGAAATCTCAGCTCCTTCCCAGGGCCCTCAAGGGCTCCTAGGAGCCTCCAACTCCATTCTCATTCTCCTCCTGCTCACTCAGGATGTTGCAGCATCTCCTCCTTCTGTTCCATGGACACCTCCAAGGTCGCCCCTGCCTCGGGGCCTTTGCACAAGTCCTCCCTCTTCTTGAAACCCTCTTCCCAGGATCGTGGCTCAGTGGTTTCCTCACTGCTGGTGTCGCTAGTTCCATCTCTGACCACCCCGTCCTCTTCGCCTGTCACTGCCCATCGCCATGCCCTGCTAGCTTTCCCTCACAGCCCGTCACTACCTGAAACCATCTGTAGTATTTGCCCACTTGTCATTGTCTTTTCTTCTCACTGGAATATAAATTCTGGGACTGTTTTCTGTCCCTGCCATGTCTTCAATACATATAACAGTGTGCCTAACATGGTAGATTCTCAATGGGTGCTTGCTCACAGCACCACCACCTGGACCGAGGGCTTAACTTACCTATCAAGTCTATTCCAGGTTGCTTGTCCCCAGATTCTCTTTTATAGGACAGCATTTCCCCATCCCATGACTTCTTTAAGACTAATTTCTTTAAGTCTCTGACCTGCCAGCTCTCTTACCTACACGCTGTGTGACCTTAGACAAGTTACCTAATCTCTCTGTGCCTCAGTTTTGTCAACTGTAAAATGGAGCTAATAACAGGGCCCACCTCAGAGAGTAGATGTGAGGATTAAATGAATTAATGCATAAAGAGCGCTTAAAACAGTGAGTGGGACATGGTCAGAGTTCAGTAACGTTAGCTCTATTACTATTTACATCATCATTGCCACCACAATCATGTTTTTTTTTTAATCGAGATATACTTGAATATAACATCATATTAGTTTCAGATGCACAACATAATGTTTCAATTGCAGAATGATCACCACGGTAAGGCTAGTTAACATCCATCACCAGTCTGACTCTCGGAAGAGTCAACTGTTATTTCTTCTCTGCTTTCAAGTAATAATATATCAGGCCACTTTGCCTGCTCAATACCCGTCGGTAGCTTCCTATGTCACTTAAGAAGACCGAGCCCCTTTAAGTAGCCTGTGAGGCCCACACCTACCTCTCCAGCCTCATCTTACCTATCTTTCCCCATTGTTCGACCTGCTGCAGTCACACTGGCCTCACATTTGTTCTTCGTGTGATTTATGTTCATCCCATACCAGGCACTTTGCCTGAAATTTGCTTGTCCTCCTTCTTCACCTGGTCAGTGCCCGTTCTTCATCCCAATCTCAGCTCGGTCATTACTGTCTCAGCCTCCCATGACCACTGACTAGGGGACTTCCCTTATTTCATGCTCTCCAGACGTGGGCCTTGGCTGGAGCGCTTAGCACAGTCATTAAGTTGCACTTTTCCTTCTACTTGGATTCATATCTGACTTTTCTCGTAGACTCTCAGCTCCATGAGAATAGAGACCAAGTCATTCTTTGCTCACCTTTGTACTCCCAATGCTAGCAGGGTGTTTGCACATAGGAAGTATTCAGTCAGTATTAAATGAATGAGGGAATGAATGAGGGTGAGTTGGAGAGCAGCCCTTCAGATCCAGCAGAGAACGGCCCTAAGAGAAAAATCTGCTGCCCCTGCCTACCTGACAGACCTTCCTCGCTGGCCTCAGGCCATGGAGCCAGAACAGCCCTCCTGACTTCCTGCAGGTTCCACTTGCTAGCAACTTGGCCTGAGGCAGCCCTCGCCTGCCCTGCTGCTGTCATGGGGCGCCCACAGGTTACCCGAGTAGGAAAAGGTTTTGCTTGTCCAAGCTGAGACAGAAACTGGACACGAAGCTGGGACACGTTGAAGAAGTCTGTCTAGCTTCCTGAGCTTTGTTGTCTCACCGCCAGACATTTTCAGCCTTTCCTTCCCTCTCGAAACAGGGACACTACGATGATGGAGTGCTCTGTTCTTGTTTTTCTAGCCAATGGTGTTTTCTTTAATTGGTTGGAGCAGAGTTCCTTGTAGGCTCAGACCTGGGCCAGCCCCCCTACAGTCTGCACCAGGACTCGGCAAAATGAGAGAAATCAGGACAATGTGGGGAGTGTTCAGAAGGCTCAATTAATTCTCAGATTGTCTGCCCTAATTTTGTGCATCAGGATGCCCTTTCTTTTATAAAACAAAGGTGGTGGTGATAGGGTTCTTTTCCCCCTCCCCCTCCCCAATGTCCTTGCTTGTCCAATCACCTACTTATTTTCTTTTACAATTTGCTGGTCTGGGGACAGCAGGTGAGCCAGGATGAGAATCCGGGTTTTCTAGTGCCAGGTTAGTGCTCTCCCCGCTCTGCAGCACTCCCTGGAGGGGATAACATGTAGGGGAGACATGAGAGCTGGTTGTAAATTATTGATAGGCTACCATGTGGAAGAGGGTACGTGCTTACTCTGGTTGCCCCCAGGGGACAAAATTGGGGTCGCTGTGTGGCAGCTTCAGACAGGCACATTTCAACTGGTTTAGAATAAAGTTTCTGACAGGCAGGTATTCAATAATAGACAGGCTGCCCCACCCCACAGTGTTCAGGTGCAAATAGAGCAGCTATATTCAGGGGTGGTGGGAAAACTATCGGGGCCCGGGGTCCCCATGAAGGCTTTCGGTCTTAGATTCAACCTGGTTTCAGCACCAGTTTCACCATTTACTATCTGTATGACCTTGGACAAATCAGTTTCCTCCTATTTAAAATGGGAGTCATCATGCCTCCCTCAGGGTCCTCTGAGGATTTAAAAAATGGAGTGTGTGTACAACGCCCAGCCCACAGACAGGTCTTGCATGAGACGTGAATCCTCAGGGAGCTTCCTTAGAGTCTGGTAGAGAGTGAGAGACTCATAGAGAAAGGATAACCTGCAGCAGTTTATGATCAAGGACCAGCAAGGTGGCCCAGACTTATGTGCTGGGACATTTCTGAAGATGGGAGATCAGGCATGGGTTGATCAGGGAAGGATTCCCAGGGGAAGCAATACCTAAACAGAATCTCGAGACACTGTTAGGCTCTGGATAAATAGAGAGGAGGCATGGGAACTTGCCAGGAAAAGAGCATACAGTGGTCTCTGGCACATAGTCCAGTTAATCCTTTGAACAACACGAGTTTGAACTACGTGGGTCCATTTACACGTGGATTTTTTTTTTTTCAAATGACTGCAGTTTATTTGAGCTGAGCAGTTCAAACCCGCATTATTCAGGGAATCCATTTATGTGAAGGCTGGGAATCCATTTATGTGAAGGAATCCATTTATGTGAAGGCTGATTGTAGTTATATATGGATTTTTGACTACATGGGAGGTCAGCACCCCTAATTCCCATGTTGTTCAAGGGTCAATCGTAGTAAGTATTAACTGGAAGGAGCTATTATCG
Source organism: Pteropus medius (assembly GCF_902729225.1). Taxonomy (NCBI): domain Eukaryota; kingdom Metazoa; phylum Chordata; class Mammalia; order Chiroptera; family Pteropodidae; genus Pteropus; species Pteropus medius. The sequence continues at coordinate 7,158,671 of NW_024356336.1, forward strand.
TTAAGCTTCAAGGGCATGGCAATTTCTCTTTCCTAGGGCTCCCACAGCACTGGGGGCACATTCCTGGCACATCAGAGAAGCTTGGTGTGTGTTGAATGAACAGACAGACAATAAGCTAGGCACAGAATAGAGGAAGACATGATTAGATCTAAGTAAGCTGGGAAAAATGAGAGCATCCATCCACATATCCATATACCCATCCACCTATATACCTGTCCATTACCTAACATTACCTACATATATACATACACATACTCATCCATCTATCCATCCATCCATATACCTGTTCATCTATCCATCTACATATCTGTCTGTCCAACCATCCATCCATCCATCCATTCATCCATCCATCATCATCCATCCATCCATCCATCCATCCATCTATCCATCTATCCATACATTCATCCATATGTTTCAGGCAGAGAACGAGACAAAGTCACTGCCCTTATGAAACTTATATCAAGTGGGGCAGACAGAGCTTATAGAAATGAATCAAATAAGTATATGAATAAGTGTAAAATTGCAACTGTGATAAGTGCCACATATAAAAGGGATACATGGTGCCAGGAGAACCTGAAACAAGGAGATTTGATCCATTCAGAGAGGTCAGAAAAAGCTTCCCAAGGAAGTGACCATTGAACTGAGAGATGAAGGGTGAGTAGGAGAAGCTAGACTAATTGAGGAGGAGAACGGAGAATGTTTCAAGCAGAGAGGGAAAGGCACAAGCAAGGGCAAGATGAAGTTAAGGGTGTCAGCATAATAACACAGGGCCTCCTGGGCTTGCTAACATTTTTGATTTTTATCCTTAGACGTTCTAAGCAAGCATCAGGAGACATGATCAGATTTGTATTTTTAAAAGATTGGCTGTGGTTATAGAAAATCAAAGCGGGGGATGGGATGAGCAAGTGTAAAAGCAGGAAGCCTGTGAGAAGCCAGTGTGGTCGTCCACGAAATCCATGACAGAACCTCGGACTGGGGGAGTCGGGTGGGGGTGGGGGGAGCAGAGGAGTGAATGACTTGAGGGCCATTTAGGAGATAAAATGGACATGACTGGGCAGTGGATTTGGTGAAAATAATGAGGACGAGGGAGTTGTCTAGGATGACACCAAAGTTTCTGGGTAGAACTGTTGCCAGGCAACAGAGTGAAAGCCAGGAGAGAGTGGGGGGAAGGGTTGGGACACACTTTCCCTTGCAGTTGTTATTATGCCCATGTTTGCAGAATAAGGGGTGTTGGAGATGTGGGCACAACATCCTGATCTGCCCGAAGGCGAGAAGGCTGGTTGAAGGAGGTTGCACGTTTCAGGCTGGAGGGCTAGGCCTGGGAGCTGGGGCTTTCAGTCTTAGCTCTGCATCCATGTCGCTGTGTGACCTTGAGGGGGCAGCTCACCCCTCTGGGCCTTGATTGTAAAATCCATGGCCCAGCTGGTCTGACATTTCAAGGGCACAAAGAAATCTGTCTTATTTGCGTCCACCGGCACTATTTACAAGGTTTCCTCTTGGAAAGTTATTCCTTGTAGATCCATTTTGTCCAGAGCCTGAAGGTTAAAACAGCATTAAGTCTAGAATGTGAGATCTGAAAGGAGTCACAAAGCCCATTTGCTCCATCTTCTAATTTTACAGAAAGGGGCAACGCCTGTGTCTGACCCTTATCTCTATCCTCCAGTACTACCCTGTACGTAGAAGAGGTGGAGCGGTTTGTGCAAAGCCACAAAGCTATAGGGTGGAAAAGCGCCATTTGGGGGTGAGCTCCACAGTTCTTTTCTTACTTTGGGGGTGGAGATTTTTCTGCAGCCTACAGCCAATTCTTAGGACAGATGGGACTGAGTAGAGCTATGGGGATGGACTAAGGTGATGCTGAGTGTCACGGGGTGGGGGTGGAGGGGCGGGGAGAAATAATTAAGGGGACATCTGAAGCTGTACCCTGTGAAGCTGGGGTCCTTTCTGACTCTTTGAAGATGCTTCTTGTCATACACCCCTGCTGTGACTCCTAAATGTCCTCCCCGGGCTGCAAGATACTCTTTGCAAGGAAAAAAAAAAGGACTGCAGAAAACTCAGCATACCCCTGCAAACAACAAAAACCTGGTTGGAACTTCAGGCTGAGGTTTCCATGGTGGCTCCACTCTGCCACTCTTCCCATTGGCCAGGCATCCTGCTTCGGCTTTAGCAACAGAGGCTCAGATATCCATCTCCTTCCTGATTGGCCAGGCTGTGCTGCAGCACCATGGCAACAGGGGCAGAGAGGGACCAGCTCTGCAGAATGACTTGAGTCACCATCTACCTGGGGTGGAGCTGAGAGCCAGATGCAAAGGGGAACAGGTAGCCCCCACCTCTGCTCACCGTCAGGGGAATCCTCCTCCTTGGTCGAGCAGGGTTTTGGGACGCTGGCAGACATCTCCTCCTCATCTAGTTTATCTTCGATCTTGCAGCATTTTCCCAGCCCTTCTCTTGCCCCAGAGTTCCTATCTCTGCAGAAGAAAAAACAAATCTCTGGCAGTGCCAGAGGTTAATGTATTTGCCCAAAGTCATGCAAGTTGCAAGCCAGTATTTGAACCTGTATTGTGTTGCCTGACTTAAAGGCTTTAGAGGGTCTTGCTAGAAAATCCAGATGTTCTTTTTTTTTTTAATAGACATTTTTTTAGATCAGTTTTACAGGTTCACAGCACAATTGAACAGGAGGTGGAGATTTCCAACTGATTGCTTTCAGTTTTAATAGCAATCATCCTTTATTCATCAAACAGCTAATGCTTTCCAAAGCACTCTCCCATGTGAATCATTATCTGATCCTCCCAACAACCCTGTGAGTTTGGTAAGTCAGGGATGAATGACCCATTTTATAGATGAGGACACCAGAGCCCAGAGAGGACAAGTGATTTGTTCCATGTCACACAACATAGTGCTGCCACAGCTGGACCACCTAGGCTCCTGAATTCTTGTCAGGGTTCTAACTCCAAATCATTGACTTGCCCATACCAGGGCTGCTCTGAGGGATCCTCTCATCTGTTTAGAGAACAATGTCAAATAAAATCAGGCATTCTAATGTGGACCAAAGCTTTCACACTATAACCCTGGTCCCTGTCACGCAACTCCTAAATGTGGCTCCGGTCCCCGGGAAGGGTCTGTGTTTCACTGCAAACCTTGCTCTCCATGACCCCTTCCCATACATCAAAAGGTAAAGCAAAACTTGCAAGCTTAATACTATCAGTTTAACTATGTGCTTGAAGCCGTGCCGACTGTGCAGGATCTCAGAGTCCTCATCACAACCTTAGGCATTAGGTCTTCATTGTCCACCATTTATGGATGCAGAACCTGGTGCTAAGGAAGGTTAGGTGGCAGGCCAAGGCCACGCAGATAGCGGTGCGGCCAGGATTCTAACATGAGACTACCTGACTTGAAAGCAGACTGGTTTGAACAGCAGTGATGCATGCTCTGCTCCTGCAGAATGCAGAATGTACCTCAAAGAGGCATCTGAGAGCACATTCTTTTGCTCTTGGGTGTACATTTTGTCCTCAGTTGAGGCCGTGGCTAGACCTTTTTTTTTTTTTTTTTTGGCACTGGAACAAAGCAGGCTCAGAGGATCTGCTTTGTGTTAGGGATTTAGAAATCCTTGGCCCTCAGGAGTGACTCAGTGTCCCCAGCATTGCCTTCCATTGCCTAGTTTCTCAGCTTTCTGATCCTACAGGAGGGTGTGGCAGGGCTGCTGGTAATTGGCAATAGACGCGGAGGAGAGAAAACTCAGAGATCTTCTTGCTTCGAATCTGAGCCCCTGCTGAAAATGAACATTTTGCCAGTTTCCTTTCCTCCCTGCTCAGCTTGGGCTCCCTGAAGTCTCGTCCCTGAAACAGGGCCGAGCCACCTGGCTGGGCCTGCCCTCCCAAGGGCACTGTTCTCAGAAGATGTGACAGGGTGGACGCTCACGCCTGCCACTCTGCTCTCCTAAGTGCCGCAGCAGCCAGGGGCAGGCACATAATTTTACCACCAACATCATTTTGCAGCATCTTCCCCACGCCAGACACCACAAAGGCGCTAGGGAAGAGGCAGGGAACAAACCATTAAGACCCTTGCCCTCACAGAACCCACTGCCTAGTAGAGGAGATGGACAATAAGTCCGCGAGTGAATAAATCATGATTTCACACAGCGATAAATGCCTTGGGTAGATGAAACAGGATGATGGGATAGAGAGTGGCTGGCGGTGGGGACTGGGGCGTGTGTTGTTTCAGCCAGGATGGTCAGGAAAGAGAGGACTCTCCGAGGAGGCAATATCCGAGCAGACACCGGACTGAGGAGGAGGCAGTTGTGTCAGTTACCTATGACCGTATAACAAACCAAAACTGTGTAACAAACCTCCAAACTTAGTTGCTTACAACCATCTCTGTTTCTCACCAATTTGCAATTGGCCTGGGTGGTTCCTCCGCCCGTTTCTCCTGGTTACACATGTGGCTGCGTGTAGCTGGAGGCACAGCTGGGCTGAAATGAGGCCTCATTCTCATTTCTAGTAAATGGTGCTGGCTGATGGCTGGGGCGCCTCGGCTCCCTGTCACAGGCCTCTCATCCTCCAGTCAGCTAGGATAGCTGCCTTACATGGCTGTCTAAGGACAGCATTCCAAGAGGGTGAAGGCAGAATCTCCAAGGCTCCTGAACTCATAAAAGATCACTTCTGTCACATTCTGTTGTCAAAGTAAGTCACAGGGCCAGCCTGGATTCAAAGATTAGAGAAAGAAACACCCCCTCTTGATGGGAGGAGTGGGACAAAGAATTTGTGGCTATCTTTAATGTGGTACAAAACTCCATGGTAAGATCTTTGGGAAGAGTATTCCAGGCAGAAGGAAGAGCAGGTGCAAAGGCCCTGAGGTAGGATGGGGTCCAGAGACCTGAGCTTTGACCTTAAGGTTCTTTCACTTCCTCGGTTTTCTCTTCTGTCAAATGGGAACTAAGGATGCCTCCCTGTCTCCTTTATAGGCTCATAGGATATAGGAGGCATTGCTCCAAGTCAGGGTTAGGATTTTGGTTCTTGGCCATTGAGTGTGAGGAGAATCAAACACAGGAATTCAGTCTGGCATCCTCCAAGCTCACTAATGTTTGTGAACCACCATCTGGCAAGAAGGCACAGTGCTGGGCACTGCAGGTCACAGGAAAGTCTGAGGGGTGATGATTTTGCTGAGCTTATGGGCTGAAAAGATTGCTCGCTGAGCAAGGTGGTGACTGAGCTGGAAGGACTGTGGGCCCCAGGGAAGACCTGGAGGAGGTGGGATTCTAACAGGGCCTTGCAGGGCAATAGAATTTGGCTGAATGAGAGGAAACTGTTGATAGCGGAAGTGGCGGGGGGCGGGGGGGCGCTGCAAAATTTAGCAAATCAATGAAACAAATGTTTGCTGAACCCCTAAGTGGCCAGGACAGACAGAGGACCAGCCAAAGGCAGATAGGAACCCAAAGGAGGCACCACCGAGGCCTGCAGAGCCGGGAAGCCTTCCAGGAGGAAAAGGCAGCACTTCGGAGGACTGAAGGATGAGTCAGGTCAAGCACAGTGGGGCAGAGGGAGAAGTAGGAGGTACCAAGAGGGTCCCAGCAGAAAGAACAGCATCTGCAAGGGCCAGATGGGAGGGAGAGCTTGGGATTCTCATATAAAGGCAAAGAGTCGTGTCTGAAGCAGAGATCATGTGGAAGAGAGGGAGAGGATGAGCTTGGGGCCCAAACAGACCTTGTGGACCAATGAAAGTCTCTAATCTTTTTCTTGAAGGCAGTTTGCGTAGGATTGCCAGATTTAGCAAATACAAATACAGGTTGTCCTGTTAACTTTGAATTTCAGAAAAACAACACATAATATTTTTAGTATAATTATGTGCATGCGCTATATGGAACATTCGTATACTAAGAAATTACTTGTTTATCTGAAATTCAGTTTTGACTGGGCCTCCTGTGTTTTCTCTAGCAGTCCTCAATGTGGGACCACAGAAGGGTTTTAAGCAGGGGATGACATGGTTGGATTTACATTTTGAGAGGCTTCCAGGATTTGTGGGCAACATGCTGGAGAGAGAGAGGAAGGGGTGGAAGATGAGGGTCCTGCTTTGTCTGGGCCAGAGAAGCGCAGGTCCCAGGGAATGGGGACATCTCATCCTGTCGCCTGCTTCTCAGACTGGGCAGGCAACCTTAGGTAAACCCTTCAGCTGATGCAGTCTTGTGTGGGTGACTGTAGGCCAGGTCAGATGCCACCTCTGCTGTGTGAGCATCTGGACTGGTTTGTTCCCTCCTGAGAAGGCACTCAGCATTTGCTGAGGTCTTACTATGTGCTGAGCTGGGTCCTTTATATCAGGGGTCCCCAACCCCCGGGCCGCAGACCAGTACCTGTCCGTGGCCTGTTAGGACCCGGGCCACACATCAGGAGGTGAGCGGCGGGTGAGTGAAGCTTCATCTGTATTTGCAGCCGCTCCCCAGCGCTAGCATCACCGCCTCAGCTCCACCTCAGATCAATCAGGCATTAGATTCTCATAGGAGCTCTGGTCCCTGGTGCCAGAAAGGTTGGAGACCGCTGCTCTGCATTTCTTATCTCATTTAATCCTCACAACAGCCCCTCAAGGAAGGTATTATTATGCCCGTTTTACAGATTAAAGAACTGAGGCTCAGTGGTACAGTTGCTGCCCAGGTCACACAACTGCACAATGCAAATCTGGAGTGGAGTCCAGGTCAGGCTGGCGCCAGGGCTCTGCTCTCCCACTGTCTCCAGGAAGTGTCCCCTGGAAGCTCCTAATCCCCCATACATTTATCACTTGGGCTCGGTCAGCAGTCTCCTTGTCCCACTGTAGGCCCATGCTGCCCTGGCTTTTTCTGAGTTAAGCCAGGAGCTAAAATGGGCCAATGTAATGCTCATCTGCTGGGGGCTTTCCGGTTATGAAGCCCTTTCCCAATGTGCCCTCCTCACGACCCCATGGAGACTGCAGGGCCCCCTCTTCCAGCCAGCAGCTCTGCTGCAGTGAAGGCCACATTAAATATTAACAGGGCAGCTCCTGGCACCGCTGCGATGTCAATTACTGGGCTGCTTGGTGAGGGCCTCAGCTGCCTTTTCAAGGTGAAGCAGTAACTGGAATTCAGCTGGCTCAAATGGCATCCCCGGAGGCTGTCAGGACTCAGAAGAGCTCCTGCTAATGTAAGGCGGGGCAAGAGTTCTAAAGCTTTCTTCCCATCTCCCCGGCTCCCTCAGGGCCCGGTGGCTTCCTGATGCTGACACAATGCACTCAGTCACTTGGGAAGTATTTATTGAGCACCTACTGTATGCCAAGCAAAGTGCTAGGCTCTGGAGATACAGCTGTGAGCGTGATAAGGTCCCCGCATCACGGGACTCCCTGTCTGGTGGAGGAGATGAAGAAACAGTCTCAATGCACAAGGGGAAAAGCCAGCACTGTGCCCGCGCAGCCTGAGGTGGAGGGGTCCTTCAAAAGGAAGGAGCTCGAGTTAGGTATGGGAAGAGGAGGGGGAAGTGTTTCAGGCAGAGGGAACAGGATTAGAGCTCAGATTGTGGTTCTACCCCTTCCTAGCCATTAATCTGCAAATTGGGCCCCCACCTCCCCTCCCAAGGTGGAGCCATGGCTAGTGAGCACACAGGGCTTGATGCACAGTGAGAGTTGGGGTTTGGGGGGAGCTGTTATGAAAACAGTTCTGTGCTTTTACATAATTCCTTCGCTCTGCCAGGAATTCCTCCCCCCGCCCCCCGGCCCCAATTTGGTGAGCAGAGAAACCGAGGCTTATAGAGGTGACCTGACATGCCCAGGGTTAAACAGTGGATTAGACCCCAGGCTGGACTATGACTCCAGGCTCTGACTTGGGCTTTTGGTCCTTCTTCAGCTATAGACAACCCAAGCAGTTGTCTCAGCTCAGAGAGACACAGAATCTTATCAGCAAGCCCAGTGCGAGGTCCTCAGCTGTCCAAGGGCGAGCCCAGGCCTTGGCTTTGGGAGGCCTAGGCATAGATCTGGTTCTGCAGCTAACCTGCTGTGTGACCATGAGGGAATTACTTTCCCTCTCTCGGCCTCAGTCCCCCATAGTTAATCCTAATACCAACTGTCATTGCCTGAGTCTCTGATCCTCCCAATGGAGTTGTAGCAAAAGAACAATTTTATTTTTAATCTTCTCTTTTTATATATTTTCTTTTTTAAAAAAATTGTTAGACATTTACATAATTTATGAAGCAATCTCCCTGATTACTCTAGCAAAAGAACAATTTTTGATTCCATATTGAAAATGAGGAACCAGGCTGAGAGGGGCAAAATGATATGCACAAACCTACACAGCAAGTGGGGGCAAAATTTGGAGCCAGGCCCAGTTGCCAGCAGAGCTGGCTATCGGTCCACCATGCTGTGCTATCAGAATAGGAAAACCAGGCTGAGTTGTCCCCAAGATCCTTATTATCAGTCTGTGATTTTCTGAGTTCCCTGCTGCCCCCAGGCCTTCAAGACCCTGTGATTTCATGGGAAGGGCATTTCAGGTTGGGTTAATCCTCTAACTGTCTCCATTAAGGGAGGTGACGGCACTGTCACAAGTGCCCAGTAGGCAGCACCGAGGCTCTCCTTCAGCCACAACCTCACTCCTCCTGGCAGCAGCCCAGGGCGTCTAGCGAGAACAGCAAGCGCTGTTGCAATGTGCCCATTTTATGGACGAGGATTTTATGGATGAGAAAACTGAAGCTCAGAGAGGTTCAGTGACTAGCCCAGGCTTCCCCAGCTACCGCGGAAAACCTGGGATTTGGAGAGGGTCTGAGCAAGGCGGCCAAATTCGACCTGGAGCCCTCCTTCTCCTTTTAGCCCCTCTCGGCTCCTGCAATTTTGCCTTCCTCCCCCTTGCTCCCTCCCTTGTCTCATCTGCCACTCAGCTGTCAATTAGTTAGATGTTGGCCAATTTAAAATGTTCCCCTGAGTCTATAGCCATGCCACCCTGAACGCGCCAAACTCATCTATTCTTGGAAGCTAAGCAGGGTCGGGCCTGGTTAGTACTTGGATGGGAGACCAGCTAGGAATACTGGGTGCTGTAGGCGCTTAAAAAAAATGTTCCCCTAAAAGACCTGGGCCCCTGACAAAGAGGGCTCTAGTGATGGCATTTCTGCAATATGCACAAAGTTGTGATCAGATACAATTTGGCATCCACAGAGAGGTGCCCCCAGGGGCTCGGATGATGAAGAAACACAGGCCCTATCCTCTGGTGTTCACATTCTACAAGGGAAACGGCAACTTTCTAAGGAAGCGGGAAGCAGGTGGTATAAGTGACAATGAGTATAAACTTTATAGTCAGAAAAACCTGGGTTCAAATCCTGACTCTGCCTCTTCTAGCTTCATGACTTTGGGTAAGCGAGCTTTCATTTCCTCCTCTGTTGAATGGGTATGAGAGGAATCCCTACCTGGTAGTGGTCATGAAGAGTAAATGAGATCATATATTAGATAAACTTGCATAGCATAGGCTTGATGCCTAGGAGCTGGCCAGTAAACACCAGTCCCTCCAAAAGAACTCTATGCAGATGATGGATACGAGAGTCACGGTGGGAGTGGGCAGGAGAAAGTGCTTCTTGATGGAGAACTGGAAAGGCTCCTTAGAGGAGGTAAGATTAAAGAACTTACAAAGCAGAGAAAGAGGTGGAGGAATCAGAAAGAACATTCTAATTGGTAGAAACACGTGGGTGGTATCTGGGAACCTGGTAGGCCTAGGATGTCCATGGAGTGGGTGATAGGCTTGTAAAGGTGGGCCAGGTCAGGTTATAAAGGGGGCAGGGGTCCTACTTATGACCCCAGCGGCAGCTCAGTGCTGTGTCTGCGGAGGCCAGCGCCCTGGAGTCAGCTGTGGCTTTGGTCCTCCCAGATCCCGTTGTTTCCAGAGTTGGGGCCAGCCTGCCACTGTTGTCTGGAAGACAGAAGGCTGTAACAATCTGCTTACCTCCTACTAACATACTGGGAGGAAGAGATGTTTTTTCGCACAGTCATCTGGCAGGGAACCTTGATGAAAACTCAGCGACCCTCTCCCTTACTTCCCAGAGTTTAAGCAGCAGGTGATGACAATTATGCTCACAGCCCAACAACCAAAAGAATGTCTCGGGCTCTCAGAAAGTCAGAGGCATCAGTGGAAAGAATGATAAAGGTGGAACAGGTCTGGATCCTGGTTCCTGCCTTCTGCTCTTTCTCTGCTGCAGTTGGGCAAGACTCTTAACTTCCCTGGGCCTCTGTTTTCTCATCTGTGAGACTGAGCGCACTGGCAAACTGCTGCCCACGACCTTCTTTGCAGTCAGTCGGTACTTGTTACCTTCCTCCACTCTGTGTACTGATGTTGTCCAAACTCTGGCCCTGTGAAGCACTTCTGCTCACCCTCTTGAGTTTGCTGACCTGTCTAGGGTGAAATACCTTACACCTTCAGAGCTGGAAAAAAGAACGAACTCTGCCATCCACCTGTGCAGCCTCCCATGTCACAGATAAGAAACCTAAAGTTCAAAGAGGGGCAAGTCACGGCACTCTCAGGCTCTGTCCTCCGGCTTTCCTGCATCACTCAGCCCCTCCCACCTAGGCCCACCTCCTGGGAACCACACGGAAGCTTGAGGCAATTATCCAGCCGGTTCCAGCCAAAAGATCTGGAAAATTCTGGCTAAGAAACACAAGCTCCTTGACCATCTGCAGAACTTAAACAAAAGCCTTTTTCACCCACATTTTAACTGCGGATTCCACAGCTTCGCCTTCTCCCCCAGAGCTGAGCTCCTCTGAACAAGCTTGAGGGGGGCGGGGCCGGTGCTGAAAATGGGGCTCTAAGCTCAACCAGCTCACAGATTGCAGCTACCAGGACGTTTTCTCACTTCTTAATGTCAAAAGCTGCCTTGGGAGCTGATCTACTCCCCAAGTGGGCTTCGAAAGAATGGCAGAAGGTTCTGGATTATCCTGAAATCTGCTGTGCTCAGGCAGGAAGTGGGCATGGGTTGGGGGGCTGCGGGTGACTGTCTTGACCACTGAGCAAGTGCCTGACCCTTCTAGGTCTCATCTTCCTCCTCCATATAATGGGAATAACAACCTCCTTCCAAGAGTTGTGAGGATTTGGTGAGATAATATCTGAGAGTAAAGTGTTTCTCCTCAAGTCAGGCAGAGGGCCAGCGATTAATCACTTAGCGCTGCTGTTGATGGTGGTCTTATCATTGGCTCAGGATCAGCAAGGTCACCTGGGCAGCAGGAGACCTGCGTTTAGGAAAAAAAAATTAAAATCCTATCTGGGTGACACCAATCTATGGGCAAGCGGCCCCTCCTGCTTAAGATGGTAACCATGCCAACAGCGAGAACGCCATCTCTTCCAGAGCAATACCAGGTCTTCTCTGTAATATGTCCCTTGATGTCTAGACTTCTAAGGGAGCTCAGAGTGTCCCAGAGTACCCGAGAGGAAAAACAGGACGTGCCTTTTCTGGGTCATCTATTCACTGAGCTCTGGCAGAGAGTTTTGGTGATGCTTTCTTTGGAAATCCAGTCCTGCTTGAGGAGCTGTCATTACCACTGGCTCAGGGTGGGACACGGCAAGGAGTTATTATATATCTGTGATGGCTGGTGCCTCCTATGTGCTGGCTCCATGCGGGTGCGGTGCAAACATGCTCTTGCTGATCTCCAACCCTAAGAAACAGGTGTGGTTTGTCCTGTTTTACAAGTGGCTTGCCCAGAGGTACTGAGCTGGGAACTGGCAGAGCAGGTTTCGAACCCAAGTCCAGATCCTTCTCCCCCATCACACCACGCACATGTCCTCAGGCAGCCAGGGGACTTTGCTCTGTTCCCTGAATGAAACCAGTACCAGGTGAAGACGCAAGAGACCTGGCCCTGGCCCTCGGGACCGGCTCGGAGCTCTGGGCCAATGCAGTGTGTCTGACCTTAATCCTCAGCCCTTCACTTGGCTCAGGGACTCTCTTTGGAGTTGTTCAAAGGCCATATTTTTTATTTTAATTTAATTTAATTTAATTAGTTTCAAGTATACAGTACATTGGTTAGACATTTATATAGTTTATAAAATGATCCCCCTACTTGCTTTCTCTCTCCTCCGGCTCTCCACCTAGCCATTACATTAATGCTGACTGCATTCCCTATGCCGTGCTCCCCATCCCCGTGACCATCTATCAACTACTAATTTGTGCTTCTTTAAGCCTTCACCCCATTCTCCTAGCCCCTATATATTGTCCTCTATATTTGTGAGTCTATTTTTGATTAGTTCATTCTTTTTATTCCTTAGATCCCTCATGTAAGTGAAATCATATGGTATTTATCTTTCTCTGACTTATTTCACTCAGCATAATAACCCCTAGGTCCGTCCATGTCATTAAAAATGGTAGGATTTCATTTTTTTAATGGCTGAGTAATATTCCATTGTATATATGAACCATAACTTCTTTATCCAGTCATCTGTTCATGGGCATCTGTTGATTGGGGTGCACAGAATTATTGTTTCAATTTTCTTTGGATAAATACCCAGAAGCACAATTGCTGGGTCAAAAGCTTTATCCATTTCTAATTTTCTGAGAAACCTCCAGACTATTTTCCATAGTGGCTGTACCAATTTACAATCCCACCAACACTATATGAAAGTTCCCTTTTCTCCACATCCTCACCAACACTGTCGTTCTTAGATTTGTTGATGATAGCCATTCTGACAGGTATAAGGTGATATCTCATTGTGGTTTTAATTTGCATTTCTCTGATGATTAGTGACCTTGAGCATCTTTCATATGTCTATTGGCCATCTGTATTTCCTTTTTGGAGAACTATCTGTTTGGGTCTTCTGCTCATTTTTTAATCGGATTATTTTTTGTTGTTGTTGTTGACAAAGGCCATGTTCTTGATGGGACTTAGAACCCTGGGAGTAGGTGACTTGTCCACCGTGGTTGTCCTGGTCTTTATCTATGAGGCTCTGGGGAGTTGACAGCTCTCTGCCAGCGGTGAAGATGGGTGCTGCTAGGAAGAGGGGAGGCTTGTGTGTACTTCTCACAATTTGAATGCCTGCCCCCCACCAAGAGGAGTCACACCTTGACCCCTTTTCAGTTAACATCACAGGGCAGGGTGGGGCCATCAGTTGTGGGCATCTGACAGACCCAAGTTTGAATCCTGGCACTATTGATTACCAGCTGTGTGACTTTATTCAAGTCATGGAACATCTTCAAGACAGTTTCCTCGTCTGTGAGATGGGAATGGAAAATACCTACCTTACAGGGGTATCTTGAGGGAAAAAATGCATTCATTTTTGCAAATCTTCTTGCCCAGTGCTGGGAACGATAGACATTCCCTTCCCCTCAAGAGTGGGGGTGGATGAGGTCACCCAGGATAGGGCAGGAAGAGAAGAGGGCCTGGGGCAGAGCCATGAGGAACCCGAGCATTCAGGGTAGGCCGAGAAGGCAAGCCCACATAGGAGACAGAAGAGGAGCAGCCAGAGCAGCAGAGGGAAGCCAGGAGAGTGCAGGGTCATGAAAGCTAAGAGAGGCAGGAAGGTGAGGACTAGGAACTGACCTCGGATTTGACAGGAGGTGACTGGTGGCCACAGTGAGGGCCATCACGGTGGAGAAGTGGGGCAGAGTCAGAGTACACTGGGCTGAGGGGTGGGTGAGGAAGTAGAGACAGTGATGTTTGGTGAGAAGAAAGTTTTGTGGGAGAACCAAATCGTCCCCCATTGGATGGGTAAGAATGTCAAAATCAATTAGAATTGAATTTGATTAGAATGCTCCAATCTACCTAATTTTCATTGTTTTGAAATCAGTCTTAGTCTAACACGATCGGAAAAGCTGAAAGGGCTCTAACTCCCCTAACCCGTGGAGGTCCCCCTGGCCGCTGGCTCTCCTTCCACCTCACCGGAACCCTATCCTCATGGAGGGCAGGGTTGGTGGGTGACAGTTATTATCTATCAGGTTCTTTAAAGATACTCACCAGGGGAAACATCAGCCTGGTTTGTTAACCTCGATTCCATTTGTAGTTAGCAAAGGTGGCTCTTCAAAGCATGATGAAGCCTGGGGTGGAGGCCTCCTCCCATACCTACACTCAAATCCTGTTTTGTGGGTACGGAGGTCCTCATCTGAGCATCACAGTGGGGAGAAGGTGGCCTGGGAAGCAGGAGACCTGGTATGGAGGCCTCAGTGCTGCTCACTGGCTGTGCAAACTGGGGCCAGCCTCTCCGACTTCTCATATCTCAGTTTCCCCTTATGCAGGATAAAGGGTTAGACAGCCGTGACTTCTAAGGGTCCTGCCAGCTTTCACATTTCAGAATTTCTATTCTACAGTGCTTTTAACAGTTTTTCTAGTCCAATTTCCAGATGGTAAAACTAAGGTCCAGAAAAGACCCGCTCTCCAGTTCTTCCCTTCTCCCTTCTAATGTATCTTACTCACCAGAGCAAGATTCCTGACCTGAAATGTGGCTTCCACATCTCTGTTGGTTCCCCGATACCTAAGGACAATGCCTCAAATCTTCCTCCTGTCATTTAAAATACTGTAATCTTGTTTTACCCAACCTCATTTCCCACCAGGTCTTTCATCTCACCATTTTGTTTCTATCCTCACTGACGAGCCTTTGCCCATACTGAATCCCAACTCAATACCTTTTCTCTGACTGTCAAATCCTTCTAGGTCCAGCTTACCTGCTCTTGTGTATTTAAATTTTAGCTTCTGAGGCAGAGCGGTGTCTTATTCTGTTGCTGCTACTTCCCTCAATGCTGAGCATACAATAGGTGCACATTAAAATTCTCAACCTAAGGCCCCTCATCCTGTGCTTCCCTTGACATTTACTTAAGTCAGAGGCTGTTTTAGTCATTGGGATTTTCCTAGCTTGTCCAGGGTCCAGCCCAGGACCTGCCACGCGGTACCCGCAGCATCAAATGCCAGGACTGAAATGGGCTTAGTGACCAGCGAGCGGGTCCACCCCCCTTTTTTGCCACAGAAGGAAGTCCAGGCTGAGTTTGAATTCAAATCCTGGTCCCAACACTTACAGGCTGTGTAACCTTGAGCAAGTCACTAACCTGGCTTTGAAAAGTGGGGAGACCAGCTCTGCCCACCTGCTGGGTGGGTTGTGAGGATTAATTAGGATTATACCTGTAAGAGGCATAGATAGCACTGGGTCGGCTCCTAGAAGGTGTGTCATAAATTTTACAGTTCCAGCCGGGCCACCCAGTCCCTCCTCTCAAGGAAGGCTCAGTATGCTCAAGGCCACTTATCAGGGTGGGGCGGTGAGCGAATGTATGTGTGTGTGTGGTAAGAGGGGGTGTCTGTCTCCAACGGCCGGACCGAATCTTGCCCGGGCCAGGGCAGACCCAAGCGCAGGGTGTGGCCCAGCGGAGCCCATCGGCCGAGGTGGGGGGAAGGGGGTCGGGGCGGGCGAAATGGCAGGGCGGGTTCGACCCGCCCCTCTGGGCAGGCGGCCTCCCGGATTATCCAAGCACTAGGTTTATTTGCTTTTTGGGCCCTTCTCAAGCCAGACCTCTAACTTGGATTCAGAGGCGCTTTGCAGGGTGGGTGTGTGCCAATTCGCTGCCTGCGCAGCCGCCATCGCTGCGCCCCCTCCTCCGGCCCGAGGTACCCACCGAGATCTCCGGTCTCCCACCTCTACCTATGCGGCGGTAAAATGCAGCACCCGCAGGGCGCCTGCGCAGCTCTGGGGCGGGGCAGCGGCGGCAGCTATTTATAGTAGGTGACGTCACCTTGAAATAGACCGTTAGGGCTGACCCGCCCTTCCCCCCTCCCACTCCCGCCGCCAGGCCCTGCCGCTCCCATTGCGCAGGCGTCCTTCCGTCCTCCCATCCCCCCCACGCGGCAGCCTCTCCTCCCTCCGTCGCGTCCGCGGCGCCAGCCACAGCGTGCGGGGCGAGCCAGCGAGAGGGCGCGAGTGGCGGCGCTGCCTGCAGCCTGAGCCTCCGGCCGGCCGGCGAGCCAGTGCGCGTGCGCGGCGGCGGCCTCCGCGGCGACCCGAGAGCGGGCAGGCGAGCGAGCGAGCGGTGCGGGGCGCTAGGCGAAGCCGAGCCACGAGCGACATGGGCGACCGGGAGCAGCTGCTGCAGCGGGCGCGGCTGGCCGAGCAGGCGGAGCGCTACGACGACATGGCCTCTGCCATGAAGGCGGTGAGCGCGCCGGGAGCCCGGGCGGCCGGCCGGGGGGTCCGGCGTGGGGGAGGGATAGGCGGCCGGGCGGCGTTTCCCTCCGGGCCCCGGGCGACCCCGCGACTCGGCTGGGCGCGGTCGCCAGCTCGCGCTTCCCGCGCCCGCCGGGCTCCCCGCCATTTCCTGCAGTCGGGCCCGGGTGGGGTCTCTGGGGAGGGAGCTGCTCGGGGTCGGTCGCGCCTGCAGCCCTGGAGGGATGGGCGGTAACGGTGGCCCCGTGCGGGCGGGGGTCGCAGCATCCTAGCTCGGAGCCCTGCATCGGGGGAGGGAGATTCCCGAGGAAACGCAAGGCGGCCACATTATTCCTCCTAGAGCGTTCTTCCAGACTTGGGGGCTCACCCGCCTCGCCTTCCTCCACACCTTAACTTGTAATAAAGAATCACCTAGTGAGTGGCACCCTGTCTCCTGGTTTTCGTTGCCACGACCTTCTGAAGTCTGTGTGATTACCATCTATTTTGCCGTGCTCGCCACAGTCATGCTTGTCCCATCTTCCCATGCCCCGGGGTCTGGCTTTGTGTGCGAAGACCCCCATCCTGCAGTCTAGGCATGGGTGCGGGCGGGAGGGTGGCGGGCGTGGGGTTCCACTCTTAGGTTTGATGCCTCGCCCATCTGCCTGGAGATTAAAATGAGGCGTGACTTCTAAGCGAAACGAACCTGTGTTCCTTTGCATTCCCGAGACCCTCACGGATCGATTCTGCAGCTTGATTTCCGGCGAAAGAGTGGCGAAAGAGTCGGGGCCAGCCACACCCAAGCAAATGCCATGGATTAGATACCACCTGCGTATCTGAGACTTAGAGTTCCGGTTATCCGCTCACTTTCCCTGTCTCAACCTTATTTTACGTTTTCTCTAAATGAACCTTACTTTTCTCTGCGTCAAGGTCACACAGTGGTTGAGCTACAACTGCGGCTACCAACGTTCTATATTCATCTCGTGTACACACTCCTGAGACATGAGAGGATGGGCCTGGGCTCCACCTTAGACATAAAGATTCTGGGGGTGGGACTCTGAAATCTGCACTTTAACTAGCTCTCTTGGCAAATTTTAGTGGGCTTAAGTTCGAGAATTACTTCCCTGGGTTATAGCTTATTTGCCCTTTTGCTGGCCTTGTGAGGGGATTTCTTAGAGGAAAAATCTACAAATCCATAAAATTTCATAATAATTTGAAAAACTTTTAAGGCTTTTGATATTAATATCATGTGAAGTATGTTGTGGAGGTCAGTATTTAGGATTATCCAGGTAAGAAACATACTTGAAGAGTTGTGTTTCCTGTGGTGTCCTTATTAACACTTGAATTAGGTGTGTTTGGAAGCTGCCACCACCACCAAGACCCATTTGTTGATTCACTGGTGACATAGCACGATGTCATGGATTAGATAGGAGTTTAGCATCCAAACCAGGGACAATCTAGTTTTGGGACTGAAGTCTATGTAATTTTGAGGGTTCTCTTTAAGAGAACAAATGTAAAATATATTAATTTTGGAAATTTTGCAGAAACGGGACTGAATGTGTGAACTCATTTCCTTTGCTTTAATCTTAAAGCCTTGAGCTTTAATCTCTTGAGATAAGAGTCACTTCTGTCCACACTGCAAGTCATACTTAGGTAACTGGGTACTGGATTATGCAGACTGAGGCCTCTCTGGACTTTAGGAGCCGTTTGGGGAATAAAACAGGGATGGGGCTTGAAGGAAGGTGAATTGAGGTTAAAAGAAAATGATTAGAAGGTACATTATGGAGCTATAGGAAACCTGAGGCAACTTGAAATGGAAAGTAAGGGAAGAATGGGGAGATGTAACCAGAAGAAAATATAGTTTGGGGAGGGAAAAAATTGGCTTTCAAAAGCAGGTTTGAAAAAATGTTTTCCTGCAGCTACCTACTTGTGTCCACAGTTTTTCTCTGAGACTTTTTAAGGTGGCGTTTTGCAAACTAATGGACCCCTCCGTGTGTTGCGAATCTGTGATATCTGTATCTGAAATGATTGATGGGTTGGATAAGTCATCTGGCATTGAACATTCAGTCCAAGTTCTAATCATGTCATCTTAGAATTGTGATAAACCATTTCCTCGAGGTAACTCCTATTAAAAAATAACTTTGTTAATATGTCTGTTTATTAAATTTAAAAAATTTATTAAATTTTTTTGTCATCTAAATTAATGGAATATATTGAAAAGGACTTGGCAGGGGTCAGTGGGAAACAGTTTATGTTTTACTTGATGTTATGTATGTTGAATTCTTAATGTTATTGGAGAGACTCAGTCTCCATTTTATTAATATCACAGGCCTTAAGAACTTTTGGAAAGTGTCTGAATTCTAGTAACACTCTGGGTTTATGTGGGTTTTCTTCAGGGCAGGTAAGTAGACTGCTCTAGGGAGGATGGAGCAGTGCACCTGAGTGAGGGATGTTCTTACGCTCTACTCTGTGACCTTGAAACTTACCTCTCTTGGCTTTAGGTCCTCTGAAGTGTAAAACCTAGTAATGTTTGTGTTAACTATTAAGTCTGTTTTCAGTCTTCATTCTTCTAACTTTTCTTTTTCCTTTATAATGCAAGTGGCCACTTAATAATGTTGCCTGCCTGTAATGATTGATGTTTCTTATGCTACCAGCGTCACCTGGAGGATGGTGCGGGTAAGCTTTAAGAAAAATCTTGTGTATTGGAAACAATGGTGTTACCTCACATCAGTTGAGAAGTATAGTTCCCTTCCTCATCCCATAATTTGAAGAGGAAAGAAACGTTTCTGAGGTGAAATAAAGGAGTGTCTTCATGCTCTCATCTCATACATAGTAGCTTTATATAGAGTATGATGGAAGAAACATGAAAAATTCTAGAATCCCAGTCCTTTCTCAGGAATACCAATACACGGTCGATTACACAGTTGACAGAGGATGAGGAGAAATGCATTTGTAGGACTTGAGGAATATCTGGAAATCTTAAGTGTGTGAAGGAAAACTGCAGTTGAAGGAAACAAGTCGGAAAGGAAGAGTCACTTGGCCCAACCGGTGGCAAAAGGCTCTTATTCCAACAGCTGTGAGATTAAGGGGAGTGGGGAAACGAGCAGGTGGTACGTAAAAGGAGAGCATGGCTGTGCAGCCTGGGGTGAGATGTTAAAACTTGATGATTTTGAGGTGTACCAAAATTGCAGTTGGTGTGAAGCCTTCAAACCACATTGGTACTAAGTCTGGGGGGCGGGGAAATATATATATATATATATATGTAAAGATATATATATGCATGTATGTATGTATACACACACATAACATGCATGGCCACACACACACACACACACACACACACAATACCACACACACACACACACTTGGAACACGAATGAGCCCTGTTCCCCACTAACTGGTCATTTGAAATGTAGTTATTGCTTTGTCTTCTGTTGGCTCAGGAAGGAAGAGGTTCTGGATTTTTTTAACAACAGTCTGAATTAAAAGGCACTTCAAGTGGTGAACAGTCTACATAGCTTTGCTGCAATGAAGTGGGAGATATGACCTCTGTCTTGTTTTGGGGTTTCTGAATTATCCCCAGAAAAGTTCCCACAGTCAAGGAGCCCACCACTCCCTTAAAGAAGCCAAAAATGGTATTTTCTCATCTTTGGAATTTTATATTAGTGGTAGACTGTGGTGAAATATGGTTTGGGTGGGGGTACCCCAAATGTGTTTTCCATGATGCAATTCATCAGGCTCATGGAATTTGTTTATCTTATTAGGCACTCAGTAAATAGTAGGAGTTGTGTACATTCTTGTTCAATCTTTATAACAGCTCTGGGTGGGTACTGTTAACTCCATCTTACAAATGAGATTTACAGAGTTTAATTTTCTCATGGTCAAGTTGTAAAGCCAAGATTTGAATTCAAGTTAGAGCTCTCACTTTAACTACTGTGTGATAATGTTCCATGAGGTTATGGGGTAATATTTCCAGTATATATTCTGATATATTAGCCATTGTCATAGATGACTAAAATCCAAGCCTTTTACACCAGTGTGTTTACTGAACACATAGTTCTATCTATTAGATAAAAGTTATTTTTACCAAGTTTGATTAGAAACAATCTACTACTTAGGGATCTTAGCTGTAGCAGAGGAGCATAAAAGGCAGAGTCACACATCTGGATTTTGCTTTTTCTCTGAAGACCAGATTCTTTTTAGGTTATGAAGCAAAGTATTAATTGACTTTGAGTTCCTGCTATGAATTAAATGCAGGACTATGTTAAAGTGTACTTGTGTTATTTTTAAGAACCCAATATCCTCGGCACCAGTTTGTCCATACTGCCTTTAGTATATTTTATAAGCCCATAGGCTGCAAAATTTCATTCTCTAGGTTGATAAAATTGATAGTGTCCAAATCAAGGCCATGTGTCTTCTGCCCCTCTTCCTCGCTGCCTTGGCATTCTCTTTGGTGGTGATTGTTGGCACTTCCCTGAGTCAGAACCTAGCACAGCTTCTGAAGCCTTCGGGGCCTGGTTCCTCCAGGGAGTAGTAATGCCATTCAAATGGGGTTGTATTTAATCCCTGCCAGTGCCTACAAAAATGTTCAAGAACAAGATACAAGCAGTCTCTTAACAATAACAATACAAGAGTAGCTGTTTGTTTTTTTTCTTCTTCTTTTTTTTTTTTTACTAATATTATGCTTAGAGTGGATATTAACTACCTGAACTCAGCTACTCTGAACTTGTAGCAGCCTCACCTTGGTGAAGACAGGGTGTAGTCTTTCCAGGCCTGGGCAAGTGACAACTGATGGCTGGGTGCTCTGCCAGTTTGGGACGAGGCAGAATCCTTACTTTCAGGGCTTTGACTTGGTAAAGAGTCAGCCAAAAAAGCTTTCATCCCTCTAGCTCAGTTTTTAAAAAAATTTTAAAGCATGTACAGGGTTCAGCCAAAAACGCTTAAAAGATTTTATGATGTGGTTATGTTTTCCTAATTGTTCATGAGAATCATTTTCTTCTGTTATAAACTCTAATATCAAAAGCAAGCTTGTCGGTAGTGGGTAACTCTAAAAGATGGGGTGGTAGTGTGTGAAGGTCGCTATGAAGGATGGGAGCGCTGATCAGGAGAATTAACTACCCCAGCTGTGGCCTGGCAGCTCAGGGGTGGCATTTTTGTTTGCTCAGTATTACTTTTGAGGCTGGATGTTTCCCAGATTAAGCACTTTAAGTTTTCCCAAATAGTCCCTGTGCTATTTTTGGCAGTGGATCTATTTTTACTCACATACACATAGTTTTTTGCCTTGTGAGTTAGTGGGAGGGAGGCCCTTAGGGATTTTTGAGTAAGCAAATGGTGTCATAGGAAGATAAATGAAGTCGAAGTAGACCAGGGTATTCGTGACTTTTAGTAATGTGTAGGTCGAAGCAGAGAAAACGGGTGAAACGAATGCCCCAGGGTTGGGAGTTGGTGTAGCCAGATACTATGTGGTAAGGACACCAGTCGAATGGCTGACAAGGAGCCCAGTCCTTAAAATGGAGAGAAGAAGGGTCCATCAATGTAAGGTTTTCAGGAAGAGTGTAAGTAGGATTAAATTGGGTGAGGAGATTGGCAGGAGAAGAAGAAGGCAGAGAGGCTGTGAGCAAAGGTGAGGGGAGCCCCTTACAGTTGGTGCTGCCTCGGGAAGACTTAGAGCCTGGAATGGCTGCATGAGGGCAGCTGATGGGGGAGGAGCGGGGAATGTGAACATTGAAACTAGCATTGGAGTAGGAAGAAGGTTGAGAACTATTGTCTAGGTTTCTTCAGTTGAAGATTCTCTGTCTTGTCTTTGCTTCATGCTCCTAATTAGAAACCACCTGGAAACTTATGATTGTAGAGATGCAATAAATCATCTCCATAGAATCTTCAGATGATCACCTTGCTGGTTTGTTTAGTGTCACTGGTTCAGACTAGTAATTAGTGCTTCCCTTTTCATTGCACTTCATTGCCTCCCAGTGTCTGCTTCTCTTAGTGTAGGACCAAGCTTTTCTTTAGACCTCCTGGCTCCAGTATTTTGGAATCTGAAGTATTGGGAACTGGTGCTGATATTAATGAACGTTGTTCACAGTAAGTATCACCAGTCAACACTTGCTGTAAATCTTTTTTGTTTTAATAGGCCATTTAATTTCCCTTCAGTCTATAATTTTCCAGTCTGGGAGAACTCCCAGTGTTTTTCAGGTATTCGATCAAGTAATAAAAACTATCTTCATTCCGTAATTTCCCTTCGTTAACTGAATTGTAACCCAGGAGAATTAAAAAATACTATATTTAAACATATCCAGTTATTTCCTAGTTAGGCCCTGGCTGGGCTTCTAAGAACAATGCTTGCTTAGTAATGTTAGTCACCCTCAGCTGATGCTGATAGTGATTCATTCAGACTGGCAGGCAACCAGATGATTGTTACATAAACATGAATACTCCTAGTAAATGGTTTTACTTGTGGAGGTGTCACAGTATTGCCCAGCAGCCTTTTTGGGCAGTTTATTCCTGATGGAGAAAGGGATATGCTACTTGAATTCCTGAAACCCACAGATAAACCCAAATTTAATTTGTTAATAGAATCGATTTCATGCCTTAACCACACCTTTTATTGTTGCTCAGGAAAAATAGAATCCTAGAATCTTGGAGCTGAAAAAGTCCTTGGAGATCATTTAGTCTGATTCCCCTCATTTTTTGATGCCCAAAAGATTGTGATTCATTCAGGATCACTCAGCTAGCTCAGGCTGAACTCCAGATGTCTTAGGTTTTTTTTTTTTTTTTTTTTAAGTAATGATACTGCCCCCGGTACACAAACATCCTGTGTGATGTGTACGTGGATTTCAGATATGCACTCATTTTTAATGATGCGTTCTGGGGAGTTACCATGGTGTATCTTTGCTGCAATCTAACACAAGCAGTTTTATTAGTCACAGGGTGAAGTAAGTATATGGTGGCTCCTTACGGATACATTTGCATTTTAATGTCAAGTGATCTTAGTCATATTTACTTAATGCAAGATCTCAGGAGCTCTCCAAATTTTGTTCTTGTTTCATGTTTTGTCTTATTGACTAATGCCTTAGAAAAGTGAGTCATTCTAGATAGAAGAATTAAGCATTGAGACTTGTCAGTATTTGGGATACAATTTTGATTTATAAAGGTTGATTTCTTAAAAGCCCAAAATATCAAACAAATATCTACAAAGACTATTGCCACTAAACAAATGAGTGTTTAAAGGGACTCACTGGAAGAGAAAAAATACTGGGGTTACATGTCTTCAACTGGATGAGAAGAGCATGGGTCGTGGATTGTAGAGAGGAGATTGGCAAAATATAGGCCACAGATGTGGATCGGGTGAGACCACTTGTGTCTGTGGATGGAGGACAAGGAACCTGGCTTGCAGGCAGTCCCCTTGGGGGCGAGGGGAGGCAGTTTGTAGCCAAAGACCACACTGAAGAAAGAATCGGGGTTGGACTGATTGAGTAGACAAAGGAGGAGAGACAGTCTAGGGCTAAGGATGTGCAGCAAGAGTTGGGGGATTGTGGACAGGGAAATGGGGAAATTAGAAGAGGGAGCTAGTATTTTTGTCTGGGGTTTATTGCATTGGGTGGTGGTAGACAATTGCTTGTTTCACTTTTTAAGAACTTGGCACAGTTTCCTAATTTTACACATAATGATTACATTTGTTATGTTCCTGAACTACTAATTTTTCAAATAAACTTTTATTTTTAAAATTTAGATTCTCCATTGCTCAGTTTTCTCAATTCATATTAGACATGTCTATTTTATTATGCTCTTAATAACTTTCTCCATTAAACTTGACTTTTCCCCCTTCATTGGAGGAGGTTCTGTCCTATAGTTTGATTTATAGTAATTCCTTTTTTTGTTGAGTGTTTTATGATTTTCTAAGTGCTTTTTTTTTTTTTTAATAAAAGATCTTTACCGGTAGGTCATATAATTAAAGAATCCCCCTACTTTATAGAAGATAACAGGCCAATTTAGCAGGTTATTGGCTTTGCTGGGGTCCAGACCAAGGTTTTCTGATTCCAAGTCTATTAGTTTCCTAGGGTTGCCCATAAAAGTGCCACAAACTGGGTGGTTTAGAACAACAGAAATTTGATTTATCACAATTTGGAAGACTAGAAATTTTAAGATCACGATGCTGGTAGGGTTGCGCTGTGAAGGCTCTAGAGACGAATCCTTCTCTCCCAGCTCTGGTGGCTCCTGGTAATCCTGAGCGTTCCTCGGCTTGTAGACACTTCACTTCAGTCTCTGCCTCCATCACACGGTGTTCTCCCTGTGTGTGTGTCGAGGTGTCTCCGAATCTCCTTATCAGGGCAGCAGTCATTGGGTTTAGGATCCACCCTAACGCAGTTTGACTTCATTTAACTTGAGTACATCTGCAGAAGCCCTATTTCTAAATAAGGTGGCATAACCAGGTACTAGGGCTTAGGACTTCATTGCAACTTTGGGGAACACAGGTCAGCACAACAAAGTCCATTGCTGGCTCACTTGGAGGTAGCATCATGGAGAACTAACTTGTGAACTTTAACATTGCCAGTTAAAATAATTAGTGCTTCCATCCTTAATGGCCAGTCAGGGTTTCTTGTCAGGTAGGTCAGAATAAAGCTTGCTGCTGAGTAGCTATGCTCTCTTTCAGCAGAGGCCGGGGGCACTTTATTGTCACTAATGTATCCGTTTTGGCTTGGGGAGGGCTGGTGGCCCAGTGGGAGTCCATGTGTAACCACACAGGCTGAAACTCTGGCCTGGCAGCTAGATCTCTGTAGTCTTTGATCTCATCTGTGAAGCTCTTTTCTGTTAATAGGTATTTGAGGGAAGTGTGATTGGTTCTTTCTAGAATATAAAGCTGACAGTAGAATCTGGAACAAACTTCTAGTCTGTAATTTTTGAACATTTGACAAAGGAATCATGACCTTATTGTTGAGTATCTTTTGCAGAATACCTGAACCTTGGGGCTTTTTAACCTGCCATTATGTACCATCACCTCATCTTTCTATGATTACCTCTATTCCCATACCCCTACCCAGATGAAGGCAGCATCTTACAAGGCCTGAATTCTAAATTGCTCAAAGCCCTTATCAGTTAATATTTTGAATATCTTCTGTTAGACTAGTCTTTCAAATAGGAGCCACATCTGATTGGTTTTTCTCCAGTGTGGCTTGTCCATGATCCCGCTTTTGAGGATTGTCGATTAGGTTGAAGGGCAGATTTCTTTTCAAGATTTTTGAACTTGGATCTCAGTGTTTATCTTTCTGGGATTTTGCAGGTGACAGAACTCAATGAACCTCTCTCCAACGAAGATCGAAACCTCCTCTCCGTTGCCTATAAGAATGTGGTTGGTGCCAGGCGGTCTTCCTGGAGGGTCATCAGCAGCATTGAGCAGAAAACCATGGCTGATGGAAACGAAAAGAAGTTGGAGAAGGTTAAAGCTTATCGGGAGAAGATTGAGAAGGAGCTGGAAACAGTATGCAACGATGTCCTGGCTCTGCTCGACAAGTTCCTCATCAAGAACTGCAATGATTTCCAGTACGAGAGCAAGGTATTTTATCTGAAAATGAAAGGCGATTACTACCGCTACTTGGCAGAGGTAGCTTCTGGGGAGAAGAAAAACAGTGTGGTCGAAGCTTCTGAGGCGGCCTACAAGGAAGCCTTTGAAATTAGCAAAGAGCACATGCAGCCAACGCACCCCATCCGGCTGGGCCTGGCCCTCAACTTCTCCGTGTTCTACTACGAGATCCAGAATGCACCCGAGCAGGCCTGCCTCTTAGCCAAACAAGCCTTCGATGATGCCATAGCCGAGCTGGACACACTAAATGAGGATTCCTATAAGGACTCCACGCTCATCATGCAGTTACTGCGAGACAACCTTACCCTCTGGACGAGCGACCAGCAGGATGAGGAAGCAGGAGAAGGCAACTGAAGAGCCTTTGGGTCCCTGGTCCTTCCTTCACCCACCACCCCCATCATCACCAATTCTTCCTTGCCACAATCACTAAATACCTAGTGCTAAACCTATCTGTATTGGCAGCACAGCTACTCAGATCTGCTCTCCTGCCCCCTTGGGAAGCAGTTTCAGATATATCTTCATGGGCATTGCTGGATTGATAGTTGCTTTGAGCCCACAGGAGCTCCCTTTTCGAATTGTGCAGACAAGTGTGTTCTGAATGAGGCATCTTACCATGCCTGTTGATCTATGTGAAATCCAGGCAAAAGCAATGGTGAAGTTTAGAAAGAATTAGCCAAAACAGGCTACAATGATATTTAAATGATCCATTTAAAATGAGCTGATAGTGTTTTGTTAAGCAGTACATCTTGTGCATGCAAAAATGAATTCACCCCTCCCACCTCTTTCTTCAGCTAATGGAAAACTGTTAAGGGAAGCTGATACAAAGAGACCACTTGCTCCTTTCCATCAGCTTTATAATAAACTGTTTAAAGTGAGGTTTCAGTAGCGCCTTGTTTTGCCTCTTTAAATTATGATGTGCCCAAATTTTTTCAGTGCAATGCATCTAAAGTTTTGATACCTGTAACTTTTTTTTTTGGTTGCAATTGTTTTAAGAATCATGGATTTATTTTTTGTAACTCTTTGGCTATTGTCCTTGTGTATTCTGACAGCACCATGTGTATCAGCCCATATCAATCAAGATGGGTGATTATGAAATGCCAGACTTCTAAATTAAATGTTTTGGAATTCAGTGGGTAAATAAATGCTGCTTCGGGGATATTATCTCTACGTGTATGGTCTTCATTCCCCCCCCATCCCCTCTCTCAGTGGACTATATAACGTGTCACCATTTTAAATCCTGGTTTGAGTCTCAAACATCGAAGTATATTACAGTAAGTTTTCTTGCCCTCTGATTCCATTACGCATATTACAATAGACACAGACTCGTGAAATTTAAATAATTTTCTGTGAACTCAGCCAGCAAAGCCTCTTTTATCCACTCTTCCTGATAACTGGTATTTATGCAAGAGCCAAGTGGATCAAAATGCTGTCTTCCGTAGTACAGCACCTTTGTGAAAGGTCAGGTCTGTTTGACTTGGGAGGGTGTTGCTTGACCCACTCTCCTGGAGTATTGGTTGATATTTAACAGTCAAGGTAAATACCGAGCTCACATGCATCCTCAAATTTTCTTAATATTCTTTCCATGTTAGATGTAATAAAATGTTAATTTAGGGGCACGACTTTGATCTCTGAAATAATCTTTACTGATCATTAAGAAAGCTTTGAGTATCCTTTAATACAGAAAAACAAACCGTGTTTCAAAAAGAAAAAGGCCTAACCCTTTAAGCACTCCCCGTCTTGCCTGCACCCTAAAGCTTCTCTTGAGGGTCAGCATCATCAGTTGGACTCTCCTCAGGTCATCTCGCTCCCAGCCCCCTACAGTTCTTACCACCTCCAGCAGAATGCCCAAGACCAAACATACTTTATAAGTGGATTGGTTCAGTTACAGAAATCTTAAACACCTTGTTCTTGACTGAAGCTTGACACTAGCCTGGTGAGAATGGCCATGACCCAGTTTCTGTCCTTGATCTTACATTATGGTGGAGCACAGAACTTTCAAGCATGGTAGTTTAACCTATTTTCTCATTCTGAAGTAGAGGTATGGCCCATGTGTTAAATACTCCTTAGGGAGCCTGTTTCAAGTTGACCTGATTGCCAAAATGGTTACTGATTTTCATTTCAATTAGTAGGTCAGGTATTTTAAAGCTACAAGCTCTATGTGGCCAACACTTGGCTTTGATAAATATATGTAGACATTAAAACTTCTTATTTGAAATGCCTTTCACAGGAAGGGCTTTAGGGAAAGCACATATTCAATTTACAAGTGTCTTGTGAAAGGTTTTGTCCCCACTGTATAGATAAGGAAGCTGAGGAACAAGAGTTGTGGACCTCTGGAATTCATGCAGCTTGAAAGAAAGCCACAGGATGGCTTCCGCCCAAGACTTCTAATTCAGAGTTCTGACTGCTCTCTTGGACTTGAGCAGTGCCATGCAGCCAAGGCTCCAGGCAACTTTGACAAGCCACACAATCTTTTGAGGCTCAAGTCCCTCATTTTGTAAGGATTTGGAATATAAGTGTTAATTCAACTCAAAGTACTCTGTGTAAGGCATCCTCCGGTCTGGGAAGGGGTGTAGGGAAGTATGGGTACAATGTGTGATAAATAGGGTTCTCAGGACGTAAGAGGGAGCTATAAATTACATGTTGCATAAAGCTGGGAGGCTTCTCTACGCGTGATCTCAATGGTTTACTTCCAGTTCTGCACGCTCTTATGTTTTAAAACTTGACAAGATAAAATTTACGGAATAAAATGGGTTCATTTCAGATTTATTGCAGGGGAAACTGGAGTCCAGAGAAATAAAATGGCTTTTCCAGATTAACACTGCAAAGACAGTGATACAACTTAGACTAACATTCAGTTCCCCTAAATCCTTGTTCATGGTTTTTTTCACTGTGCCACACTCTTAGGATTGAGATGAAAACAAAAACATACGGGACACATCCC
Organism: Pteropus medius; assembly: GCF_902729225.1. NCBI lineage: Eukaryota > Metazoa > Chordata > Mammalia > Chiroptera > Pteropodidae > Pteropus > Pteropus medius. The sequence continues at coordinate 7,187,252 of NW_024356336.1, forward strand.
ATTCTGGGGACACTTTCAATGCTTTTAATGTTTTTCACCTAGAGTTGAAGGAATTATACTTGGAAAAGGATGTTTAAATTTATTGGGGTTATTGCTTCAGATTTTCAGTAAATCCTCACACCCTGCTCGAAAGTGCATTTGTTTGAGTTGGAGGAAAGGGTTGGTAGGATTCTTGATAATGGAGCTATTGTCCGGTAAATACTTGGCCGTCTTAAATCACTTGAGATGTGGGAGCCTAGGATGCCTGTTGGCTCTTTAAACTAGTTCCAACTGTCAGGCCCAGCACACCCTCCTCTTAAACGCCCTTCAGGCTGTCTGCCATTCGGACTGAGAGTCCTCCATTCTCCGTTGTCTGTTCTCTGTTCTCCGCAGATGCTCCAACTATCTGGCAAGCACAAACACCGATTCACAGCTGGGTGGGAACTAACACATCTTCCATTATCAAATCCAGTTGTTAGGCTAATGAAAACCATTTCAAATACCTACCGTGTTCTGGGCACTTTAGGTGCATGGTCTGAATCTTTACAGCAACCCTGGAAGGTAGGAATGAAAATCTTTTTAACAGATAAGGACATCAGGTATTGGGTGGGATTGAGGTACATAGCTTGTAAGAGGTAATGCTGAGATAAAAACGGGCTGTCCCAATTCAAGGCTCTTTCCACTGCACCATGGGTTTTTTGATCCCCACCTGGAAAAAAGGAGTCCTAGAAAAGTTATAACAATAGCTAGGCCCTCTCTGCCCATCTAGTCTCTATCCTTTCTTCTCCAACCTATAGGACAGTCTACCCAAATCAAATCCTTCAAAGCCTAATGAAATGCTGTCTCTTATGAAACCTCTGATCTGGCTGGAAACCACCTGCTGGCTGGGTGACTTTGGGTCAGTCCTTGTGTTGTTATTTCTAAGTTGCTGTGCACATCTCCACTGGACCATAGGCCCCTACGGTGCCTAGCAAAACAAGAGCTTCAAAAGGTTGGATGAGCTAAAGAACGAAGGAATCCACTATCAAGTTCATTTTCCCAAAATACAACTCCCATGCCATTCTGAAGGGCAGGGACTGTACCAGGAAGGGGAGGGGAAATAACATTTGCCGACTGCCTTTTGTGGGTGACTTAGCAGTTACCCTGCAAAGCGGGGCTTTACATACAGTTTAAAATTCAAAGCTGACAATCCGTGAGGAAGGTTAGCTCCAATTGAGAGGCTCAGAGAGGAAAAGTGACTCTTGGTCGCATGGCTGGGAAGTAGCAGAGCATGTCTCTCTGCAGGGCTCCAAGGTCCTTGTTTTCATGAACATGTTGCCTTCAGGCAGAGGCTGGAAGCCTGACGTTGCAGGTCATGATGGGACCTCTTTCCTCACCAGCTCGACTTCTCTCGGTTACCTTCTTCACGTCTGCCTCTTTGGCCAGATCAGTCTTTTTTGCTGCCCCACTCCTACCCCCAGGCCTATCCAGGACACGGACCGTCATGTATTTCTTCCTCTTAATCCTTGGCTCTCTTTCTACCAGACGGTAGATGCTACAGCTCCAGTAGTATGACTCAACAGGTGGAACTAAGCACCGCCAGTTGAAATCTCTCCAGCGGGATCCAACTTGTTCAAGCCTGCTCTCTCACTTTGGCTCCAGCCATTACTTTTCCCTCTGGAATGGCTTTCTTCTGGAGGTCTATTCAAATCCTATCTATGAAATCCCACCTTCTCCCTGCCGGCTACTGTGAGCCCCTCCGTGGGCTCCTGTATTGCGGGTCTGTACCACACAATGGCATTTACCACTTAGTCTTCACCCATTCAACAAACAAGCTGAGCTCCTACTATATGGTAGGCATGGGGCAGGTGCTTGGGGATACCTTGGTGAGTTAACTGTCCTCGTGGGGCTAACATTCCAGTGGGGGAGCTGCAATAAATATATAAAATAAAAAAGTAACTATGAAAATGTCACTTAGGTTCTTCTCCAGGGCTTAGCACAGAGCTTGCAATAAAAATTTGTTGAATTTAAGAATAATTGAGTGACTTGAGGCCAGAATTTCTTTAAAAGAAATGACCAAAAAGGAATCCTTTATTTTCCCACCCAAATCTACTACTGGTGAGCCATATGAGAAGCTGAGGGCCTTGAAGCCTTGGGCTTGGTTCCGACGACACTTGGAAACTGGTGGTGTGACCTTGAGCAAGTCCTAGCCTCTCAGCAGCCTCTAAAAAGGAGGCAGGTGCTTTTGGGGGGGTCGCTGGGCACCTCTCCATTTCTGATGTTCTGTGATTCTGTCTTTTTTTCAACTGTTCTGGGATGGTCCCCATCCTCTTCCTGGCCTTTTTTCCTGCACTCCCCCCTTTTCCTTCCGCCCTTCACATTTGTCCCTTCTGCATCCGCCCTCCACCTTGCCTTCACTTTCCTGTACCCCTAGTTCCACCGAGATGGTTACCATGGCAACCATCTCCTGGAAGTGATATCACTCATCTCCTAGGCAACCGTTTCCAGGGCAGTGACATCATTCGGTCACCATGGCAACCCTCCCAAGAGGACAGTTCTGCCGTGAAATGGGCAAAATTCCTTATGTATTTCTGTGGTTAGGGGCAATGTAGAGGGAATGTTAAAAAGAAATATCTCAGGAGCAAGAAGGAAAAGCTTTGGGCTTGTAGGGGAAAAGTGGAAAACCAACGTGGGGCTGGGAGCGAGAAGCTCTAGGGTGAACCCCTTCTCCTTTCCAATAACCAGGCTGACCATGTATCATCAAACTAGGACACTTGAGAGTAAACCAGGGTCCATTATTATTACACTGGGACAACAGGTGAAAACTGGGCCTCTCCAAGCCACCCAGGACATGGGGGCCCCGCCCATAATCGGATAAGTGCCTGGCCTTGCTCCCTCACCTATGACTCATCCAATAAGCATGGATTCAACTCTTCTATGTGTGGGCACCAGGATACCACAGTAAGCAAAACCTGCCTGGGTCTTTGTCCTAATGGAGGGGCCAAGGGTAATTCTGCAGTTACCCAATGAATGCTGAGGGGCAGACCATGTCCAGTGCTTGGAAGGGAAGGCACGGAATGCCAGGGGCTTGTTTAACGAAGACACAAGAAGCAGCCTGGGTAGGAGAGGAGTTAACTGAAGGGGGTGGGGTGGAGTGGGAGAAGAAGTCTGTTTTGACAGAGGGAACAGCATTTGCCAAGGGAGTATGCAGAGTACTGGGAGCTGAAATGAGGCCAAGTAGAGAGCAGGAGAAAGCCACGTGCGAATGAGGGTGGAAAGGGCGGCAGGGTCTAAGTCTCACAGGGCCTCGGAGGCCAGAGCACTAGGAAACGCCATGGGAACGTTTAGAGCAGCAGGAGACATGATTCTGTTTGTATTTTTAAAAATTTGTCCTGGCTGTGGCGTGTGGCAGAATGGGAGAGCAGTTTGTCAGGAGAGAGACTGGGTGATGGGGACTTGGGTGGTGGCAATGAGATGGAGGGACATGGTGGATATATTTGGGAGGTGGAGCTGACAGGATTTGCTGAAGGACTAGATATGGGGTAAGGGTAAGGAAGACTCAGGATGACATTGGGGATGGCATGAGTGACTTGAGGTAGAAGAGTGACTGCTATTCTCTCAGATGAGGAAGCAGAGCAGGACTGGGACTAAGGGAGGCAAGAGAGATGCCCGAAATGCAACATTTAAAGAGGCATGCACTCTTGGAGATGGTCTTTAAAAGGAGTGCCTCCTTAAATGCTTTGTTCTGGGAGTTTTGTTTCATTTTGTTTTGTTTTAGAGAGTGGGGGACTATGTCTATTGAGCAGTAATAACGACGATCTCTTGTGTTTAAAACATGGGGTCTTCACTTTTGCCAACCCCCTAATAAAAGTGGAGAGAACAGGTGGCAGGCCTGAACCCTCAGTACCAATACATGCCAGCTGCTTTCCTGTCCCCACAGGAGTCCTGTGAGGGAGCTCTTCAATGGCCCATGTCACAGATGAGGAAACGTAGGCTCAGAAAGGTTCTAGAACTTGCCAAAGGCCTTACAGTTTGCAAGTGGCCACGCCAGGCCTCAGACATGGGCTTGCTGACTCCTGAGCCCACCCTCTTCCCACTAGACCACACTTTACCAGCCTCCCCAGTTTCTTGGTGAAAAGGGGGAAGGGAAGCCTGGTGCTTTCAGGCTGGCTACCTCCTTGATCTTCATCATCATCATTTGTAAGGACCAAACAGAGGGGCTGAGGAGGGATACGACCTTCAGCTCCATCAAAGCCACTTTCTCTACACCACAGCTGTTCTCAGCTGACTTTCAAGTCCCAGCTGGTCTTAGCAAGAGGAGGAACAGGTGGGAGGCTGAGAACACGCCACTGCACCTCAGCTTCCTCCTCTGTAAAATGGGGATAATGATAATATTAGCTTCTGTCTCATAGGTTTGCGATGAAGTGAAATGAGATGAGTGAAGTGCTTGGCACAGTGCTCCGATGCAGACTACGATCAGTGAAGGTCAGGGACTGTTAGAATTAGGGCGGGAGGGCAGGAGGTGTAGGTGTGCACATGACACACACATAGCCTGTGGGATGGGGGCGGGAGAGGCAGGGTACAGGGACATGTGGACCAGCTGGTTGCTGAAGGAGAAGCCTCCTCCTCACCAGCTGGCTCCTGGGGAGGCAGCATGGTATGTACTCCTCATTCCTAATCCTACACTTGCTGCAAGGGGAGGATGAGCCTGGCCTCCCTTGAGAAAAGGGGACTGTAGAGGAAGCCTGGAAACAAGCAGGTTGCTTCTGTGAGGCCTAAAGCCTAGGTGCAGGGGTGGTGGAAGGAACTAAGAGGCCCGCACCTGGGCCCTCTGTCCCCGTCTGCCTCCTAGCCCTACTCTCAGCCCTACCCTCAATCATGGTTTTGCTATAACCTGTACTACAGGATCCTGAAAGGCACAAATCATCCTGAGCTTAAAAAGGAGTGCACAAGCACAAGGACTGGGCCCTGGGATTCCAGCACGTGCATGCACACTCACACACACACACCTCACATCCTCTATGTATTTGTCAGGGTTCAGCCAGAGTACCAGTGGGAGATGCACACTGAGGTTTTTTTCTTTTCTTTTCTTTTTTTTTTTGCAAGGAGTTGACTTATGATTGTGGGGTTGGCTAGGCAAGTCCAAAATCATCAGGTGCAGGCTGGAACTCTGACCAAGGGTCAGAGCTGCTGTCCACAGGCAGAATTTCTTCTTCCTCAGAGAAACTTCATCTCTGATCTTAAGGCCTTTCAACCATTGAATCAGGCCTACCCAGATTATCTAGGATAATCTCCCTTAAAGTCAATTAAAAACAGACTAATTACATCTACAAAATACCATCACCAGCAATATCTAGATTAGTGTTTGATTGAATAACTGGGGACTGTAATTTAGCCAACTTGACAAGAGACCATCACACTCACGAAGCAGCCAGACATGGTTTTGGTGGCCTGTGGAATGTTGCTTTACATTTATTAATGTGGCTATTTACTGAGAGCACTTACTACATGCCAGGCACTGTACTAAGTGATTTCCATGCAGCATCTCAGCTAATCCTAAAAATATCTTCAAAACAAAAAAGAAGTAGGTGCCCTTCTACGGATAAGGAGACAGCCTCAGAGGGGTGAGGAGACTCCCACAGTCACAGGGTCTGGAAGGCAGGTCTGAGTCAATCTGTGCTCTGAACCGTCACTTCCTATGGTCTCTGCCTGTTAGCCTCTCCTCTCTCTGCCTCGTACCCTCTTTTCCTGCGGCAGAAAAGTCAGAGTTCAAATCACTGCGTGATGTGAGCATGTTCCTGCCGCTCTGGACCTCAGTTCTCTACTTTTTGAGGTGGCTCCATCGTTTCCGGCCTTTCTGTCTTTAGGGCGGAAGGGAGGGTCCATTCTGGGACCACTTTCTTGGGCCTTTGCTGCCACCTAGGGGGCTCGCCAGTGTTCATCACGCTCCAGACTGGTCCTCTGGAAGGCAGGTAAGTTTGCAGGTGAGCAGCTGAGGTCCAGCTGTGTGGGGGCGGAGGTAAAGAGCATGTAGTGTGAGGGGCAATTCTGGGCTCAGAAACACAAACAAATTCCAATGCAAATTCAACCGGCTCTTTCAGGCCCCCCAGACCCCTGCAGAGTCATCAAGTATTTCTTGGGTCCCAGGGTGGTGAGCTTCCCACCCCTGCCGTGCTCTGTCACCGACCTAGCCCCCGAAGGGTTCCGCTGTCTCTCGCTCCATCCGGATCTTGGAGCCGTCGGGCTGCCAGGCTGGCAGGAAGTCTAAGGGGAAGCGGGAACTTCTCTCACCTCATCAGTTCACTGGACAGGTCCGCAGTGCGGCTCGAGCTCCTGAGGGAAGCCACGCACTCCGACTGGAGAGCAGGCGGAGGCCCAGGGGGCGAAGAGGGGAGGCAGGAAAGAGGGGCGAAATTGGGAAAGGAAGGTACTGGAGAGCCCCGCCCACTCCTTCCTTCCCCGCTCCGCCCCTTCCCTCCCGGCTCCTGACTCCGCACCTAACCACGCCCACCAAGCCACGCCGAGTCCCTAGACCCCGCCCCACCCTCGCCCTAGGCCCCATCCCCTGCCCAGCCCCACAGCTCCGCCCACGGCCCTGGTTTCCGGACGCCGCCACTAGGTGGCGCCGTCGGCCGCGCAGGAGCCTCTAACTCTGTCCGTGGAAAGAGCCGCGGTCGTCCAGTTTCGTGCGCTTTGGTTCGGGAACGTGTTCGTAATGCGACAGGCGGCTCGGTGAGTGGGCATGAAGTGAGCGGGAGGCGGAGAGGCTGGAAGCCCGCGGCGGCACTTGCAGCAGCCAACCCGCCAGTCACTCTAGCCAGCCGGCATCAGTACAACCAACCTGTCAGTCAATCCAGTCAGACTGTCCATCCCGTCAGCCACCCAGTCAGCTAGTACAACCAACCTGTCAGTCAATCACGTCAGCCAGCCTGTCCGTCAATCCTGTCATTCTATCAGCAGGTAGTCAAATCACACAGCAGTAGGTCACACAGTTTCTCCATCATTCCCTTAGTCAATTTCTTGCTGGGCGTTCAGCGGGCCACCACGGTGCCCTTGTCACTTGAGTCATGCATGGTGCCCTGGGCCTGCACACCGGGAGCAGAGCGTGAGGAGGGTCCACAGGTTGGCAAGGGTAGGGAATCTGCGGAGCCTAGGCTTTGTTTTTTTTCCTCAGGGTCTTCCAGGCACTTGGGGAAAAGTGGCAACCATCGAGAAGGGTCCTGATTGCCATGGTGCTCTCTGGGCCAACCCAGAGGTCCCAGGAGCTAGCAGAGCTGCAGTGGAAGCATAAGGCCTGCCCCGACAAGAGGCTGAGCTGGGAGATGCCTCCAAGTTCAACTCTGATCCGGGAGAGGCTGTGGATTTGACCTAATCCACTCTGCGCTTTGAGTGTCAGAGCGGGCACAGTGGTGGCCCAGATCTTGGCCTTCAGAGAGGCTCAGGGCACAGTGCATCCTGGTCCTGAGCTGGAGATAGGATTCCTTGGTTATAGCCAAAGTTTGCTTTTGCTTCAATGTGTGTTTGTGGGAGCCATTTAACCATTTTGGCCCCAGTATTTCATGCACCTCTTTCAAGTGGGGGAAACAATCTCTGTAACCCACTACCTACTCTCTTAGCTTGTCCCATACTATGGGTTGGAAATGAGATAACGGACATGAAAGCCCAGGTATGGGAAGGTTATAACCAGACTTCTTGTGGTTTTCCTGAGGCGAGGTGCAGAGTGAGCATGGAAGAAAGAAGAGGCAGAGGTGGCCCGAACCCCTGGGTCCAGGAAACACCATGGCCTGTTACTTCCACCCAAAGGAGTCTGGGGTTCTGGCCTTGGCTGCTGATCCTGGGCAATTCCTTGCTCCTCTCTAGGCTTCTGGAACAGTGAGGAGCTTGTATTGCATGATCTCTAAGGTCTGAGACTTGAGTGGAAGGGAAGTACCTGAAGAGGGAATCCTCCCAAGGACATTGTGGAACTCTGACCACCACAGTGTGGAGATTGGGAACAGACCCTGTTGCTTTCGGACCTGGTGGCGAGCATTTGACCTGGTGGTAAGTATAAAGGTTGAAGTGCCTGGCCATGTGCCCAATGCAGTGGGGGTTGGGAAGGGTGGTAGCTGGGTCTATGGGTTCAGAAACTCTCCCTCAGTGCAATCTGGGACCCTTGCTGAGAAGAAGGCTCTGCTGACCCCGGAGAAGGGAGGGAAGGGAATGTGCAAATCTCAGCCATACCCTGGGGACAGTAGCTTTCCCTCTTTTTGCCTCAGTCCTTCTCCTTTCTTTGAAGCTGGGTACCCAGTTCACATCACGCCCGGGCCCCCTCAGGGGTCCATTGAGGTGGGAGCTGCCGCTTCTGGAGGCCTGAGAAGACCAGGACAAGGCAGGCTCCTTAAAGGGGCCTGGTGGGATACCCTCAAGGGATTGCTTACCGGTGCAAGGCTGGAAGGTACCAGGAAGAGTTGGTTATGCATCCTGCAAGTATTTATTAGACATCTACCACGTACCAGGCTTTGTGCTAGGCAGCGGGTGACAGGAGTAAACTGTACAGATGTTGGCCCTGTTTATGGAGTGCAGAGTATAGAGTGGTGGTAAGAGCAGTCAAAGGAAGACAAAAGACAAAAAAAAAAAAAGCCAACAAATTGGCTGTAGTCAAAATCGTGCTATGAGGGTGGCAAAGAGGATGCTGAGATAGAAAATGAAGGAGAGTAGCCTGAGATGGCTGTCTGGGCACGTGACACTTAATCTGAGATCTGAACGAGAAAGAGCCGACCTTGGAGTGGAGAGAGTGCTCCAGATTGAGAGAATAGCACACGCTCGCTCGCTCGCTCACTCGCTCACTCATTCATACATTACTGTGTGCCATGTACTGTTCCGGTTGATGAAAAAACAGTTGAACAATGGAGGAGAAATCTTTTCTCTCATGGAGCTTATGTTTTAGTGGAAGGAGGCAAAAAACAAAACAAAACAAACAAACAAACAATTTCAGGAAGAAATGAATCCCGTGAAGAAAATAAAAACAAGGTTATTGGCTAGAAAATAATTAGGGATGAGAGGACTATGGCAGAGAAGGTGGTGAGGGAAGACTAATCAGAGACCTGAATGATGAGAAGGAGCCAGCCAAGCAAAAGTCTGAAAGAAGAACATTCCAGACAGAGGGAGCAGGAAGCGGGAATGAGTTTAGTAGGTTCGAGCCTTATGGCTGATGGGAGAGGGGTGGACAGTGAAGTGCAGGGAGCAGGTAATGAAGAACGTGGCAAAACTAGGTGAGGAATTTGGATTTTATTAGAAGGCACCGGAAAGCTGATAGAGGGATGTGGGCAGGGTGGACGATACCGCTGGCTGCTCTGTGTAAGTGTGGAGTGAGGGGGTGGGAGGGCAGGAGCTGAAGCAATCAGAAGGCTACTGCAATAGCCTCGGCAAGGTAATGGTGGCCTGGATTAGGGTAGTAGAGTGGAGATGGAGAAAGGCAAACAGATGTATCTATGGGCTGAACCGAAAACACCTGATGACTTTGGATGTGGGACAGGGGTAAAAGGAAAAGGATGACTCTTTGGATTCTAATCCTAGCAACTGGGTGGATGGTGACGCCATTGATTGAGTTGGAATGAGTTATGGAGAAAGGTTTTGGGGTGGAAAATGAGAATGCAGTTTTGGAGAACTTATAGAGATTTCTGTTAGACAGACAAGTGGAGATGAAAAGCAGGCAGCTGGCGAGAGCCTGGAGCTCAAGGGAGAGGATTGGTCTAAAGATAATATTTGGCTCAAGGCATGGGACGGCACTGGTTAGGCCAGCAGCGGCAGTGCTGTTCAAGGCACTAGACCTAAGCCTACCACTTGACATATAGCTTATCTGAATTGAAGTGTCCTGCAAATGTAAAATATATACCAGATTTCAAAGATTTAGCATGGGAGAAAAAATAGAATATCTCATTAATAATTTTTTATAGTGATGTCATGTTGAAGGTCTAATATTTTGGATATATTGGGTTAAATAAAATATTACTATTAAAATTATTTTCATCTGTTTCTTTTTACCTTTTTAAATGTGGCTACTAAAAAATTTAAAATTACGTTCTTGTCTCGCATTGTTGTATTTCTATACGGTGGTACTGCCCTGAGGGTAGGGCTGGTGGAATGTCGTAATCAGAACGCCAGGGGGCAGCAGTGGCTAGGAAATGAAAGGGCACCGCCAATGAGGGCACTCTACATTCCCCCTGGGGGTTGTTGACCTGGCTCTCTCTTGCTCCCCTTTCTGGAACCTCATCAGAGCAGAAGTGCAGCACATCCCCCTGGACTCCCGAACCCCTCGCTTGTCTTAGAGTTGAGGAAGAGGCAGGAAGAGTGCCAATATGGTGACAGCATAAATGACTCAGAAGGTGCCGATACCTTACATGCTGAATTCTCAGTCCCTTCATATCACCCCTGGCTAACACCTCCCTGCAGGGGGAACATTCCCACCCTTCGGACTGAGCAGGATATGGCAACCAACAGCTGGGTATTCAAGGCAACCAAGGCCATAAAACTCACTCATAATCATATGAAATAGATATGACTGTAACCTACTTTCATCCATTACCATTCTAAACACCTTGTTCAAGTTGCTTGTAGTATTTGGCAGGAAACTTGCTATTAGTAGAAAAAGTAGCAGTGAGATGACTGGGAGTGAGATTGAATTCACTTCAATTAGTTGGTGTGACTTTCGTGAGCACCTCTGTGTGCCAGACACTGTGTGGGGTGCTTTGGGTTGTCTATTGAGCTGTTCTTAAGGAATATATGTCCAAATATGTTAATACAGGGACATATATGCATGGAGGTATAAATAGAGACCCATATGAGTTCAGAGGAAGTGCAATTAATGCCTGTGTGTGTGTGTGTGTGTGTGTGTGTGACTTTGAGAAGGTATCAGCTGGCATCAGAGCAGAGGGGTAGGATTTGGCCATGCAGAGGAGGATGTAGAAGAGGGTTGTCCAGGAATGGGACGGCAGGGAAAGACATGATTCAGGGAAGTGCAGAGAGACTCGCTTGGTTAGAATGTTGGAAGTGTGAAAAAGTCTTAGGAAAAGAAATCGGTGCCAGATCTTGAGAGTCCTGGATGTCCAGGTTAGACAGATTTGGGAGCTACAAAGGAGGGACTGAGACAACATGTACTTAGAAAAAAGAAGCCACTGGCCTGGAGCTTTTGGTGCCCAGAGGGCAGGACAAAGCAAGGGGAGGAAAAGGAGCTTGTGTGAGGAAGGGAGGGAAGTCAAGAGTCCTTCTGGGATCATTCTGAAAATAAGGCAGTGTGGTGTACTGGTTAAAAACATTTGTTTTGGAAATGGAAAGGCCTGGATTTGAACTGTAGTCTTACCTTTTTTTTTTTTTTTTGGTAATAGTTTCATTGAGATACAATTCACATACCATAAATTCACTCATGTAAAGTGTACAATTCAATAGTGTTTAGTATATTCAGAGTTATACAACCATAACCACAACACATTTATCTCTTAAAAAATTGAGATATAATTCATATACCACAAAAATGACTATTTTGAAATGTCCATTTCATTGGTTTTCAGTAAATTCACAAGGTTGTGCAAGCAGCTCCACTATTTAGTTTCAGAATATTTTCATTACTCCAGAAAGAAATCTAGTACCTGTTAGCAATCACTCCTTCTCCCCTCCCCCCAGTCCCTGACAACTGCTAATCTACTTTCTGTTTCTAGGATTTTCCTATTCTGGACATTTAATATACATGGAATCATATAATATGTGGCCTCTTTCATTAAGCATAATGTTTCCATGGTGCATGTATATCGTAGTAGGTTTTAATGCTTATTCTTTTTTATGACTGCATAATATTCCATTGTATGAATTTTATTTATCCATTTATCAGTTGGGCACCATATTTTGTTTATCCACTCATTGTTGATGGACATTTGGGTTGTTTCCGCTTTTTGGCTGTTATGAATAATCCTGCTATGAACAAGTTTTCATGTACAAGTTTTTGTGTGGATGTGGATTTTCATTTCTCTTGGTTGTATACCTAAGAATAGAATTTCTGGGTCGTACTCAATGTTTAACTTTTCAAGGAACTGCTAGGCTATTTTCCAAAGAGGATGCGCCATTTTATAGTCCCACCAGTAATGTATGAGGTTTCTAATTTTGCTACATCCTTGCCCACACTTGTAACTTGCATTTAAAAAATAAAAAGCCATCCTAATGTTTGTGAAGTGGTATTTCATTGTGGTTTTCATCTGCATTTCCCTAATAGCTAATGATGTTATGCATCATTTTGTGTGTTTGTTGGCCATTTGTATATATCTCCTTTGGAGAAATTCAAGTCCTACGGCCATTTTTAAATTGGGTTATTTGTCTTTTTACTGTTGAGTTGTAAGAATTCTTAAAATACACTTTTTCTCCCATTCTGTGGATTGTTTTTCAACTTTCTTGAAAGTGTCCTTTGAAGAACAAAATTAAAAAAAATTTTCGATGAAGTCTAATTTACCTACTTTTTCTTGGTTGCTTGTGTTTTAGTTGTCATATCTACGGAACTATAAGGTCATGAAGATTTACATTTATGTTTTTGTCTAGGAGTTTGATAGCTGTAGCTCTTAGAGTTAGGCCTTTGATCTATTTTGAGTTAATGTTTGTGTACAGTGTGAGGTAGGGGGTACAACTTCATTCTTTTGTATGTAGACATTTGGTTTTCCTGGAACCATTTGTTGAAGACACTATTCTTTCCCCATTGAGTTGTCTTGACGCCCTTGTCAAAAATCAGTCGACCATTCACATATTCCTACCACTTTTTAGCTCTGTAATTTAAGCCTCGGTTTTGTCATCTGTGAAATGGTGACAATATCCAGATAGACTTATTCATCAGGCCCAGGAGGCGCAATGTCTAGTGGCTATGATATTTTTTAAGAACCTTGAAAATGTTTGAGTTTCTTTACAAATTAGAAAAAAAACGAACTTTTAGATCAAGGAAACTGTGTTGACATTACAATGTTAAGACAACATCAATATCCTTATACAACTGCAGTCGTGAAATACAACGTTTAATTTTGTTGAGGAAGAGACCCATGGAGGGATCCACGAAGGATTGGAGCCCCTAGAAATCCTACTGCGGACCCGATCGTATCTATGCTACAGGGCTATTGTGAGGATTAAATATGATAATCAAGTTAAATACTATATACTGCACTGGCCCACAGTAGACAATTAGTAAATGGTTGTTATTTGTGGGGGAGCAGAGAGAGTTTCCCTCGCCACCTCAGGCCCCTTTAATAGGACTGGTGCCTTGGCGAGCAGGTGAACTATTGAATGTGCAAACCTGTGAAGAAGCCACCCAGTGAGTTCAAAAGAAAGTCAGTACTAAGGGGCTGCCCCTCTGTCCCATATTCTGCTCTGACACCTCTGAGGGGTCTGGGGCACCTGTAGCCTCATTAGGCAGAGAGAGAGTTGCTGAGGTGGAGAGGAGGGGAGTCATGAAGAGGCTGGCTGGTCCCTAGCTATGACTCCCGACTTCGTTAGGCAGAGGCCTGATACCCACCTTGGAGAAGGCAATGCCTATGCAGAGTTATTTAAACGGCCCGATAGCCCAGTTCATTTTTTTTTTTTAAATTGAGGTCAAATTCACGCAACATGAAATTAACTATTGTAAGGTGTGTAATGCAGTGGCATTTAATACATTTACTTCCAAAAATTTTTTATCACCCTAAAGAGAAACATATACCCATTAGTGGTCATACCCTCTATCTCCCTCCCTTCAGTCTCTGACAACCACTCATCTGCCATCTGTCTCTTTGGATTTACCTGTTCAGGACATTTCATATATATAGACTCACATAGCGATGGCTTTTTGTATCTGTCTTCTTTCACTCGGCATAATGTTTCCAAGGTGTACCCATGTGCAGTATGTGTCAATACCTCATTCCTTTTTATGGCTGAATAACATTCCATTGTGTGGACAGACCACATTTAGTTTATTCTTTCACCCGCTGATAGGCATTTGGGTTGTTTTCACCTTTCGGCTATTGTGAATAGTGCTGCTATGAACATTCGTGTGCAAGTTTTTGTGTGGACATATGTTTTCAAGTCTTTGGGGTCTACACCTAGGAGTGGAATTGCTCAATCACACAGTAATTCTTTTGGCTTTTTGAGGCACCACCAAACCGTTTTCACTCTGGCTGCACCATTTTACATTCCTACCAACAACAAGGGTTCTGATTTCTCCACGTCCTTGACAACACTTGTTATTTTATTTACTTATGTTTTGATTACAGCCATCCTAGTGAGTATGAAGTGGTGTATCATTGTGGTTTTGCTTTGCATTTCCCTAATGACAAGTGATGCTGAGCTCCTTTTTATGTGCTTGTCATCTGTTCCTCTCGTTCCTTGAGCTGAATCAAACTCTGGATAGAACCAAACTCTAATGGATAGAATTGTTACCTCCAGGATAATTTCTTCGATGGGCTTATGGCATAGTCTGAGATTCTTTAGTCTGATCTAAGCCTGGTGAATTCTCCCCCAGGTCCTACACAAAAACCTTGCTCTGTGGGAGTTTGCTAAAGGGCTCTGGGAAACAGGTAGACTTAGATGTTAAACATGCAGTCTACGTGCCCTTTCTGCTCATGTGACCTGGTGACTCCTTCTCTACCTGACCTCATCCCTGTCCTTGCCTCAGGCTGTGGGCCTTTTCTGCTGGCTGCATCCTTCCCAAGGGTAACAGTTGTATCTTTGGAAGCTCTTCTCCTTTGCCCTGGCAGATTCCTTATTGTTTGTTTATCTGGAGCTTACCCACGATAGCCTTCATCCTCTTGGCCTCACGGAATTCTTCTCTCTGCTGCCTACTCATTCCCAGTTATCTTAGATTTCTTGGCCTCCAGAGTTTCCTAGACTCTCTCTCTTAGTTATGGGTAGACAGGGTTGGTAAACTTTCCAATGTGGGGCCCCTCCTGTTCTGTCACAGATAGAGGAAGGGTGGGACACTGACTGGCTGGTCTCTTCAAAGCAAAGGGTATTGGGCTGGCAGATGATTCACACTTCAGTTCCCATCAAGAATGGTCTCTGGAAGACCCTGACAGTGGGGATGGAGGAGGATGCCATTCCAACCCTTGTGATGGGAGCATGACAGTGATGACATTCTGCATGTCATCTGTGGGGTAGCAACTCCTGATCTGGTTTGGGCTCGGGGGTTCCTGCTTTCTGCAAGATGGCTCTCACTTTCTCTGATCTCTTAGTCACTTACTCACTCATTACCAATATATATTTTTATATTTTTTTATTTTACTAAATTTATTGGGATAACATTGGTTAGTAACATTATATAAGCTTCAGGTGTACAATTCTATAAAACATCATCTGTATGTTACATTGTGTGCTCACCACCCAAGGTGTAGTCTCTCTCCCTTACCATATATTTGAACTTTACACTCTTCATCCTCCTCCCAACACCCTTTCCCCTTTGGCAACCACCATACTGTTGTTCGTATCTATGAGTTTGTTTGCTTGTTTTGTTTGTTCATTTGTTGCTTTCTGTTTTATATCCCACATAAGAGCGAGATTGTATGGTTCTTGTCCTTTTCCATCTGAGTTATTTCACTTAGCATGATACTCTCAAGATCATCTATATTGTTGCAAATGGCAATATTTCGTCATTTTTTATGGCTGAATAGTATTCCATTGTGTATATGTACCACATCTTCTTTATCCAATCATTCATAGAAGGACACTCAGATTGTTTCCATGTCTTAGCTATTGTGAATAGTGCTGCAATAAACATGGGGTACATATATCTTTATGAATAAGTGTTTTCAAAATTTTCAGGTAGATACCCAGAAGAGGGATTGCTGGGTCAAATGTTAGCTCTATTCTTAATTTTTTTTTTTTTTTTTTTTTTAGAACTCCATAATGTGTTCCATAGAGGCTGCACCAATTTATGTTCCCACCAGCAGTGTACGAAGGTGTCCATTTCTCCAAATCTTCTCCAATACTTGTTATTTCCTGTTTTATTGTTAGTAGCCATTCTAACAGATGTGAAGTGATATCTCATTACGGTTTTGATTCGCATTTCTCTTATAGCTAGTGAAGTTGAGCATCTTTTCATATATCTATTGGCCATCTGTATGTCTTTTTGGGAAAAGTTCCCTACATATGTTTACCGAGTGCTGTCTCTGCAAAGTACTGTGCTAGGCCTCGAGACTATGAAGCTCAGCATTTGAGGACCTCATAGTCTAGAGAGAGAAACAAACTCATAAATGCCGTATGATGTGATGTGCATTGTAGTCAGGGTGTGTATGAAGTGCATCAAGAACACAACTGAAGGAGAAATGATTCTGCCTCCAGAGGAAGAATGGGTAGCTTGAGCTTCAGGGAAAAGGTGACATTTGAGCTGTATCTTAGAGAAGGAGAGGCTGATATGGGGGAGAAAGGCATTCTAGATAAAGGATTCACATTCTCTGCATGGATTCAGATCAAGAGTGATTTCGGGGGATGCTTAGAAGCCCACCACATTTCCTTCCATGTGTCCTCCTCCCCAACTCTGCTGGGGAGACCTCGTAGTCAAGAGACTCTTTCTTCCAGGGAGGTGGCCCAGGCCCCTGACTGTCTCTCGTTTTTCTATGTAAATTCATTTTTCCTACATCCCACCCACTCCAGGTGTAGCCAACTGATGTGATAAACTCACACATACTGTTGTTGGAAATGAGTTAATTAATTAAATAACTCATCTGACATTTATTTTGGTTTACTATATACGAGGCATTTGAAAGATTATAGTGTAGTACTTAATAGGACAGTTCTAAAATCAGAATGAACTGGGTTTGACTTTTATTCATTAGTCAGGAGACTTCACAAGGTATTTAACTTCTCAGTTTTCTCCTTTATAAAATAGAAATAATAATTTTCTATATTGTTGTAGAGATTAAATAAGGTAATGTGAACTCTGAGCATGGTGCCTGATATGGTAAACATTAACTGAATGATGATATATTCTTACGATAAAAGAAGCTAGAGAAAAAAATGTGTTTTTTTTTACAGTAGGAAAGAATAGCTTTATTAGAAAGGAAAGTACACTTCCAGATGTGTACTGAGCAAGAGAAGTGTGGCTCAAAAGGCAGAAAAGAAAATGTTTTTAAGAAAATCATAAGGAAGAGAAAATGTACTTACAGTATTTATTGAAAAAATCCACAAATAAGTGGACCTGTGCAGTTCAAACCTGTGTTGTTCAAGGGTCAACTGTATATATTATCTCTCTACTCTTAAGGAATTTCAAATGGGGAAGAAAAATACTCAAATAAACTGTAAAGTAATACTGTATTTTCCCCAGGTTATATATTAGCATTTGAAATACAGATCTTCTAGAGACATTAACCAGAGGGAGGTTATTCCTAGGAGGATTAATTTTTTTGGGAAAGAAGTTAAGACCAATAAATGGAAGTTGCAAGGAGATAGATTTTTGTTCCAGTATAAAGAGAAATTTGAGAGCCTCTTGGAGGTGGTGAGCTCTTTGTGTCTGTGGATGTGAGCAAGCAGAGGCTGGCTGACCTGTTAGTAGAGGAGCTCTCTGGATCCCTTAGAACAGGAGTCCCCAACCCCCAGGCCGCAGACCAATACCGGGTACTGGTCCGTGGCCTGTTAGGAAATGGGCCGCACAGCAGGAGGTGAGTGAGTGAAGCTTTATCTGTATTTGTAGCTGCTCCCCAGCGCTAGCGTCACCGCCTCAGCAACACCTCAGATCATCAGGCATTAGATTCTCATAGGAGCAGCGGTCCCTGGTGCCAAACAGGTTGGGGACCTCTGCTTAGAAGGCTGCAGAGGGAATGCTTGGCCCCTGAGGGGCATTTTGAAGGGCTCCTTTTTCCTACCTCGGTTCCCAGAAGCCCTTGCTCTCTTCTGTTTGGGTGGCTCCCTCCTTTGGTATGACCTGGAACACTGCAGGTATTGTGGTGCCAGAGGCAGCTGCCACGCAGGTGCCTCCTGCAGGTGACCTGGCACCTTATCTCCCCTGTCCCCATCTCTCCTCTGCTTCTTCTGGCTTACCTCTTAGAATAGAAATAGTCCAGGGCCAAACATTAACTGTAAAACCATAAAACCACGTGAAGCTCAGGTGGCTCCCAGTGGACTCGGTGCCCTGTTATCAGGAAATGCTGGCTCTCCTCCCTGTGGGTGGGGAAGGGAGAGTGGCTGGAATGATGAGGGGGACCCAGCACTTCAGGCTTCCACCCTGGCAGAGCCGTGGGCAGAGGATGCCTTTATTGCCTGAGGCTCAGGTGAGGGCTATTTAGAATCTGATCCTTAGGGCTTGGGGAGAGAACACAGCAGCATATTTCAGCATCAACAGAAGATGTGCCCTCACTTATATTGTCAGGAACTTCCCTAGTTTGATGTGGGCCCTGATGTACACATACACATGTACAGTGATTTCATAGACATCTACATAGTACTGAAAAACATGCCTACCACTCATGTACCGTAGAGTATACCCATCCATATACTTCATTTCTTATTCATTCCTAGAACCTTGCACAGCGCCTGAAACATCAATACATCTTCACTGCGCTGATGGGTGAATGGTGAGTGAAAAACATTTATGCCTAACTACATACTCATACACATATGTATACAGTTTGAGGAGGGTGCCTGTAGATACCCATGGACGTTAACAGTAAGCCTATAACACACACACAAACACACACACACAGATTTAACACAATAGCATAAATGCACCTGTCCATACACACCTGCATTTAATAGTCATATGCATATGAATATGTTCATAATTTTACAGATTCCTGAATGACCTTGCTAAACAGCAAAGGCTATGCTGAGAATACGGTTTCACGACATAGGGCAGTGCTAAGATGATGTTTTGTCTGGGGAGCCCATTTGTTTGCTGGGTTGCTTGCCCACACTCCAAAGCTTTCACCCTTCTTTTCTCCCTGCTAAGCAAGGCAGTGCATAGGAGGAGCGGGGCAGGGGTTTGAGGGGAGTGCACCAGAGCACGTAGGACCAAGTGTAGCATCTCCTGGCCCCTTATAATCTCTTGGAGAAACGTATTGATCTGGAACTGCCCTGGACTGTTGTTCCTTTAGAGAATGATGATAAAAGAGGGGAGAAAAGGAGCCCAGTGGTGAAGCCATAAGCAGGCTGGCGCCAGTGTGACGGTGTTTATAAAGTGTGTGTGTTTACATGTTGGATGGGGGCAGCCCCAAGCTGCAGTTTCTTAAAAAGGGGGTGAGGCTATGATTTCACTGCATGGCGCACACCCCAAAGCCCAAGGCGAGAACTCTGGTGTGTGGTTTAGGCTCTATCGCCAGCTTGCCTCGTGGCCTTAAGGAGATTGCTTTGCCTCCATGTTAAGTGCTTCACACTCCAGTTAAGTGATCGGCCTTCCTCACAGGGTTCCTGTGAGTGTCTGGGGAGCTAAGAGGGCTTACAGAGGCTTTGGAGAGTTATAACTTTTCCTAGTGGTCAGGGCTTATTTCTCAGCTCGGTGAAAGGTGTTTCAAGAGTTCCAGCATCCTCAACAATGAACCTGTGCGTTGCATAGGATACAAGGTCGAACACAGCACAGTTTCCACTTCCAAGGGGAATAGCCGAGTCGGAAGTACCTACGGGAGAAGTCGTTACAAGGCCTGTAGTTGATGATGCTAAGCGCCTTGCACTGGGATATGTATAGTACAGTATAGTGAGGTGGTCAGAGGGCTTGGTCGCAGGGTCTTGGGGAGTCAGAAAAGGTTTCATACAGGAAGCGAGGATTGGCAGAGTTTAGCTGTGGGGAGAGGGAATTGGGGAGGGGAGTGGAGCACTCTGGGTTGGGGGATGGCAGCTGGACCATGGAGGCAGAAGAGGGATGATACCTTACCGGAGTTATACACGGTAAAGTTTAAAAGGGAAAACAGGAGTAACCAGGTTAATTTTTGAGTCCTTTCTGGAATCGACCCAGCCCAATGGTTAATCGTTCGACCCTTTAGGAATTACTTGGACCCCGTCCCAGGCATACATACACATGCAATTAGAGGATCCAGAGCAGCCCAGAGCAGAGCTGAGGGGGCACTTAGAAGTTACCTCGTCCAAGCCTGACCCTTTTCCAGAGGCAAAACTGAGGCCAGGAGAGGCCAAACGGAGGGACCGAAGTTTCCCCAGGGGTTAGTGGTAAAGCAGGCATTTGAACTCAGGTCTCCTAAGTCTAGCACCTTTTCTTGGTCTTAAAAGTGGACTGGGTTCTGGAGGCTTTTTACCTAGTGTAGAGTAATACTGAAAGTTTGGATTCTGCCTTGTATGTATTTGTTGATTGTTTCTGGGTGCAGAGCCTAAGATTGTACACTGGCTAGGCTCCTGCAAGTAATCGGGGCAGGCAGTTCCTTGTGCCTGGGGATTTCAGGGTGACCAGAAGGCCCTCTGTGTTCCTACCGGGCTAACTAATAGCTAACTTCCACTGGTAAACCTTCATGCCCATGGGTGTAGGCTTTTTTGATCTTTTTTGAAATGTTTTCTGCTCTGGGAGGAAGAACATATGTATTAATCTGCGAATCAGTCAGTGATAGCTCCGTGTAAACGGGCAAGCAGGTCCCTTCTGAGAGCCAGCATTGATGGAGAAAGAAAGCACAAAGGTCTTCAGAGCTATGAAAAGATAAGGGCAGCTTGGGAGGCCCAGTCCTCACAATCTGGTCTAGAGTTTTGGAGTTTGGTTTTCGAATCAGGCAGATTTTTTTTTTTTCTTATTAAAAAAGCAGTATCCTCTTATTACAGAAGAATCAGAAAATTCAGAAGGCAGTAATAACAGAAGAAATAAACTCCGTAGTCCCGTACACCTGTTACCCTTAGGTGACCCTCATTAATACCTAGGTATATGCTTCTCCAGTTTCTTCTCTATGCCTGTTCCGTGTGTGTGCAGGGAGATGTGTATAATGTACGTGTGAGTGTCTATGTGTGGGTATTATTTATATGTATACTATGTGTGGATTAATGAAAAATAATATGTAATCTCCTTGGTTTCACTCTGATCTGGGAAGTACATGTCTATGGACGTTTCCAGTGCTTCATCATCATGCCAGTTTGTTCTAATATCTTCTCCTTGTTACTCTTCATTACCCTCAGAGCAGGGGTTGGCAAACTTTTCCTGTAACAGTCCAGATAGTAAGTGTCTTGTTTTGTGGGCCATCTGGCCTTTGTCACAGCTGCTGGACTCAGCCGTTGTAGCATGAAAATGGTCATAGTATGTCAATGAATGGGTGTGGCTGTGTTCCAATAACACTTTATTTATAGACACCAAAACTTGAATTTCATATAATTTTCACATGACAGAAAATCTTCTTTTAATTTTTTAGCCATTTAAAAAGGAATTAAAGGAATTTGAGGACAGAATAATTCTCTCCACCGTTAAGAGGAGGCACTGGAATCCTTTCTGTGTTATTATTTTTGTTGATAATAATAATATTAAAAATGACAGTGTGAAAGCCAAAGTGCTTGGGTCCAGACTCCTCTCTTACTAGCTGTGTGACTTTGGGCCAGTGCCTCAGTTTCCTCATCTGTAAACTGGGGATAATAACACTATACCATTCTGGGGCATTATGAAGATTAAATGAGACCATGCTTATATAGATAGACACAGAGTAAGAATTCAATAAATATTAGTGGTTATTATTATTTGAATATTATTACCTTATGCCAGGCATTATGCTAAGGACTTTCAATGCAGATTCTTAGTTTTCCCAATAACCTGGTGAGATGTAAATTTTATTTTTTTAAAGTTCATGTTTTATAGTTGAGAAAATGGAATCTCAGAAAGAGGAAGTCACCGAGTCTCACATTTACCAGCTGGGAGGCATGGCGAGTTAAGCCCAGGTTTGTCTGACTTGAATAACCATTGTGCCACACTGCAGCCCCTCTGCAGAGGAGACCCTGGAGTTCTGGCGTGGTCAAGGGAGCTGGCTGCAAAGGCCGATTGGAACTCAGCGGTCCTGTCTCCTGGATGCCTGCCTTTTTGCTCTATGGAATGGCAGCAGAAAGGTTATCCTGAGACAAGGGGCACCCCAAGATTAGTCTTTCTGCTTCCAACTGGGAAGGCTTGGCGAGGGACCTGGGAGACCTTGTGGTGTTTACAGCATGGTGACCCACCTTGACCTATAGATCGGAATGTTTATAACTAGTCATCACAATTCTCTCCAATATCTAGAACCTCTGGGCAGGATAAGAGACTTTGGTTAAGATACAATCTTCTCCTTTGACCAATCAGTCTTTAATTATCTTTCCACACTAACCTTGGTTGATATGATAAGTAAGAGGAAATGACTTCTGAATTATTGTGCTGACAATGAAGTCTTCTAAGAAAACATTGTTTTATTTATACATAGATATACATGTACACACTGCTCAGCTGCAAATGTGCAAACACGTGCCTCTGTGGCCATGTGTCCATACTGGCCCACATACTCCTTGGAATGCAAACAACCTTGCAAGGAACTTTGTGAATGAACAAGGTATCTTATCTACCTAATTGTGCACACATAGCGAAAAACAAAATAAAACAACAACAAAAAAAACCCTGCCACACCCTTACATGACTTTAAGTTTGGAAGGACGTAAACTAAGTAAAAAAATAAGAACGTTAGTTTTCATTCATTGAGTGCACACTGAGTGCTGGGGATTGAGTTAAGGACTTTACATATTCTTACCTAATCATCATAACAACTGTGTCAAGTAGACATCAGCAGCCCCTTGTTTCCTGAAGGGAGACTGAGGCTGTGGTAAAGTCTGTTTGCCCCAGGGGTTGGCAAGTACAGGAAAGTTTGTAAGCCTTGTGGTATAGCTTTGGGTAGAGGCTTGAGGTCACACAACTGGTAAATCACAGAAGCAAACTTTGAACACAGTTGTGTTCTAACTAGAAAACATTTGTTTTTTACTACTAAGATCTTATCTACCTGTATTTCCATGGCAATGACAGAGAGAAGAAACATAGATTTAATTTTTACTGAGCAGAGGCATGCGACATCTTCCACAGCCATCATCCTTAGTTTAGAGGAAGCAGCTATTTAAAAAAAATATGGTAAAATATACACAATATATAATTTATTTATTAAATCATTTTAAGTGTATGATTCAATGGCATTAATGATGTCTTGTAACCATCTCCACGGTCTATTTCCAGAACTTTTTCATCATCACAAACAGAAACTTTGCACCTATTAAACAAACTACCCTTTACTCCCCCTCTCCTACTCCTTAATAACCACTATTGTACCTTCTGTTTCTATAAATTTGCCTGTTCTTGTTGCAGGAAGCGACACCCAATGGAAGAAATTGGATGCTCAGACAACTTTGTTAGAGGAAGGAGAATTTAATGCCGGCGGAGCACGTGAGGCTTTAACCAGCACAAAAGCACGAGCTTTCCCTGGTTGGATTTCTTACAGCTTATATACCTCTGCAGTGTCCATGCAAGGGATGTGTGATTCCTTTGTCTGAGGGTCTACATGCACCTCCCGACTCAGAATGGGAAGGGGAGTTTTGGGTAGAGGCTGCAAGGGAGAAGGAATTCCTGGACCACCAGTCCTATCTATTTACAGATCGTTTCTCTTGTAGGTGTGACAAGAGTTTCCAGAAGGCCATCCAGAAATCTAAAGGATGTGGCTAATCTATAACTGGCCGAGTTGGTCATTTCTGTAAGCCCCTTCCTTTACATTTCTCAGATGCCTTCTCTCTTATTCTAGGTACCTCATATACTGTTGAATGTTTTCAAGGATCACCCATGTTGCAGCATGTATCAGAATTAGGAAGAGCAGCTTTAAGATGAACAAAAAGCCAGAAAGATGTCTTCTTTAACCGGGCAAAGAGCTCACATGGATAATATTATCTCAAAGTGGCGCTATAGCCAGAAAATCAGACAGATTCAGTATGGGTTTAGACACAGCCTAGATGAACATGGTTTTTTTTCTTTTTTAAGGTAAAATGGGTATATAACATTATATAGATTTCAAGAGTACAACATTATAATTTGATATCTAGATAAGCATTCTTGAATCAGTTAAATAAGGCGAGTTTCCTTCTGCTTTCTTTTTTCTCTGATGCCTTTTCCCACTTCTGCGATACTCCTTTTCTTTCCTTCCACTGTTCCTCCAGGAAGACATCCTGAGGGCAGGACCTAATGAGAAACAGTGTGGAGCAGTAGAAAAAGCCGTGGACCAGGAGTCAGGAGACCGGGATGTACTCTGGCTTTGACACTGGATGATCTGGGCCAGTCTCTTTTTCTCTGAGCTCATGTATCTCATTAGCATCCTAAGAGAATTGGCCTGGCTGATCTTTAGATTTCGTTCCCGTTTTGGCTTTCCAGATTCGATGCTACACTCACATTAAGGTGGCAGTGTTACTTCTTCCAAGGGTCTTCGTATTTAAACATGGGGCAGAGCCTTAGGTTAGAGGAAGGAAGAGCTTATGGTAGACTGCCAGGCTTCCTTATGTGGCTGGGAGAGGTATTTCCCTGTCATCACACCACATAGGAAAGTACAGGTAAGGTGCGTCCTGAGCCTGCCAGCCCCAGAAACTTGGCAGCTCCTAGGTACAGCCCTGATTCACACTCAAGAATGTGGTAGAGGAGGCTGTGGGGCAATCCTTGGGGACGGGGCCTCATGCCCGCTTTGTCTGAACCCTTGTGGGTAGCTAGTATGAATGAGCCTGGATTCCTGGATCTTCCCTGGGATTTTATTAGGGATTAGTAGGCCCGATGGGTAAGAGGAAAGGGTTGTATGGAAGGAAAGGTTTGGAGTGCAGGAGGATTAGGCTTTAGTTGCTTGCTTTGCTAGTTGTGAGGCTTGAGCAAAGTCCCTTTTCTCTGGGCATCGATTTCCTCAGATATGACATAAGGGCGTTGAACTCTCTGGGCTTTTCCACACTTTGGCCACTTGGACCTTCTAATCGCTTAGACATACCTCCTTCTCCCTTCTGGGCATTTCCCACCTGGAAAACTCCCTCACTCCACCTCTTCCCCTACTCACCTGCCTTCCTCCTTCATGGCATATTTTTTCAGAGTTGAAGCTACTGCGATGTGAGAGAGTAGTGAGCAGAATACAATATGGAGTGCTGGGGACTGTGGGAAACTCAAGAGTACATGTCCCACTGAAGCCATTCAGGTGCTTTTAAAACATGATACTGGCCCAAAGAGCTGTCTGCAGTTGAATTTGTCCCTGGTATCAGGAATTTGCAACCACTGGCCTACAGACATGTAAAGCCCCTTCCAGAGGCTATCCTGGCACCTCACATTTCCCTTTTCATAATGCTTATCATTTTATGGTAATTATTGTTTATTACAGCCTTTCCAACTAGACTGTAAGTTATTTTGGGCAGGTACCTAACTGTTTTACCCTCAACTCTATCCCTAGCCTTAGCACAGAACTGGCCCATAGGAGGTGCTCAATAAATATCCGGAAAATCAGCAAATGAATAGATGCTTAATAAGTAATTGTTGAGTGATTTAATCTAAGGGTTCTTTAGTGATGTTGTTAGATTTCATTTTATTCTCTGGCCCTGAAAACATTATAGCACCAGCTAATGATTTAAATTCTTTAGATCCCACTTTACCCAATTTGTTTGGCTCAGTGTTATAATCTGGTTGAGCCCCTAACATTTTTCCAACAATGTCCTTCAGCTCCTTCTGTGGTGTTTAGGTTAGGAAAAGCAACCAGCAACTCTGGGGTTATCTGCTCTCTTATTCATCCCTGGAAATCAACAGATAAACTTGTATCATCTCACACATATATTTTTAGATCTTTCAAGACCTGTGAAATCCGTGGTCTTCTTTTTGTGAAATAGGCCTAGAAGGCATAAGTACCTTCATTTTATAATGAGAAAAACTGAGACTCAGAGAAGTTAGAGGTACATAGAGATCTTCACTAGGATTTGCATATTGTTAGTCTTCATGCCCATACCTGAGACAGGTGTTCATCATTAATGGCCTTCTTTCCACTGAGCTCCAACTCAGCCTCAGAATCCTGCTCAGCACAATGTTCTGGTTAGTTGAAGTTGAAGTTGTTAGTTGAAGTTGACACTTGAGATGAAGACTGTTGGTCATCTGAGGCTAATGATCTTTGCTTCTGCGATCAGGCAGTTTTTTTTTTTTTAAAGAAAAGAAAAAGGTTAATTTATTTTTCAGGAAGTTCTGAGGCTCATAGATAATCCATACCAACTTGCTCCACCACCTGGGAAACTCAGTAGTTTTAAAGTACTCCTCCTGTGTCCCTCATTTCATTCGCCTTTCAGGCTTTCCCATTTTGGCTGTCCTGATTTTGCCTGAAGTATGGTAGGAAGAAAGGAGGCCTCCTGTACCTCAAGGGAGACCCAGAATGGGGGCTTCCTGACTCTTGGGCATCTCTGTTGTTCACTCTGGTTCTTAGCTTCTGCTGATACCCATCTCCCTTTAGTGGCTTCAGAACCAGACAAGGCGCAGGTGCCTAACCGACCAAAGGCCCAAATGCCCAAGCGCCCTTGGGGGAACTATCTCAGTGTAGTGCTGAGTCTCACCACAAGTTGGCATTGTAGCTTCCTCAGTTTTTAGTGTCTGTCTTGATGGAAAATGTCTAAATTTGCACACCGTCACACAACAAATAAAACTGTGACTAACTTGTGGACTGTGACTAACTTGTGTTTTCACAATTTAAATAGATGATTTAATTCGACTCTTCTGTTTCAATTTCTATCAGGTCTGAGATAGTTTCAAATAATTTTGATTCCCGGTTGTGCCTTTAAAAGAATGGCAGTCTGCTATACGAGAAGGATGGGGCTCTAAACCCTAATCCTAACCTTATACTTACGGACTTTCTAGAACTTTCTGCCATATCCAAGTTTCCTTCCTACAAAATTTTTGGAAAAAAGGCAAAATGGAGGCAATAATCTGGTTTTTCCTTCCTCTTGCAAAACTCTAGGAGGAGCCCGAGGCCCCTCTTAGAGCCCCTTAGATGACGTTGCTTTTATTCTATCCTTTTATTGGCTGTGTGTCTGGTATGTACAAGATACTATCATATACATAGAGAGGTCATGAAAAGGCAGAGCTTGGCCTTCAAATTGCTCATAAAGTCTTGTGAGGAACTTTCCAGCAAAAAAAGAGTGTAAATGCTTCCCTCACCTACTGGAGGATCCTTATCTCTCCCTCCCCACCTTCACCCTTTCACCTCAGCTGTGTGGGGTGACCTGGGTTTTTTGTCCAGTCTCCTCCCCTGTTCACATCACTATACCCTTGATATTCTCTCCCTCATCCTATCTCAGGCTGTGAAATCCTACCCACCCTTCGAAGCCCAGCTCTAAGCTACTCCCTCCATGAAGTCTTTCTGGAGTTTCCCAGGGTTTGGAAACTCTTTTTTTCATAGCTCTTTGCTTGTTCTGATATTATTGCACTCTCTTTGTATTGTACTTACTTATGTGTATGCTTTTTGGTTCAGATCTCTTTGTCTTTTTGAAAATAATTAAATTGTATAGCTTTAAGCTAAAGCCTTTTGACCTTTCTTCCTGACCCTGCAGAGGTAACTACTATTTTGAAGTTTCCATTTACCCTTCCTATGTTTATTTTTATACTTTGTTTCTATATATGTCTGTACCCATGAAACTTCACTTTCTGTCTCTTGGTTTTTCTCTCCACACACATATACACACACACACACACACAAACACTCATGAACACGCAAGTATAATTTTGGGTGCTTTAGAATGCATATAAATGGAAGCACACTGTAAAATTCTTTGCAACTTGTTTTTTTCACTCAACATTCCATTTTTGAGACTTATCCATGTTGACACATGATATGGCTGTAGAATAAGTTCCATAACTCTTAAGAATATCTTCTTACCTGATGTACAGTTATGTTTTTCTTTTCCTTTTTGGTTATTACAAATAGTGCTGCAATGAACATTCTTATATCTGTCCTTTTGTGCATATGTGTAAGAGTTTCTTTAGCATAGGTACCTAGAAGCAGAAGTGCTTAAAGCTGCATGAATAGCTCTACTTTTACTAGGTATGACCAAAGTCTATCCAAAATATTTTACTAACTTATACTCCCACCAGCAATGCAACAAACAAACAAACAAACAAAAAACAAAAAATGAAAACCCCAAACCCTCCCCAAACTCCACCACTTCTTCATATCCTCTCTAATACCTGCTGTTTTTAGCCTTTTTTCACATTGGCCAATGTGATAGATATATAATAAAAATTTTAATTGTATATTTCCTTTATTACAATTAAGGCAGAGCATATTTCTAGATAATTATTGGCCTTTTGGGTTTCTTCACTTAGAATTCAGTTCCTGTTCATATCCTTTCCACCTTTTCTGCCCTAATGGATCATTTTTTCCTTATCGAATCATAAAAACTCTTTATGTCTTTTGGATGTTTATTTTTGTGTATACGTTTATTCCCTGTCCTCATAGACTTCATAGTCAAATGAAAGGAACAGGCAACAGAATATGATGAGTGCTATGGGAAGTAGAGTGGGCTAAAGGGGCATGAGAAGGCTTTTTAAACCAGATTTTAAGGGGATTGGGAGGCTTCCTGGAAATGACATTTAATCTGAGATCTGGGGGGATGAGGTAACCAGTTGGGAAACTGAGTCATTTCTTTTTTTTTTTTTATCTCCCCAACAACACTTTCCACACAGTACTTTTCACTAATTAAGCATTACATAGTGTTTGTGGAAGTGAAACGAAATTTCAGGCAGAGGAGAGATTTGGGGCAGGTAGGACCTTGTGGTTTCTCTCAAATTTTACTCAGTTGAAGTGTCCAAGGGAATTCAGCTTCCTCTGTGCAGTGTTTGGGACTTCATGAATTTTAGAATTGATCTAGGCCTGAGAGCATTGAATTGAATCTTTCACCTACTACTGGAATCCCCTGTATAAAATCTTAGGTGGGCGGTTAACCTGCTTCTGTTGTTGAGTCCCTGAGGCTGAGAAGCTCACTCTTTTATGAGGCATCCCATCTATTTGCAGATTAACTGGTCGTTAGAAATCTCTTTCTTATACTTTTTTGGGTTCCGTGCCCTTTTTACCCATTGTTTTCTGTATGCCCAATAGAAACACAAAAAATATCTTTTCTTCACTTGATCACCCTTCAAGTACCTAAAGACAATAACCTTGTGTGTTTTGAGTTTCCTTTTCTCCAAATGAAACATTAACCTCCATTTTATTCTAAATACATGTTTGTGATCATAACTGCCTTGGACTGTGGTTCTTAACCTTGCATATCAGCAACACCTAGGGAGTTTTTCTTTCATTAAACTGTAAAGAAATGGTAGTTTATTAATTCACATTTTGTTGTAAATCACAGACCTTTTGTTGCAGTTTAAAAAAAAAACATTTTTAATTTACATAAAATTTACTCTGTTTTGATGTTTAATTCTGTGAGTTTTGACAAATGTAGTCATGTAACTACCACCACAATTAAGACACAGAAAACTTTAAACATCTTGCAAAATTCCCTCATTCTGTCCATTTGCAGTAACCCTCCCCCCAACTCTTAACCCCTAGAAACCACTGGTTTGTTCTCTATTACTATAGTTCTGTGTTTTCCAGAGTGTTATATAAATTAAACAATACAGTATGTAGCCTCTAGACTCTGACATCTTTCTCCAACTTTGTTATTCTATTTCAAAATTGTTTTGGCTATATGCATTCCTTTGCCTTTCTAAATTTTAGAATAATCTCATCAATATCTATGAAAAATCTTGCTGGGATTTTGATTGGGATTGTGTTGAATCTATAGGTCGATTTGGGAAGAATTGACTTCTTAACAATATTGAGTCTTTCTATCCTTTCTGTTATTTTTCTCCATTTATTTAGGCCTTTGATTTCTTTCATTGATGTTTCGTAGTTTTCAGCATACAGATCCTGCTTATATTTTTTTAGATTTGTACCTTAGCATTTCATTTTCTCGTGCTAGTATAAATAAATAACATTGTAAAAATCCAATTTGTTCATTGCTAGTATATAGAAATACACTTGAATTTTGTATATTTATCTTGTATCTTGTGACTTTGTTAAATGAATTTATCAGTACTGGGTTTTTTTTTTTTTTTTGTAGATTGCATGAAATTTTGTTGAACAATCACATTGTCTAAGAAGAGAAGGTTTATTCCTTTCCAATCAATCTGTATAGTTTTCCACTTTCCTTCTCTCCCTCCCTTCATCTCATTTTCCCTCCTTCCCTTCTATTCCTTGTTCTCTTTCGCCATCTCATTTTTCTCCCTTTCTCATCATGCTTATTCTTGTTAGGACAATGTCGAATAGGAATAGTGAGAATGGACATCCTTGCCTTTTTTCTGATCCTAGTGGGAAAGCTTTCAGTTTTTCACCATTAAATAAAATGTTAGCTGTAGGTGTTTGGTAGATGTCTTTTATTAGGTTATGGAAGTTCCTTTCCATTCTTAGTTTGCTTAGAGTTTTTTTTTGTTAATTGTGACTGGATGTTAAATTTTGTCAAAAGCTTTTTCACCGTCTACTGAAGTCTTCACGTGGTTTTCTTCTTTATTCTGCTACTAAGGTGAATTACATTGATTAATTTTCAAATGTGGAATCAGTCTTCCCAGTATAAACCCTGCTTGGTGTGATGTAATATCCTTTCATATGTCGTTGGTTGTGATTTGCTGATATTTTGTGAAGGATTTTTTTATCTTTGTTCATGAGGGATATTTGTCTGTAGTTTTCTTTTGTTGTAATGTCCTTGTCTGGTTTTGGTGTTAAGGTACTGCTGGCTTCATAAAATGAATTGGGAAATATTCCTCTTCAATTTTTTGTAGAATTGGTATTATTTTTTCTTAAACTAGTTTGATAGAATTCACTGAACCTGGAGTTTTCTCTGTTGGAAGGTTTTAAAACTATGAATTCAATTTCTTCAATAGATAAAGGACTATTCAGGTAATCTATTTCTTCTTGTGTGAGTTTTGGTAGTTTTTGTCTTCTAAGGAAATGTTCTATTTCACCTCAATTGTCAAATGAGCATGTCTAGAATTGTTAATAGCAGCCTCCTATTTCTCCTTTAGTGTTTATAGGGTCTGTAGTGATATCCCCTCTTTTATTCCTGGTATTGGTAATTTTTTGTCTTCTCTCTTTTTTCTTGATCAGTTTGGCTAGAGGTTTAATTTTATCCACCTTAAAAAAAACCTCAGATTTGGTTTTCATTGATTTTCTCTATTTTTCTGTATTCAATTTCCTTTTTTCCTCTTATCTGTATAATTTCATTTCTTATACTTTTTGGGGAGTTTAATTTGCTTTCCCCTTTGTAGTTTCCTGAGGTGGAAGCTTTGATTATTTACTTTAGACTTTTATTCTTTTCTAATGTAAGCACTTATTCTAGAAATTTCCACTTAAGCACTGTTTTACTTGTATCCTACAAAATTTTAAATTAAATTAAAAACTTTTATATAATTGTAGATTTACATGTAGTTGTAAGAAACAATACAGAGATCCTATATACCTTTTTACTCAATTTCTCCTAGTGGTGACATTTTGTAAAACTATAGTATGATATCACAAAATCAGGATATTGGCATTAACACAGTCAAGCTACAGAACAGTTTCATAAGAATCCTTTATGTTGCCTTTTTATAGCTACATCCTCCTCGTCCCCTAGTTCTAACTCCTGGTAACCACCAATCTGTTCTCCATTTCTATTTTGTCATTTCAAGAATGTTATATAAATGGAATCATAAAGTATTTAATCTCAAAGATTGGCTTTTTTTATGCATTATAATTCTTGTGAGATTTGCCCAAGTTGTTGTGTGCATCAAAAATTTGTTACTTTTTATTGCTGAAGAATATTCCATATACCACCCTTTGTTTAACCATTCATTCACTGAAGGACATTGAGTTGTTTCCACTTTTTGGCTATTATGAACAAAGCAGCTATGAACATTTATATACAGGTTTTTCTGTGAACATAAATTTTTGGTTCTTTGAAGTAAATTCCCAAGAGTGAGTTCCTGGGTATATGGTAGTTGCAAGTTTATTTTAGTATTTTTCTTAAAAAAGAAATAAACTTTTTTAGACTGTATGTATCACTTTACATTTCCACCAGCAGTGTATGTCGATCTAGTTTCTCTGTATCCTTGCTGTCATTCAGTGTTGTCACTATTTTTAATTTGAGGCATTCTGATAGGTGTATAGTGATATATCACTGTGGTTTCAAATTATATTTTCCTGATAGCTGATGAAGTTGAACATCTTTTTATGTGCTTTTTGCAATTTGTATATCCTTTTTGGTGAAATGTCTCTTCATGTCTTTTGCCTTTTTTCTAATTGAGTTGTTTGTTTTTATTGTTGAGTTTTGAGAATTCTTTATATGTTCTAGATACTGGTATTTTGTCAGATATATGGTTTGCAAAGATTTTCTCCCAGTCTGTAGCTTATCTTTTTATCTTCTTAACAGAGTCTTTTGCAAAGTTTTAAATTTTGATGTGATCCAACTTATCGATTTTCCTTTTCGTGAGTTGTACTTTTGGTGTCAAGTATAAGAACTCTTTGCTTAGCTCTAGATGCTGAAGAGTTTCTCCTGTGTTTTAAAGTTTTATGGCTTTACAGTTTGCATTTTCATCTATGAGCCATTTTGAGTTAATTTTTACATAAGTCGTGAAGTTTAGGTTAAAGTTCATGGTGTGTGTGTGTGTGTGTGTGTGTGTGTGTGTGTATGTGTGTGTGTATGGGTGTCTGATTGCTTTAGAAACATTTGTTTTATTATTTTAAAATTTAATTTAATTTTTTTTAGTCAAGCAGAAATAACTTTTGTTAGGCTAATGAGCAGGGAGCAGTGCCACTGTCCCAATCTGTGTTCTTCTCTAACTCAGTGCTTCCCAGAACTTCATGTGCACATGTCACCTGGGGATCTGTTAATGTCGCTTCTGACTCAGGAGGGATCTGGGGTAGGGCTGAGACTGCATTTTTTTTTTTTTTTTTGGCTCCAGCACCATTTGTCTTAATTTGCAATTCCCTAATGACATATGATGTTGAGCATCTTTTCATATGCTGTTTTATCATCTGTATATCTTCTTTGGTGAGGTGTTTGTTCATATCGTTGGTTCATTTTTAAATTGAATTTTCATTTTCTTTTTGTTGAGGTTCAAGGGTGCTTTGCCTATTTTAGATAGCAGTCCTTTATCAGATGTGTCTTTTGCAAATATTTTCTTCTAAGTCTGTGGCTTGTCTTCTCAGTCTCTTGATACGGACATTTCTAACTTTAATAAAGTCCATCTTATCAGTTATGGATCCTTTCATGGATTCTGTCTTTGGTGTTATATCTAAAAAGTCATCACCATACCCAAGGTCACCTAGATTTTCTCCTTTATAGTCTTGTAGGAGTTCATATCCATATCTATGAACACATACATACACATTTTTTTCCTAAACCATTTGAGAGTCAGTTGTAGACATTACACCTCTTTACCCCTAACTATTTCAGCATGATTTCTAAAAACAAGAACATGATCTCACAAAATCACAACAAATCATGGAATTAACACTGATATAATACTATTTTCTAATCTATAGACCTTATTCAGATTTTGTCAAATATCCTAATGATAAGAAAACCCCAGGTCATGTGTTGTATTTAGTTGTCATATCTCTTTAGTTTCCTTTCGTTTCAAGCCATTCCTTGGTTTTAAAATGTACTCCTGGGGCCTCAGTCCATGATTTTCTGTTTAATTGGTTAGAGGTGAGGCTTGCACATTGATATGTTAAACAATTCGACAAATAGAACAAAAACTCTCAATTGGTTCCAATGTGCAGCCAGGCTTGAGAAAAACTCTTGGCTTTGGGATTTAGAGTAAGGGTTGAGTCCCTGCTGCGGGGGTGGGGATGGTTAATTAGGTGAGACTGGAATGATGGTTGGTTCGGCCAAAGGCACAGACTCAGATACAAATTCAAATGCCAGCTTTGCCTCTTACTACCTGTGATTTTGGACCCTTTACTTCTATGAGTCTCAGTTTCTTCATCTGTGAAACCTAGTAGTAAGTCTCACCTCACATAAGATTCTTGTGAAAATAAAACTAACCAATATATTGAAAAATGCCTAGCCCAGTGTCTAGCACCTAGTTAGTAGCTTCCATAATATTAGTAAAGTAGTATTAGCATTATCATTTATATTATTATTAAAGGGGCAGGACATTCAGGCAGAAATAAAGCTGTTGAGGCAGGAACAGTGATTATATAAGTGACATCTCTTCAGTGAGGTTGAGGACCATATCTGATTGGTCTTTGGCCTCCTCAGTGCTGAGTTATGCACAGAGTGTGGTTCAGGGCAGGCTGGTAAAAATCAACTATGGAGTGGGCAGGGGAAGAGCACTTCATCAGATGAGTAGTGTCTAAAATCAAGGGTAGGGGTGTGGGCTTCATGGGTGGTTTTCAGCTGGTATTGTGAGGATTGCTAGGAGGAGCATAGGGCCCTTTGTAGGAGTGAGGGCCCTTTGTAGCATAGGGCCCTTTGTGGGAGTCTCAGAGCCTGGTACATTTTGAGACTCCCCTTCATAGGCTTCTGTTTTAGATATATACTGGAAATCTGTGAAAGAGTTTATTAAATCACTAACTCATGAGATTAGGTGATGGCCAAGAGTTTCCTTTATAGCATGTGACTCTGGTCCAGCAGCCGGCTTAGCTGCCTCCTTTTCGCTGGGCCTGGGTGTGAGACACATCTCCTCCGGTGGCT
This sequence comes from Pteropus medius, assembly GCF_902729225.1. NCBI lineage: Eukaryota > Metazoa > Chordata > Mammalia > Chiroptera > Pteropodidae > Pteropus > Pteropus medius. Next base: position 7,221,848 of record NW_024356336.1, read on the forward strand.
CCCCTGCTTGTGAGCAGCTGAATAATGGCCCCCAAAGACATTTACATCCTAATCCCCAGAACCTGTGAATGTTACTTTATATGGGACTTTGCAGATGTGATTAAATTAAGGATTTCGAGATGGAAAGATTATTCTGGACTATCTGAGTGGGTCCAATGTCTCTTACTGGTGTTCCTCTAAGAGGGAGACAGCAGGAAATTTGACACAGAAGAAGGCAATGTGGCCACAGAAGCAAGGTGCTTTGAAGCATCTTGTTGGCTTTGAAGATGAAAAAAGGGGTTATGGGCTGAAGGAATGCAGTTTTAGAAGCTAGAAAAGGCAAATGAATTTCCTCTGAAGGGAACATGGCCCTGTGGGTACTTTGATTTCAGCCCAATGAAATTGAGTTCAGATTTCTGACCTTAGAGTCAAAACTGTAAGAGAATAGATGTGTGGGGTTTTTTTTTTTCATTTTCCAATAAAATTTAATAAGGAGGAAAATCTTCATGAAAAAGTGCTAAGTAACAAAAGTAGGCCATAAAACGTACACAGTTTGCTCCCCAAATAAGTATGTATGCTTGTGCATGAGTATGTGTGCATTGGGGAATGTTATATGTGCATACAATAACATACATAAAACCTGGAAAGAAAAATGTTAGTAATGCTTATCTCTGGATTCTGAGTGACTTAAAAATACTTTTCAATAGTAATCATGCTCTACACCATATGGGAGTGCTCAACTACAGTTTGAACATCAACATAGAAGCAGAGATGAGATAGATACAAAGTTAGAACAAGGGAGTCTTGACATCATTTGGGTTTCTGGATTCTGTCATGCGTAAATCCAGCTCTCCGTGGCCCTTCCCATAATTTTATTGTATTTACAAATATGTTACTTTGTTTTATGCTTGTTTTGTTTTCTCTTATGCAGGTTTAAATTGGGTTTCTATGGCTTTGGGTTTCTATCCCTCGAATCAAATTTATGTGTTGTTACAGAAGCAGAGGAAGCTAATACAGCTGCCCTTCCCCCCCATATTCACCCCACTCCCTTCCGGAGCAGCTGGATATTCATGATGCTGCTCTTGCATTTGACCATAATGGAAGCTCTGGTTAAGAACTGGGCTATCACCTCTTTTCTGGGACTGTGCTCAACACTGAAACAATTAAAAAATCAGAATGAGACAGATGTTTTGGGTCATATAATGCAAATGATTCTGATATTTTTTTCCCATCAAATACAATGAAAAAAAAAATTAGCAGCTAATTTAATACTGAAATGAACTATAGCTAACAATTCTGTGTCATATACTTGTAAAGTTGCTAAGAGAGTAGATCTTAAATGTTCTCACCACACAAACACAAATAATAATTATGTGAGGGATGGAGGTATTTAGCCTTATTGTGGTGATCATTTTGCTATATAAACATGTATCAAATCATCATGTTGTATACCTTAAACTTACACAATGTTGTATGTCAATTATACCTCAATAAGTTTAGAAAAAATACTGAATTGACAAAGTTGACTAGTTTTATATAAATCAGTATTTTCTCTTCAAAATGATTGTTTTAATATGTATTTTTTTTTGTTTCTTACCAGATTAACCAAATTTACACTCACTGAAGTTGCTTATTTTTGCCCCAAATTCTGTGATTGCCCTGCTCCACCCCAGGTGTTCTGTGGCTAGAATCTGAAATGGATGGGGTGAGAAGGTAGCTTGCTGGAGTGTCGGCTCTCCTTGTCCCAGCTGTGAAAAAGAAAATTTCCCAGGAAGAGGGTGTGACAATGCTCGTAAGATAATTAGTATTTCTTGCTTCAGAGACAGGCCTGTCTGGAAGAGGGTGCTGCCAGCCTCCTAGACCCGACTCCTCCTGAATCGAGCAAGTGAAAACATGCCCTGCCTGACTCAGCTGGAGGTATGGAGGAGAACTAGCCAAAGGCTCAGTGTTCCTTCCCAAATTTCTGCATCATGAAATGGGGCTGATGTCATGGATCATTTGAGGACAATGAGCTCAGGGCAGGGGTGAGACTTACCCAAAGTCACATACCGTGACTGTGGTGGAGAATCTCAGGGCCCCGTCTTCCATCCCAGGCTGCCTCTTGTGTGGCAAATACGTACTGAGCACCAGCTGTGTGCAGGATGCAGTGGTGCTCCAACTTGCCTCTGTGCTCTTTGTCTCATGCTGTGCCTTTTGTCTGCCTTGCCCAGTTCGCTCCTTTCTTCTGGGTCATTATCACTGGTCTTCCTAGATACCGCTCACATCACTCTTCTGAGGAGCTTTCTCTGAGCCCTTGTCTTCCAGGACACAGCCTCTACTCAATGCCCTTTCTGGGAGCTCTAGAGCACTATGTGGGTATCTTTGTCATAGCCCTTATTCTCTGTCTGATATGGAGGTCATCTGTTTCCCTGTTGTCTGCTTTCTCACTAGTCTACAAGTCTTGAAAGGTGCAGGCCTACTTTTATTTATCTCTGTATCCCAGCTTCTTTACAATTCCAGATGCATAACAGGAGCTGTTTATTTTTAAAATCAGTAGTATTGCCTTATTAACTGAACACTTACTATATGCCAGGCATTGTGCTAATCATATGCCATATGTTATCTCATTGGTCATTACAACTTTGTGAACTAGGTATTACCATGTCCATTTTGCAGAGAAAACTGAGGCTCAGAATGATTAAGTACTTTGTTTAAGGTCATACTACTAGCAAGTGATAGAGCTTAGATTTGTACTCATGGCTCTTTGACTCCAGAACTCTGTTTAATATTTTATGAATGGAAAAAAAAAAAAAGAATTAATCAATGAGTAAACAGCACCATGCTTGTCTTGTGGGAAAGATACAGACAAATCAATATGTAGTTTGCTTTTGAGAAGGTTTGCATCCTGCTAGGAGAGAAAACAGGGATGTAAATATCTAAGGTCTAAGGTAGATCCACCCATCATAGGATCTAATTACTTCTGTTGGAAGTGGAGTATGGGGAAGATGCATGGGATGAGAAGAAGACTCCATGGGGTCCAGAAATGGGCTGAGGAGTGAAATGGAGGCAAGTATCCAGGAAGCAGTGTTGGGGCAGGCCTGAGTTCTGGTGTCAGCTGAGCCATGCAGCCTCACTAGGCCTCAGGGCTCCATTTACAAAAGGTGGAAGATGAGTTGTGCCATCTCTAGTGGGCTTTCCAGGGCTCACATTCCAGCCATGTAATTTCTAGTCTTTGAAAGAAGCTCAGGGGGTTGTGGTGACTGAGGTGAGCAGATTTGGAAATGCATACTTGTTAGCCTTCTGGGAACAGAGAGCTGACTCTGGCAAGACTACAACTCTGGGCTCCTGGGGGAGGTAGCTGAGGAGCTGTGATTGCTTCGTTACAGGTATGTAATCAGGAAGTTGTGATAATAGTATTAAATACTCTGTTCCCTTAACCATTTTTTGCAGTGGTGTATGGTGGCATAACTTAGATTATCGCCTAAATTGTATACCTTCTGAGAGGAGAATGTGTGGTTTCTTGGCCTCTGAAAGTACTCGACTCACAATGCGATAAGGCTCAGTTATGGGCCTTGCTAAAAGCCTCAGAGAAAGAGCCAAGGGGCTGAGACAAGCAGAGCTCCCTGCAACTGCCTCTCCTTCCCTTCACCCACAGGCCATCAAGACTTTGGGCCCCGTAAGAACCTGAGTCTGGCACAGCTGGAAATGTGGGAAGAGGGGTCAATGGCAGGACCCCTGAAAGGATGAAGGATGCCAGTGAGCTGAAGAATCAGGGAGATGCTAGTGGAGGTGGATTGCTGAGCATCTCATGTTTCACAGAGAAGCAGCAAGTCAGAGAGGGGAAGGGATTTGTCAGGGTGACGTGGTGAGTCAGGGGCGGAGCAAGGACTGGAAGCAGCATTTTTAGTCCTTCCCAGGTTTTTTTTTTCTTCTAGGATATGATCTCTGGGCACTTCCTCCCCTTTTCTTTCCAGCTTTATTTGACATAAACAATAAATAAAATGGTATCTATTTAAAGTGTATAATGCAATGATTTGGTATATGTTTACTTTGTGGGCATGTATTTTTAAAGTGTGTTGTGAGGTTACAACACACTTTAAAAATACCTCTTTACAAGAGGTAACCCTTGTAAAGCACTTACTGTAATGCTCAGTAAATGATAAGAAGCCTTTTTTTTTTTTTTTTTTTGTTGCTATTATTCTAACACTGGTCTATGGAGAATCATTGCCTGAGTATAAGGGAATGGGAATTTTGTACAAGGCCTTGAACTTCACCTTATTCTCTAGCCTTGCTCCCCTGTCCTATATATTTTCTCTTTTTTTCCTATAGCTTAGAATTTGTCCTGGATATGACAATCCCCTAATGCCCACACACATACAATGTCAAATATCTGGAGGACTCCAGGCCACTTCCAGGTCATATAGACATTTTTTTGCAGGTGATTTCCAAAAATAGTCCCCTTTATACACTCTGGTTCCTTCACCCTGGCCTTGGGTAGGGGTGAGGGTGGGAGTGGCTCCAAAGTGATTTTCAGTTTAACCCATGCTACCTCTTCTCTCTGATTTTTTAGGACAGCTGACTTCCATGTTTAATACCTCCCTTTAC
>NW_024356336.1:7226421-7250200 GCF_902729225.1 Pteropus medius
AATAAAATGGTATCTATTTAAAGTGTATAATGCAATGATTTGGTATATGTTTACTTTGTGGGCATGTATTTTTAAAGTGTGTTGTGAGGATTAAAAGAGGTAACCCTTGTAAAGCACTTACTGTAATGCTCAGTAAATGATAAGAAGTTTTTTTTTTTTTTTTTTTTGTTGCTATTATTCTAACACTGGTCTATGGAGAATCATTGCCTGAGTATAAGGGAATGGGAATTTTGTACAAGGCCTTGAACTTCACCTTATTCTCTAGCCTTGCTCCCCTGTCCTATATATTTTCTCTTTTTTTCCTATAGCTTAGAATTTGTCCTGGATATGACAATCCCCTAATGCCCACACACATACAATGTCAAATATCTGGAGGACTCCAGGCCACTTCCAGGTCATATAGACATTTTTTTGCAGGTGATTTCCAAAAATAGTCCCCTTTATACACTCTGGTTCCTTCACCCTGGCCTTGGGTAGGGGTGAGGGTGGGAGTGGCTCCAAAGTGATTTTCAGTTTAACCCATGCTACCTCTTCTCTCTGATTTTTTAGGACAGCTGACTTCCATGTTTAATACCTCCCTTTACCAACCTTTCATGGGCATAACAGTCACACCCCTCTCTCTTGGAAGAGAACTATGCCTGTTCTAAACACTTCTACCCTCTCCACCTCCTTTTGAGCCTCACCTGAAGATGGATGGCTGAAGATTATTGCTTGCATTTGATGCATGGGGAAACTGAGTCCCAGAGAGTAGAAATGACTAGCCCAAGGTTAAAAAGCAAGTTAGTAGCAGACTCAGGACTCTAATGCAGGAATTTGATTTCTTGTTCAGTGCTTATGTTGAGTTCTTGGAAGAATTCCCACCACTGGATTAAATGGCATTCAAAGCCTTTAATGACATAGTCCTTAGTCTGTCTCTCCAACCTGCTTCCAGTCTCCTAATGTTCGCCCTGCTCCCGCCCCTGCCCCTTGGGGGGCTTTTGCCTTTGTTGCTCTTTCTACCTGGGAAACCCATCCCCCAGACATCCATCTGGCTCAGTCCCTCTTGCCTTCCACACAGTCAGGAGGGGCCCTCCTGATCCCCCTGCCCCTTCCTAGTCTTCTTTATCTCCGTATTTTGCTATATTTTCCTTTCTAGCACTTACCATTGCTTGATATATTATATACACTATTTGCTAATTTTTTCAAAATTTATCTTTCACAACTAGAATATGAATGAGTGTGTCTTCTTCACTGTTGTACCTCTAATGCTTATAGCAATGTGTGTGACACATAGAAATTGAATTATATGAACAGATACAGTAAATCTCCATCCAAACTAGACTATTCATGTTCCTTGGCCTTTGGCCATGCAGTTCCCTCTACCTGTTATGGTGGAAAAGCTTTCTATATTAAATAGGTATTTTTATGTTGCCTCTTGTGTGAAGCCTTTCTTGGTTCCCCAAAGATGCTAATAAATCTGTGTTAAACTAAGAATAGAAAATCACCTGTTGGGATCATCTTCTGCTTATACCTGTACTTAATGTAGGTGTACACTTATGTACCCCTTTCTCTATATGAGGCATTAAAAAAAATTGCAGCCTTGGACTCATGAGCCAAAATGTTAGGTTACTTTCTTGTTGATTGCAACAAAATGAAACAAAACAAAGTAAAACTTGCCAAGAGAGTCAATTCCTATTCCACAGATAACCCCTTTGACATCTAGGGGTATGAGGACAGGTTAAATGTGAGTACTGCCTATATTTATTTATTTTTTCTAATTATGTCTGCAATACATTATTTTATTTAAAAAAGCAGTATAGATAGGCCAAAAGAAAAAAGTTTTATTCTTAAACCCATATTTTATAAGTTGCTACCATTAACATTTGGTATATCTATCCTTTTAGACTTTAAAATATGTATTAAATGTAATATAGTTATGTATTAAATATATTAATATTTATCTTCTTATAAATTATCATCGCATATTTACCAAATGGGCTTGCACTATAATTAACATTTTGTAGATTTACAACATTTTTTTTAATGACCATGAATTATTCTAGCATATTGTTATATTTATGTTTATTTAATGAATCCTTATTTTTGGATGTTTAGGCTATTTATTATCATTGTAGACATCACTGAGATGAATGTCCCAATCATACTTGTCTGATTATTTTCTTAGAATAAATTCCTAGGACAGGACCTGCTAGTCAAAGGACTTGATTATTTTTAAAAATTTTATGTGCTGCCAAACTGCCCTGGAGGATGATACTCTCCTCAGAACTGTATGAAACTGTGGGTTCATCCATATCCTCATTATAGTGGGATGTAGGGTTATTTTCTTAAATGGAATTTTCCTTTTTTTTAAAGAATGTATATAACATAAAATTTACCATTTTAACCATTTTTAAGCCCAGTGGTGTTAAGTATATTCATGCTGTTGAGCAGTCATTACCACCGTCCATCTCCAGAACTTTTCCATAATCCCGAACGGAAATTCTGTCTCCATCAAACACTAGTTCCCTATGCCTTCTCCCCCACCCGCCTGGAAACCTCTGTTCAACTTTCAATCTCTCTGAATTTGCCTGTTCTAGGTATTCCATATAAGTGGAATTAGACAGTGTTTTTACTTTTGATGGATTTTCAGACTAAAGCCAGCAAGGAAGCTGCACGTTTATTTCCCTTTTTTTTTTAAATTTTTATTTTTCAATTAGAGTTGACATTCGATATTATTTTTGTATCAGTTTCAGGTGTACAGCACAGTGATTAGACATTTATATAATTTACAAAATGATCCCCTGATCGGCCTAGTACTTACCTGGCACTATACATAATTATTACAATATTATTGACTATATTCTCTATGCTAAACTTCACATACCTGTGACTATTTTGTAACTATCAATTTGTACTTCTTAATCCCTTCACCTTTTTCACCCAGGCCCCCTGCCCCTGCCATAACCCTTTCCCATCTGGCAATTACGAGTTTGTTCTCTGTATCTAGGAGTCTGCTTTTTTTTTTTGTTCATTTATTTTGTTCTTTAGATTCCATATATAAATAAAATCTTATGATATTTGTCTTTCTCTGATTTATTTTACTTAGCATAATACCCTCTAGGTCCATCCATGTCATTGCAAATGGTCAGATATCTTTTTTTTTATGGCTGAGTCATACTCCATTGTATATATATGTCTTCCCCACCAACATTTTATTGTGGTAAAATACACAAAACTTAAAATTTACAATTTTAATTATCTTTTAGTGTAAAATTCGTGACATTAATCACATTTATAATGTTGTGCAAACCATCACCACCATCCATTTCCAGCTCTTTTCATTTTGTAAAACTGAAACTCTGTACTCATTAGATAATATAACTTCCCATTCACTCATTCTCCAGCCACCATTCTACTATATGTCTCTATGATTTTGATTATTCTAAGTATCTCATATAAGTAGAATTATATAGTATTTTTTTTTTTTTTTGTGACTGGCTTATTTTACTTAGCATTATGTCCTTGAGATTCATCCATGTTGTTGCATGTGTCAGGATTTCCTTCTTTTTTAAGGCTAAATAATATTTCACTGTATGGATACACCACATTTTGTTTATCCACTCATTTGTCAATGGACACCTGGGTCGCTTCCCTCTTTTGGGTATTGTGAATAATGCTACTATGAACACGGGTGTGTAGATATCTATTCAAATCTCTGCTTTTGGTTCCTTTGCTTATATATCCAGAAGTGGAATTGCTGGATCATATGGTAATTCTATTTCCAATTTTGAGAAACTGCCAAACTATTTTCCATAGTGGCTGCACTATTTTACAATCCCATCAGCTCTGTACAAGGGTTATAACTTCTCCACATCCTCACTGACAATTTTTTTTAATAGTAGTCATCCTAGTGGGTGTGAAGAGGTATCTGGTTCTGTGGTTGTGTTTATGAATCACATTTCCCCAATGATTAGTGATGCTAATTAGTGAATTAGCATATTTTCATATGATTATTAGAATTATTTTTGATATTTGCCAATCCGGTACTCTCCACATTTCAGTTTGGTTCAGTTCAGTTCACTGCAATTTAATTTACATGTGGTTATACCCCTTCACCTAGAGAGCTGTTACTCTTATAAAACAAAGAACATATGGAGACAACCTTGATGCCCATTTGTGGGGGAATGGTTTAATCAATTATTGCACATATATACTGTGGACTAGTGGCCATTTAAAAAATGAGGCAGTTATCAATATACAAGAAAGTTTTCCTAATATAAGTGAAAAAAACTCCATAGGATTCCAAATTCTAACCAATCCCCTATAGTGGACATTTAGATTATTTTTAATTTTTTACTCTAATGGGTAAATAGTTTTGCTCACCTGTGAGTATTTCTAGGGGATAGACATTTTCACACTGGAACTGCTGGGTCAGAGAGTATACATTAAAAAAATTGATAGATATTGCTAAATTACCATAAAAACGTACACTCCCACTGACAATATATGAGGTTGCCCATTTTCTCTTATCCTCACCAATCCTGGATATTATTAATCTTCCAGATGTCTGACAGTCTCTCAGGTGGAAGTTGATATCTTATTTTAATTTTTTTCTTTGATTACTAAAGTCTTACTCTTTGAGTGGTGGCAGATGCTCTAGGGTGAAATAATGCTGGGAATTTTTTCATAAGAAACTATCCTATGGACAAATTTATGAGTCCTTGCCAACTAGCTGCGCGCAGGGCCTGAGGAGCCTGGAAATTACACAGGGAAGGAAGAGCGTAGAACTGGGATTTGTAGCTTTGCTTGAGGAAGTCAGGTTGGAGCCTCCAGAAGGATATGAGTGCAGCCCAAGCAGCAGGAGTCGGCCTCAAGCTGAAAGAAGAGAGAGGGGCGCAAAAGCACGGTAGGGAGGCTCAGCGGCCCTGTGGTTGGGGAAGCACACTGAACCAGGAGCCAGGGGTCCAGGGCCCTAGTCCCAATCCTGCTGCTGATTCACCGTAGGACTCCCAAGCCCTCTGAGCCACAGTATGTCTGTTTGACAAGCGAGGTGTGTGACTTCATGCCTTCTGGTCCTATGACCACAGAGAAACTCCCAGTACCTGGCCCAGGTAGCTGAGGCTGATGCTTCTCAGCCTCAGTTTTCTCTCCTGTAGACTGGACACCGTGGCCCCTGCCTTACCTCACTGACTTCACAGAGCTGTCGTGGGATTGTTGTGACAGGTGGGAAAGTGCTCTGAGAACAGAAAAGAGCAATGCAAATGTAAGGGCTTATCTGTCCCTTTTTTATTAATAAACTTTATTAAAGTGAATTTTACATACAATAAAATACACAGATTTTAACTCTACGGTTTGGTGAGTTTTGACAAATATTTACACTCATGTAACCACCATCTTTATCAAAATATAGAACATTGCCGACACCTTAGAAAGTTCTCTCATACTCCTCTGTAGTTATCACCCCTTTTTGGCCCTCAGACAATTACTCTCTATTTTCTGTCACTATAGACTAGTTTTGCCTGCTCTAGAACTACATACAAATCAAATAATAGGTAGTCTTTTATATTTTCCCTTTTCTTAATTCAATGTCTATGAGATTTATCCATATTGCTCTGTGTACCAGTAGTTTGTTCCTTTTTATTGATGAGTAGTATTTTTTTTGAATCAAAATACCACAATTTGTTTATCCATTTACCTGTTAATGGACATTTAGGTTGTATCTAGTTTCTGGCTAAAAAGCTGCTATGCATATTCGTGTAAAATTCTTTTTGTGGATACATGTTACCTTAGTCCAATTGAGCTACTATAACAAAATACCACAGACTTGACAGCTTATAAAAAAATGCAAATTTATTTCTCACAGTTCAGAGGCTACAATGTCCAAGATCGAGGAGCCAGCATGATTGAGTTTTGGTGAAGGCCCTCTTCCTGGTTCATGGCTGGCACCTTCTTGCTGCGTCGTTACCTGGCGGAAAGGCCTAGGGATCTCTCTGGGGCTTCTTTTATAAGTCACTGATGCCATTCATGAGGGTTCCACCCTCTTGACCTAAATATTTCCCAAAGGCCCCACATCCTAATATCATTACCTTTGGGGGATAAGAGTTTTGGGGGATATGAGTTTTGGGGGTGCACATTCACACCATAGCATACATTTTCATTTCTCTCAAGTAAATACTTAAAAGTGGGATTGCGGGATCATAGAAAAGGTATAGGTTTAACTTTATGAGAAATTGTAAGAGTTTATTTTGAACGATATTTTTGGAGAAAGCAGAGATTTGTATTAGTTGCTCAGAGACCAGGCCATGACTTAGGACAAGTCACTCTTCCTCTCTGGGTCTCAATTTCCACTACAGAATGAGGGGAGTATGTTGAATGTCTTACTCTTTTCAGCCGGAAGAGTTTATTATTCTTAGAGGTTGTAGAAATCGAAAACCTGAAACATGCCTGATTCAGACATTAAAAGAACTGGCCCTCAAGGCCACTTATTAGTAGCTCCCAAGGCTAAAGAAGGCATAAGCAGCCCTCCCGTATCAGGGCTGTGTGGGTGTAGTCACAACAATGTTCATGACAATTGTAGTTTAAAGAGGCCTTTGCCCCAAAATGCTCATAACTCTTTCACATGGACAACAACTTTGGAGGTACTGAGGGATCTCCCAGCCCAGGTACTTTCTCAAGGAGTGGAAGTGGGAAATAAGCAGAGACTGACTGAAGATGAATCAATACAAGAGATTAAATTGGGACCTGGGATGGCTGCTGGCTGTAGAGAAGAGCAAATGGGCCTTGCAGTAGCCCTCTACTAAAAATGAAGCCCTAGGCTAAACCCCGGGTGAGATGCATGGCCTAAGTCTACAAAAAATCTCAGTTTGGCTTCTCCACTCTTTTCACAGTCCTGAACCATCTTCTCTTACCTGTTAGCAACTGCAATCTCATCAAGGATTAGTTTCTTGTTATATCTACTTGTCAGAGCCAAATAGAAGCTGGAAAGTCGACCAGCAGGTCCTCCTTCAATCATAGAATCACTCCAAAGACAGATATTTTAAGATTTTGCATTTTGGAGCATCGTGGTGGTTCTGTCTCTAAATGTAGCCAATTTAGAGTTTAAAGTTCTTCATCTCAGTCTTATTTTTTTGCTTTAGGGTTGACATTTGTTTGTATGTCTATGTAGCTATTTATTTTTGGTAATGATTATATGTGTTTGTGTACACAGGGCTTCATTTTTGTACATGTTATATAATACATTAACAAAAGTCATCCTAAAATATTAGGTTAAACCTCAGGCTATTGATTATTGTGTCTTTGTCATTCAGAGAAGTGAGAATCATGCTCCTCTTTCCTGGTAGAGGATTTCCCAAACTTGGAAAAAACCTGTTGAGGAGTTTGCCTAAGACCCTTAGAAAATCCAAGGGATCAGGGACACTTGACCGTGGATTAGGTTTTTTTCCTCTTGCTCAGACAGAAGATCATTCTTTTATTTTTTTAACTCTTAGAATGTTTATTAAATGGATGATTTACAAGAAGGACATTGATGAATAAAAGTAAAACTTTTCACTCATGGTGAACGTGAAACAAATGCGTAAGGTTTACATTCAATTTTTTTTTTAAAAATGTATCCGCCCCTTTAAGATTATATCATAGTATGCCTTGGTGAGATTGACATCACAGGAAATTCCCACCATGCTGATTTTCTTGAGATTTTTCACCCGATGATTGTACTGCAACAAGTGAGCATCATTGACTGCAAACTTGAAGTGGTCAGATTCAACTTGTGCTTGTATTTTGAATGGTTTATCACTTTCAAATGGGAAAACGATCTCTCTTTCTTCTGGTCCCCAGGTATTATTCAGCTTTGGATTGCAAACAATGACTCTCCTGTTGTCCTCACTGAAGCGTGGGTTAAAGTGAAAGGCGACATCATTCCCTTTCTTGAAATCTAAAACAAGTCTGTTTGCATTGGGCTTTACTGTGCCCAGAATTGTTATCAGCATGTGAGGCATCGCTCCTCCAGGAAAAGCCAGGTCATAAGGCACAGTCAGTGGTCTAGTACGGACGTCAATGGGGCTGGCACCAGGGTAGGCCCCAGGGCCCCCTGGTTGCCTGGGGTAGGCTCCTGGTGCAATTGGTCCAGTTTAAGCAGATGCTGTTGGGCCAGGATAAATATAGTAGGCTCCTGGAGGTGCAGGTCTGGGCCAGCTGCCAGGATAGGAGGCCCCTGGGTAGCCCCCTGTGCCAGCAAGGTGATTACCTCATGGGCCAGGCCATTCTTGAGGGTTTGGGTTTCCAGACCCTGATAAGGCATCATTAAGTGAAAAACTGTCTGCCATTTTCCTCATGGCACTTGCTCGCTCTCTCTGGGTGTCCAGATTCTTCTTTAGCAGAGCCTCTGCCATGTTGCTTTGTCTTAGCATTTTTGATGTTTCAGCAAGGACAATGGATCCATCCTTTGGAAAAGCGTGTGTGTGTGTGTGTGTGTGTGTGTGTGTGTGTGTGTGTGTGTGTGTGTGTGTATTAACAGTATTCCTTTATAATGACTCCTAAATAATTGTGTGAATGGAGAATGACAATAGAATTAAATAGCATTGGGAGATCTTTCTATTGGCCAACAGTGACTGTGACTATCAGAAAGCCTGTAGAGGAGAGGAAAGCTTTTTGGGAAGCCAGTTTCGTGGTTCAGTAATCTGTATACTCGTAAACATAGCCTGAGTAATCAAATCTATTTCCTTTGCTGTACTTTAAGCCCAGGGTAGATAATAAAGCCAAATAGGAGTCTAAAGGCCTGGATTTCAGCGCTAGCTCTCCCACCAGCAATCTTAGTGACCCCGACCAAGGTCCATCCATTCTCTGGGCCTCAGTTTCTTACTGGTAAACTGTAAAGTCTTTCCTTATTAGATTGTCTATGCCCACATCTTTGCATCTTGCTATGTACAGCACTTGGAACAGTGCCAGGCATACATAGGACACTCAAGTTATATTTATTGAGTCAGCGAATATATTATAGAGTTGAGTTTGAAGATCTCTGAGGTCCCTAAATGTTTGAATATTCAGTGATGCTAGTGTAGTATTTATTCTCCTTCTCTCTCCCTTTACCTCCCTTTCTTCCTCTTGCTGTTAATTTAGTAAATAATGCATTTTCAAGGTTTATAAAACACATATGCATATACAGAGAAGCCTCCCAGTCATCCAAATTTTCTCCCTAAAGGCAATCAATTTTGAGAGTCTTTTGTATCCAAGAGATTTTTTTCAGTGCACATGTAAGCAAATATGTACCTATATTCTTCCACTGCTCTCTGATATTTTACACTAAGTCGAGCATACTGTATGTTGTTCTGTTGTTCTAAAAAACACTTTGCTTTTTTAACTTAACAAAATGTCTTTGAGATTAATCCATATCAATATACTAGCGTTTTTATGGCTGCATATTATTACTCTTAATAGATAAACTGTAATATATTTAACCAATACTTTATGGATGGGCATTTAGGTTGCTTCTAATCTTTTCCCATTATAAATAGTGCTGCAATAAATAACTTTGAACAAAGGTCATTTTGCCTTTCTATAAGCCTGTCTGGAGCACAAATTTTTAGAAGTAAAATTTTTGGGTCAAAGTGTATGTACATGTTTAATTTTTTAGTAGGCTTTATTTTTTAGAGTAGTTTTAGAGTCATGGCAAAATTGAGCTGAAAGTTCCCATTCATCCCCCTCCTTCATTAGGGCTTACTCTTGGCATTGTACATTCTATGAGTTTTGACAAATGTATGGTGACATCTATCCACCATTATAGTATCACATAGAATGGAATAATTTTACTGCCCTAAAAATTCTCTGTACTCACCTATTTATCCCCATTTTTTCTCTAACCCCTGGCAACCACTGATTTTTTTTACTGTTTCCATAGTTTTGCCTTTTCCAGAATGTCACGTAGGTGGAATTATAAGAGTACGTAACCTTTTCAGAGTGATTTTTTTCACTTATTAATATACATTTAACATTCCTTTAAGTCTTTTTGTGGCTTGATAGCTTATTTCTTTTTATTGCTGAATAATATTCTGTTGTCTGCATATATCATAGTATATTTATCCATTCACCTACTGAAGGACAGTGTGGTTGCTTCCAAGTTTTGGCAATTATAAACAAAGCAGCTGTAAACATCTGTGTGCAATATGTTTTTAATTCTTTGGGTAAATACCAAAGAGCACATTTGCTGGGTCATATAGTAGGAGTATGTTTAGTTTTGTAAGAAACCACCAAATTGTCTTCCAAAGTGACTGTACCATTTTGCATTCCTATTGGCAATGAACGAGAGTTCCTATTGTTCCATATCTTTGCCAGCATTTGGTGTTGTCAGTGTTTTGGATTCTGGCCACTCTATTAAGTGTGTAATGATATCTCATTTTAATTTGCAATTCCCTAGTGACACATGCTGCTGAGTATCTTTTCATATGCTTATTTGCATATCAGAAGATATCTGTATATCTTCTTTGACGAGGTGTCTGCTCAGATCTTTAGCCCATTTTTAAATTGGGTTATTCATTTTCTTATTGTTGAATTTTAAAAATTCTTTGTATATTTTAGTTAGCAGTTCTTTATCAGATGTGTCTTTTGCAATTTTTTCTCCCTGTCTGTGGCTTGTCTTCTCATTCTCTGGATATAATTTCGATAGATGTTCTTAAATTACTCTGTTGAGGTGGTACTGATTTATGCCCCTACTGGTGTTATGTGAGAGCACGTTTCTCTTACAACATAACATATTGTCAAATTGTTTATGATCTTTTCCAATTTGGTAGGCAAAAATAGTATCTCACTGTAGTTCTTATTTGCATTTTACTTATTAGAGAGGGATTGGGGCGTCTTTTAATATGTTTGTGTACCATATGTTTGTAAGTAGTTTTTATAAACTACTTTTATTATTTTTTTTTTGTTGAGGTTGGCTCTCACAGTTGCTGTGGATGGTGAGACTATGGATGAACAATCCTGTGGGTCAGTAGAGCAGAGCTCAATATCCTCAAAATCTCCTATCTCTGCACTCTTCACTTATTCATACTTCCTTGTCATTTGGACCTATACAATGCTGGCAGCCTCTATGGCTTGAGGTACTGAAATTTCAGTGACTGTGCTTCTGCTGTTTTAACAGATGTTTTGGTTGTTTCACATTCGAAACAGAATGTGGCTTTCCCAACTTGAATCACTCCCTTCCTTCCCAGGGTTACCACTCCAGAAAGTCCCTTTCTTCTTAATCAGCAACACCTTAAAGTCTCATACATAATCCTTTTACTGATGCATGCAAACTGTGATCATGAAATAGCACAGTGTTACTCATCTTTATAAATATTTTGAAACTGCCTTTCACTCAATACTACTGTCGTCGTTACAATGGGGTCACTTGTTACTTCACTGTATCTCTGATGTCTGGTGTGTCATGCAGATGTAAAGTGTTACAGTCATGACAGGAAACAGGGTTCTCAGTTCAGAAATCTTTCATTTATCTATCCATCTACCTATTGTCCATCCTTCTACCCACCCATCCATCATTTATCTATCCATTTATCTATCCATTCATCCACCCATCCATCCTTTGACTCCTTGTATTTCAAAAAAGTCTAAAAAACACACACCTATGTTTATAGCAACATTATTCACAATGGCTAAAAGGTGGAAGCAATCCAAATGTCCATCAGTGCATGAAAGGATACATACAATGGAATTATTTAGCTTTAAAAAGGAAGGAAATTCTGCACATGCTACAACGTGGATGAACCTTGAGGACATTATGCTAAGTGAATTAAGCCAGCCATGAAAGGACAAAAAGTGTTTGATTCCACTTATGTGAGATACCTAGAGAAGTCAAAGTTGTAGAGACAGAAAGTAGAATGATAGTTGCCCTGGGCTGGGTGGGAGTGGGAAGATGGGGAGTTATTGTTTAATTGGTACACAATCTCAATGTTACAAGATGACAGAAGTTCTGTGGATGGATGGTAGTGACGGTTACACAACAATGTGAATGCACTTAATGCCACTGAACTGTATATACGCTCAAAAGTGGTTAAGATGGTAAATTTTATGTTATGTGTATTTTACCACAATGAAAAAGAACACCTACATTTGACCAGAAGCAGCCTCCTAATCCTTGATCACATTATGGTAGCATGTTCTTAAACTCAAGAGTTTCAGTGATGGCCCCGATTTTGCTCCTCTAGGACCTCCAATGATTTCGTAATGCCTAAGTCCCTGGTCTAAATCTTTGCCTTCTTAAAATACTAGAATGATTTGTGTTTTCTGACTTGTACAAACACAATTTATAAATACTTTGCGACAACAGTTTTTTTTTTTCACTTGTTGTCCCTGAAGTTTACAGGGTAAATCTTAAAAAAAACCAAAACCAAAACAAAAAAACACCTATAGTAGGATTTATTTAGTCAACAGATATTTATTGAGCTCTATATGTTCCAGAGCATGTGTGCTAGGCCCTGGAGATAGACCCTTGAACAAGAAGGAGAGAGTTTCTTCCTTCACAGAGGGGAAGATGGACAATACACAAGTAAGCAAAAAAAATCAACAAGATATTTATATTTTGTTATGAATGCTATGAAAATCACAAACTAGGGTGAGGGGTGAGGTGGGGCAGTTTTAATTAGGGTGGTCAGGGAAGGTGGTAGTTTTTAACCTTTTTTTGAGTCATCAATCTTTCTGAGAATCTAGTGAAAGCCGTGGGCCTTCTCTCTAGGAAAACATAAATCTGACCACAATCGTGCATACAATTTTATGGAGTCCAGGGATGTTCACAACCCACCTCTGAGGGCTTCATCAGCCTTAGAATAGGAACCTGTGCTTTATTGGCTCCCCAGTGTTCTGTGGGGTAAATTTCAGGATGCTTAGGATAACGCACAAAGTCCCCTGAGGTCCAATTCCTGCCCATAACTCTGACCTTATTTCCTGTCGTTCTGCCCAGCCATGCAGGCCACAAGCACTTGCTATTTTCTGAATGTACATTCTGCATGTTCTCACATCCTAAAAACATTCTCCAACTGCGTTGCCTCAGGAACTCCTACTTATGCCTTAAGACAGAGTGCCAATGTCTTTTTTTTTGATATTAAGGTATACCTGACCAAATATCCTCTCTTTATGATTATTTCTTTTGCTCCTCTCTCTACATACCTTAGTGAGACAAATTTAGGCATGTTCTGCCTCAACTCGCCTCACCACTAGAGCATCTATCACATTATAATTGTTTGTATTCATTATTTTAATTTATTTATCCACCTAGCTAATATTTATTGAGAATTTACTCTGTGCCAGCCCTAGTCCTAGGCATAGTGATGGCCGACAGACACTGGCACCACCTTTGTGAAACTTATATTCTAGTAGGGGTATAGACATTGAACGTATAGTTACACAACTAAATATGATTTGAAAGTTGAGATGAGTGTAGGTAGGATGAGAATAGAGCTTGAGAACAGGATTCTCAGGAAGCTTTTAGGCTGGAGGTGGAATGCAGGTCAGGAAGCCTCTTGGAAGAAATTTAAGCTGAGATGAAAGGATTATGAGAATTAGCTAGGTGAAGAGTAGGGAGAAAGTGTCCTTGCATAGAGAACAACACTTGCGTATCATATGTAAACTTTCCTCGATGGACTGGGGTGACCCTGAGGTAGAGATTGTGTCCCTTTTTTTTTTTTGGCTAGAGTGTGTTTGACCCCTCCACCCCCACTTTATTGAGGAATAATTGACAAAATTGTATATATTTAAGGTGTACAATGTGAGGATTTGATATACATATACAATGTAAAATGATTACCACAATTAAGTTAATCAATTCATCCATCACCTCACATCGTTACCATTTTTTAATATCCAAAAAAATGTAAGGAAGTTATACAATATATGAGGAACTAGCAGGCACATGAAAAGATGCTCAAAGTTGCTAATCATCAAGGGAATGAAAATCAAAACCATAATGAAATATCACTTTTCACCTGTTAGAATGGCTATTATTAAAAAGACAAAAGATACTAAGTTGGCCAGGATATGGAAGAAATGGAACCTTATGTAACGTTGGTGGGAATGTAAATTGGTGCAGCCGATATGGAAACAGTATGGAGGGTGCTCAAAAAATTAAAAAGAGAACTACATATGATCCAATTCCACTTCTGCCTATGTATACGAAAGAAATAAAGTCAGTATCTTGGAGCACTATTTGCGCTCTCATGTTCATTGCAGATATTGTGTCTTATTCAAGTCTGCATAAGTGCCTGGTAATAGAGTGGATACTCTGAATGAATAAAAGAAGGAAAGAATGAATGAATGAAGTCCTCAATGTAGAATTATCAGGACCAGCCGTTAGATGGGAGAAGATATTCTTTTGATGGTGAAATAAACTCACCTTTTCATTCTCCTCAAATGACTTGTTGAATAAATGAATGAAACTCATTTAGGACCAGCCAACAGCTTGGGGAGAAATTGTCTGGGTGGGGAATTAAAATTTTATTAGCCCTGGCTTGTTGCCTTATGCATTTTTTTTAAAAAAATTGAGGAGAAAGTCATGTAACATAAAATTAACCATTTTAAAGTGAAGAATGCGGTGGCATTGAGTACCTGGAATTGCCATGTCTGTCTAGTCACCCCAGAAGGAAACCCTAATAAGCATGTGCATGGGTTTTAAGCTTCTGAAAGGCAGGGGATACATTTGTCTTGTTCACTTGATACCCCTGATGTCTACGCAAATACTCAATTGGTGTTTGTTGAGTACATGAATGACTTTCCATGCCTACAATTACCTTTGTGGGTCTTTTGGTTGCCCAAGGATTTCTGAGCCTAGTTTTTGTGTTCCTGTAATCCTAGCCTCAGTGGCTGTTGATGGATGGGTGGTAACTGGCTGTGTGTAGGGTAAGATTCACAGGTACGAGTTCTGTTGAGTTCCTCAAGTCAACGCCTGCAGGCCTCTGGCTACCTCCTGCCAGGAGCTGCTTCTTTGTCTCATCTCACAGAGGGAGTTGGAACACATGGAGTGACAGTCACACTGAGGGGTGGCTTTCAGAGGACTGACTTCTCCAGGACATGAGTGACAGTTAACTCTTCTCCTCTACCTGCTCCCATCCTGGGCTCTGGGTTTTCAGAAAACCAGGGCATTTGGCAGAAGATAGTGCCTGTAATGCTGCTGACTTTTGCCTGCATCTGTGCTAATTAATGATTCACTGAAATACCTCACACCTCCAGGCAGCCAAGTGCTAAGCTGGGGGTGAGGTGGGGTGAAGGATAGAGGAAGCCTGGCTGGAGACTAGGCTCAGAATTAGGGCTAAGGCTTCCCTTCCCTTTCTTTGCTTTATTCTCTTCCTGTTCTCTGCATCAGAGGTTAAAATATGGGTTTTGGTATTAGATCTACATGAGGTTGAATGCCAGCTTGGCCTTTTACCAGCCTGGGCAAGTTACTTAAGCCCTGTGAATCTCAGTGCTCTTATCCCTAAAAAGGGGATAACAATAGGGTCATCGTGAAGATTAAATTTGTACCACTCGTCCAACAATATATGTTTTCTTTTTTGTATCTGTCTTCTGCTCTTTGAGGGTAGGAACCCAACTTGAGAACCCACATCTTGGGGTCTAGATAAGGTGATGATGATGAAGATAAGTTAATTTTTTTATTGAGTGCCGAATATGTGCTTGGCAGTGCACTGAAATGCTTTTATGTTCTCTTCCTTATCTTAGATATTATTATCCTCAGTTTATAGTGAGGACACTGAGGTCCCCAGAAGTCAAAAAACTTGTTCTGATAATAAGAGGAGCCGGAAGTCCAACCAGGTAAGCTTCCCACACTGCTTTGGAGGGACATCCAGGAAGAAGTGAGATGCTTTATGAACAATGGCCATAAAGTGTCTCATTCTTTCCTGGACAGTTTTAGAAATGGTGGTGAGCAATAGAAAATGTCCCCCCTGTGGCTAGCAGATGTAGGGGGACGAGACTTAGTAAGAAGTGCCATTGACATGCTTCTGACATGCAGCCATCCAGGGCTTATTGTCCCCAGTTTATAAATGAGAGACAAAGGTTCCGGGAGCTTCAAGGCCCAGGCTAGAGTCATAGAATTGGCACTAGGATCTTTCTTAAGAGACAAGTCAGTCAAATTCTGTGGATTTGACAGGTGAGGAAAATGGTTTTAGAGAGGGAAGTGACTTGCCTAAGGCCACTTGGTAGAGGAGCCAGCACCTGAACCCAGGCCTCCTGCCTGCAGGCCATGTGCTATTCCTGCTGCCCTAGGCTGAGGACCAGGGATGAGGCAGTACCCTGTGAAGAGCTCTGGGGGAAGTAGGCTGGGTGTCATGTAGTGTCTTGTCCTGCAGCTCCTCCCTTAAGTCTGTCAGGACTTTGAGATCTAGAAGAAAGAGCTGCAGTCCACCACCAAGCAACTTGGGTTCTGGCCTCAGCCTGTCACCAACGTGCATGGTGAGCACTCAGCAAGCATCTGTTAGATCAACTTGGATCCCCGCAGGAGAGATGATTCTCAGGGAACACAGAGTGTTTGCCCAAGGTCATCATAGCATAACAGGCCTAGCCATGCTTGGATGGAGCCCACGAGGAGTCAAGTCCCTATTGTCTTCAGCTTTAGAGGGAGGGTCAGGGGCACTTGGTCTCTCTCAGCTTTCTGTCTTCCTCTGACTTGTCCATGCCCAGACACCAGCTCACGGGGGGCGAGGTGGGCGTGCGGTGGCAGCTTGAGATCGTTTCGCTGATTCCCTCTTCCAGCCCTTCACATCATACTACACATTAGATCCCAGAACTTATTCATCTTATAATTCAAAGTTTCTACCCTTTGACTAATATCTCCCCCATTTCCCTCATCCCCCAGGCCCTGGCAACCATCCTTCTACTCTCTGGTTTATGAGTGACATTTTTAGATTGCACATATGAGTGAGATCATATGGTATTTATCTTTCTGTGTTTGGCTTATTTCATTTAGCATAATGCCCTCCAGGTTCATCCATGGTGTTGCAAATGGCAGGATTTCCTTCTTTTTTTATGGCTGATATATATATATATATATCTCACGTTTTCTTTATTCATTCATCTGTTGATAAACACTTAAGCTGTTTCCATATCTTGACTATTGTGAATCATGCTTCAATAAATAGGGGAGTTCTGATATCTCTTCAAGATACTGGTTTTATTTCCTTTAGATATGTATTGAGAGGTGGGATTGCAAGATCATATGGTAGTTCTCTTTTTATTTTTGAGGAACTTTATACTGTTTTCTTGGGTTTAAATTGTCCTTTTTGAAAAGATCAACGAGGAAGAGAAATTGCAAAAGGGCCTCACGCAGTCTGGGGATGGCCATGGTGGTGGTGGGGTTACTTGCTGATGACATGCTTTTCATTTATTTTTTATTTTTTGTTCCAGCTTGTCCCTCCCTTTTCATTGTAGACCCCTCCCCCCACCCCAACACTTGCCGTCTCCTAGTACGTCCCTCATTCCCACTTTACCTGCTTACTCCTCTTTCAGGGTCCTACTCAAACCAGAGCTTTTCCAGGCCTTCCCCCAACCTCACTCTTCCCCAGGTCGAAATCCTCATTAGGCATTTGGAGCATTAGTGCTTCTCTTTCAAATCACATATCATGATGCTAATTTTATAGATATTTGTCTCATCTTTGATAATGGTCTGCCTCCCCACACTGGGCTGGAAGTGCTTGTATCCCCAGGGTTGGTTCACATGACCTGGCACACAGAAGCTGCTCTTTTGCTACAAGAATAAATGAATGAATGAATGCATGCATTTTCTAGTCTCTTGCTGGCCACCTTCTCTGGCCACTCATGTTCTGCTGTCTTAGATCAAAGGATGGCTTTGTTCCTCCTTTGAGTCCTTTAGTACTTACTGCTCACTTTTTGGATTTGCTCATTTCCATAGACTTCACTTTTAGAACTTGATACTGGCTGGCTGCCTGTAGCTGGGGGTCCAGGGCTGGATTTTTTCTGTGGGTGTGCTTATTTCCAGACCAGACCAGAAGTGCCCCGAGGGCAGGGACTCTGCTTGGCACAGAGCCAGGTGAAAAAGCTTTGCTAAATGTGAGAATGAATAGACGTGGATGAAAGGCAAGTTGCTCCAAGCTGTGGAGGCATCCATGATGGGGGAGCTCGGAAGGCATCCATGGAGAAGAACCTATGCTTCCAGGTTCCCTGGAAGGAGAATTCTTGCACCCCATGGTCAGCTGGTCCCTCTCATTATGATGGGCCCTGGACACAGCCTTACACAGTTTACAGTCCTGGGGGTGGGTGGGGGGAAATGAAGAAGACTGCAGCCTCAGTGGGAAGATGGAGCACTGATAAGGGAGGAGGGGAGCAAACTTCAGAGACAGCGTGGTGCAAAAGAACAGGCTACTGGCATTTGGGCCATGGTGGTTGTCTGGGGTGGGCAGGGAGGGCAGAACAGCAACCTGGCAGGGTTCGTGTGATCCTTCCTCTCATTGAATTTCATCACCCTAGCAAGCCTCCCCTCTCAAAAAGTGGCTGCTCTGTGGCCTCCAGCAGCAGCCCCTGAGAGCATCCCTCAACTGTACCCTGAACTGGCCTGGGCTGCAGGGCCACCTTTGTCACTGCTTAGCTGTGTGACCTTGGGTGAGTCATGTCTCCTCTCTCAGCCATCTTTGTTCTTAGCCCCGACTTTGGCTTAGACATGTGTTTCCAGATGGGCAGGTTAAGTCCCCAGGAAGGGAAAGGATTTGATGAGCTCCTTGGAAAAGATTCTCTAGAATCGTCCCTCTTGCCTGCCTTGGAAGGGCCCTAAATCACATTATTAGGTGAAGCACAGGGCAAGGAAATATAACTCCCAGGGAGGTCCTATCTTCCAGTCTATTTCTTCCTCCTTACAAGGTAACAGTGCCCCCCAGGGCTCCAGGCTATGGAGAGGGAGTCAGAAATATGGATGGGTGGGTGGCCATCTCTGTGGCCAAGAGATTGCAATTGTGTTGAACTGTTACTAGCAACATTCAACAATTTCCGGTCCTTCCCTGAATGTTCTCCACGGAAACTAAGAACTTGGCTGAATCCTAAGAACTGCCCTGAACAGATTTTACACGTGGAGAAGAAGGCAGGTCCAAGAGGGCATGGGACCGGTCCAAGGGCAGGTGACAGGTGACTTGAAGCCTCTAGGCACCTGGCCCCATGCAGCCTGGTTCCTCAATGGAGCCACTCCCACTCTGCTCGGGTGTGGCCCCACGACAGGCCATGCGGCCTGGCTGAGTGCCCACGGTGGAAGTACAGAAGACTTTTGTGCCAGGCTGGCACCACCCCCTGGCTGGCCCCTCCCAGGGGCCCGGTCAGCCTTTACCTGCAGGCATCCCCGCCAGCCCCTCGCGCGCTCCTCATTCCGTGCTCCCGTCCCGAGCTGCTCCCCGACGGCGCTGCTCCCGTCCCGAGCTGCTCCCCGACGGCTCAGCGCCTCGGAGCCTCGCACCACCGCACAAGGTGCCCTGCCCTGGGGCTGATCATTAACTCGGAGGCCGCATAAAGAGCGAGCCGCCTGGCCAGCAGGGACGCCTCGCGCCGCCACCATGGACAGTAACACCTTGAGCCCCGCGACCGCGACTTCCGCCTCCGCGACAATCCCATCCTACCAGCGCATCCAGAATGCCGCCGACATCTCGGTCATCATCATCTACTTTGTGGTGGTGATGGCTGTCGGGCTGTGGGTATGTGGGGGCCCTGGAACGCTCGCGGCGGGGGCGGGAGCCAGCGGAGCGCACGGAGGGGCAAGGGCCTGGGTGAACTCTGTCCAAGAAGGAGAAGGAGGATGGCCTTACAGGCATGCGCAGCGGCAGTGGAAGTGTCTTGGAAGTGCTTAGGAGGAGTTCAGGGGGCACTGTGTGAGGCGACGGGTTGGTGGGGGCGGCTAAGCAAGAATGAGCAGAAGTGAGAGGGGTGCTGGCCAGCACTAAAGGGACCTGTGAGCAGAGAAGGAGGGTGGGAGATTGGACAGGGAGGAGTAGGGTGTGAGGGGCAGAAGAGGGCACGCTTGTAGCTGCAGAAAGGGTCCCCCGCTTGGGAGAGGAGCCCTAAGAGGTGACTACTGTCCTGCTTCTTAATCATCCGCTTTCGGTTGGTAAAGAAACAGTGTATGTGGGGAAGGACCCGAGCCTCTGCCAGCTGCAGGTGCTGTGGGGCAGCGTAAGGTAGAAGGGCTGCCCGGTGTCCCCTTCTTGGCAAAGGCTGATCTGATGGCCTCGTGCCATGGGATCCCAGGGGCTGGAGTGAGTGAGAGTTGGGAAAGGTGGTGGAGGAAGAGAAGGAGGAGGAGGAAGAAGAATAAAGTGATGATGAGATATGAGTGAGGAGAAGCTGATGAGTGATGATGAGATGAGGAGGAGGATGATGATGAGGATATGATGAGTGATGAGAGTGAGGAAGACAAGAGGGAAATGCATGGGGCTCTCCTTTGGGACTCTAGGGACACACTAAACCAGAGAAACTTGTTCTTAGTAGCCTGGAACTTGGAAATTTCACTTGTGACAGACTCCGGCACACCCAGCAACTAGAAGAGGAGGTGTTTTAAATGCTCAAATATTCCAGCTACTCTCAAAGGCTTTCCCAGGGGGTAGCAGGCCAGAAGGCTGCTGTGCCAGTAGGTTAAATCTTTTAACTTACAGGAGAAGAAGATAGATATTAACCCTTCCATGGCCACACAGAGTAGTTTTTACAGATAAAAAGAAGTGTTGATTTTTTAAAAAGTAATTGTAGAAACCAGATATGACTAAAAGCCTCCCTAAGTGTCACAAGGGGTCATTGTGGCTGATTCTTCTAAATACCCTCAGCTCTCCAGAAGTGTCCAACTAGGTGTTAGGACTCTCAAGTTAGGTACCAGCTGTGACATGGCTCCAGCCATGGGACCTTGGGTAACTTGCTGCAGCCTCAGTTTACTCAAGTGTAAAATGGGTACAATCATACTTGTTGTGAGGTTGTTGTGAGGATCTGCAGAGATAAATCTGAAAGCTCTTTATAGACTCTAGCAGTCTTTTAAAATACTAGTATCATTTGCCCGCGAGAGTATGAGCCAGGCCCTGAATTATTTTTGTCCCTTTTTAAGTAAAATGGGCAAAAGTAGTCAGCTAGGTAGGACATCTTGACAAAAAGCCACTGGACAGAGCAAACAGGAATGTTAGTCCCCATTTTACAGAAGAAGAAATTGAAGGCCCATGTGGTTGTGATTTGCCTGAGGTTTTGATACATGGAATTATTTCTGGAACTCAGATATCTTGACTCTTGGTTTTCCATCGCACCAGGTACTTTGCTACCTGGTCTGCCTTCCTCCCCCAACCTCTCCCCAGCTTATAAGTGCTGGAGCCAAGATGTGAACCCATCATTTGCTAGCTGTGCCATACTGTCCCCTTTCTAGACCATCACTGATGACCTCCAGTCCCTTAACCAGTCTCATTTTAGCCTTGCCAGTTCTGCTGATTATGGTGTTTACACTTTTCAGATAGCTGTGAATCAGAATCACTTTTCCTGTTAAATGCTACTTAATGAGCCTGCTAGTATTTGTCCACATTTAATCTTCCCCCATTAGTCCGGGCCTCGGTACTCTGATCATTTAACATGCTGGATTTCTTCCAGTTTATGTTTCTTTTTTTTTTTTTCCCCCTATTGGGGCATCAAGAGTGACGTGGTTCAGGGACAGGCATCCTGACTCCTGAATGATCTCTTGGCTGCAGAGACAGAGCGATCCAGGTCCATTGTGCTTCCTCAACTTAGAAAAGACATAGCTATATCCCTCAGTCCCCATCCCTATCTCTTCCAACATTATTTTGTTCTGTTATATCTGTTTCCAATGCAGCCTCATTTGATCGTATTGGTGCTTGAGCTTATTACTTCTTCAGTATGTATTTCCATTCCACTCCCCCACCCCCCCACCAACTTTCAGTTTGTTTTTTTGGAGATTTCGTATCCTTTTAGGCTGAATCTTGACTTTATTCTTTCTGGATAATTCTCAGGGTTATTCAGCTACTGTCCATGGGCCAAATCTGGCCCATAGCCTGATGTAAGGCCCATATAAATGTTTTTTACACTTTTAAGGGGTTGTACAAAACTAAACATAAAAAGAATATGAGGTAAAGAGCATATGTATGCTATAAAGCCCAAAGTATTTACTACCTGGCCCTTTTAACAGAAGAAACTTACTGACTGCTGCCTTATGCAGTTATTTGCACTAGTAACACACTTGGGTGCTTGAGAGCAATGGCCCCTAAGGGAGCCCAACCTTTTCATTTTACAGATGAGGGTCAGAGAGAGTGACTAGAAGTCATTCAGATGAATCAGCACCAGAGCTGGGACTAGAACTCAGGTCTTATAATCCTCTTTGCACTATCTTACCCTCCCGTTTCCTTAGACATTATCCTCTCCAATAACACCCTCCCCATGGGCTGTACCACCACTCGCATTGCTGGGTCGGTGTCCTGGTGGTGCTGAATTTCTTCTTTCTTCACGTATTTTCATAAAGGAAGCGCCTACAGTTCATCTAGTTCGACTCTCATCATCCTATGCTGGAGTCTCTTCTTTAAACCACTTGACAAAATCATCTTGACCAGTTGTCAACATTTTGTTCAAGTACTTCCAGCATGAACTCTCCCCAGTGGCACCATTTCCATCCCTGGACAGCTCTGACAGTGAGGAACTGGTACTGAGCTCAGATCTGATGTTCTGGAGCTTCTCCTTCCGCTGCGTCTGGTTGCGCCTTATTCAGACCGAGCGTGTCTGTCCTACTTTACGTGACAGTAGGCCTCACTTGAGTCTTCTCTTCTCCAGGCCCAACATCTTGACTTTCTTAAGCTTCAAAAGTCCGAAGTAACTCCCTCTTCTATCTCAATGATATTTGTATTCTTTCGAGAAAACACATGGGGGTCAGTAATTGTGCTTCTATGGCTCCCACGGCTTGCAATTATGAAATCATTCTCTTCTAGTTGCAGGGTACACAGGCAAATTTAACACCATGGTTTACAAAGAGGGGTCCAGAATCTTAAGAGTTTTCCTTCGAGCATCCCTTGCTTATGGAGACAGTGTCTATTTGTGGGGAGTGAATAGCAGGGAGGAAGGAGGCAGGGTACAGGAGCTGCCATGCGTGCCCCAGGAAGCACCTACTGAATGCTGCTGACAAATGGCTTGCAGAATGCCTGCCTTGCGGGTAGGGTGGAATGTTGTCCATTTTCAGAAGGAGTGTTAAGGGTGGGACGAGGGGAAGAATGGAGCCCGAGGGAAATGAAAATCCCATTTATTTAACTTTTTACTGAATGTGCAACATGCACAAGGCATTATACTAAGCATTATGCGAGATTAAAAATTTGTAAAGTGATCACCACAGTGATGCTAATTAATATATCTATCACTTCATGTGGTTCCTTTTTTTTCGTGGTGAGAACACTTAAGATCTACTCTCTTAGCAAATTTAACTACACTATACAATATTATGAACTACAATCACCATGCTGTACTTTAGATCTCCAGGACATATTCACCTTATAATTGAAACTTTGTACCTTTGACCGATATCTTTCCATTTCCCCCACTCCCCAGCTTCTGGCAATGAATATGAATATCAAAACATCACATTGCATACCTTAAATATATACAATTTTTATTTGTTAAATGTACCTCAATAAATCTGGAAAGAAAATTTATAATTTGATCACAAAAAGTAAAAAAATTATAAGAGGCATGTACAAAGTATTGATGGAGTTCTTCAGATGGTCAAAGGAGAGAGAGATTAATTTTGTTTGTGGAGGGAAGGAGGAGACTTCCGTGGGGGTGGGGGGTTGTCAGGGGAAGGTGGCATCTGGAGGGTTCT
>NW_024356336.1:7250211-7402244 GCF_902729225.1 Pteropus medius
TCTTTCTTTCCTTCCCTCCTTCCTTCCTTCTTTCCTTCTTTCCTTTCTTTGTAACGGCACTATTGAGATATTCACATACTGAATAGTGCTTTTAAAAACTAGAATATTTTATTAGGCGCCTTGAGTACGCTTGTAAAAAAGCCACAGATATTTCCATTTTTCCTATTTAACGGAGAAACAAAGAGATCCAGGTGGAATGACTTGCTCGAAGCCACACCGTAAGCTCATTGCAGAGTTAGTTAGCACTAGGGCAAACTGTTTAAACCTGAGCCTCAGTTTCCATGTCTGTCAAATGTAGGTCTCTTCCTCCTTCATCTGAGTATACTAGAGCTCCAGGGGAGTAAGGAATGTGGAAGTGTTTCAGAAAGTGAAGCGGGCAGAAGAAAATGTGAATATATGGGGAAGTGTGTCCTATTGGCTGGCAAGATCACTCTGTTCTGGTTTTCTATTAAACTTTTGACCCTCTCCTCCTCAGGCGATGTTTTCCACTAATCGTGGGACTGTTGGAGGCTTCTTCCTGGCAGGACGAAGTATGGTGTGGTGGCCGGTAAGTCTCCACTGAAATATTGTTTGGTTAACTATGATATTTGCTGTCGGAGGCCGTATTCTTCTTGGGTTGGGTTGGGTTGTGGTGACTCTCCCCTTCTGCCTTAGTTCCCTGATGATGGGTCTCCTGCTCACCAGGTCTCCTGAGCACCCTCTTCTCTTGTGCATTTGTGAATAGCCTTTAAATAAATGATGTTTGGAATCCTTCAAGGGATAAATAGAGGAAGAGACTGCACAGGGCGGGCAAGAAAGAGAAGCAAAAAGAGCTCACAGACCGAGGAGATCTTGGGCAAATCTGAGCTTCCACTTCTGTATCTATAAAATAAAGATGGTAATATTTACTTTCCAGGAGTATTATGAGAAGGGGACACCTCTCATGAGGTGAAACTCAATAAACAGTAGCTCTTTTGCTACCCTTTTGCTGTTTCAAGTCCCACAGAGGAGAGACTATCTGTCCTACCCTGGGAGCCTAATGCAGGAGGCCCTTGATAAATATTGTCGAAGGGGTGGAGGATGAACCTCCTGCTGTTCCCAACTACAGTTTTACTTCTGTCTTGGTGGGTTTTATATTTTGTATGTGTAAGAGGCACTTTCTCTGACACTTGTATGGGGGCAGAACTATCCCAAGCAAAAGATATGTGGATGGATGGAAGAGAAACTGGGAAGTCCTTTCCATCTTATCAGCGCGGGGCTCTGGCTGGTTTACTAGTTCAGCTCAATGACCGTTTCAGTCCAGCGTATTCACAGAAATGGCTGGTTGACCAAACTGGACAAATTGCATAATTTCTTGGGCTTAAGAGACAAGCAAGACTGGCTGCTGAAAGAGAGGGTAGTGAAGCATATATACAATGAGGAGAGAGTGACAGCTATGAATTGATTGGAGGAAGAGAAACAAGAAAGTAAAATCACTGTCATGTGTAGCACAGAGAGAAGTTATGAGGAAATCATGATACATACTGTGTTTGGCCTTTGATTTGTTGTTTTGAGATGGATTTTAATCTCTGGCATCTTCGCAATTGCTTGGGTCACCCCTGAAGTCATTTTTGCTTTATCCTTAAGGTGGCCAAGAATACTGGGCAGAGGCTGATTTCTGTGATGGGTCCCTCTTGGTGGTCTGTCTTGACACCATGTGTTTGAGTAAAGGCACACATATTCTGATGCCTCCTTTCTGTTCTTCATCAAGGCTTTTGTCTTCTTGTGCTTTGGGCTTTAGTGATTTCCTAAAAGCTGGTGTCGACTAAGCAGCTCTGATCACAAAGTTCAAGCCAAGGCTGGCATGGTCCCTCTAGAACTGTGCTGTCCACTATGGTGGCCATTAATCACATTGGCTATTTAAATTACAATGACATAAAATTAAAAATCTCTTTCTCCAGTCAAATTAGCCATATTTCAAGTGTTTTGTAGCTGCATGTGGTGGCTGCCATATTGGAACATTTCCATCATTGTAGAAAGTTTTATTGGACAGTGCTGCTCTACAGATTTCAGAGCCAAGTCTGGCATGAGATCTTAGCAGAACTGAGAGATGTTGAATCAGATAGCTGAATAGGACCTTATAGTTTACTTTAGTTATTTAGAAAATAGTCCGTCCCCACCCTATCTGATACTTTAGTGTCCCCTACAGTAAACCTGCCAAGTGCTTATCCAGCCTGTTTGCATCCATCCCACTATTCTCTTCCCCCCATTCCTGCTGTGACAAGAAACTTGTATCTCTTCATGTAAAATTTCTATGGCTGATTTACTGGGGATAAAAGCTTAGCTTCCAAGCTCTGAGTCTTGGAGAAGCCAATGAGACAGGGAGGCATGGGGCAGAACCACCCTTAGGAGATGTGCATTTTGGGCTAGGCTTGGGAACACCTCACACCTTTACCAGCAATGACGTCTCTGTTCCTAATGGTGCCCAAGTGTGGGTCTGGGTTGAAAGTTGGTTGGTGAGAGGAATTAGCCCCACCCAAGGCAGGTAGGGTTCAATGGTACATGTGAGGTTTCCTATGAGTGGTGTTTTTCTTACTCATGTCTCAGGATTGGATTATTCTAACCAACAGAAACATGGCATCATTCTTTTGTGCAGAAGTCACTGCTTCCTTGATGAGGCTGAAATTCAATTTTTCTTCCTCCAACATTAGTTTCCATCTAAGGCTTCATAAGATTACAGAATGGTTTCTAAACCTGCTCATGTATCAGAATCACCTAAGAGTGCTTTTTAAAAATACCGATTCCTGGGCCTCACCCCAGATCTACGAAATAAAAAAATTGTGGAAGAGGGCCCCAGGAATCTGCATTTGAAAAAAAGATTCCCAGATGCTTTTGATGATAGGCAGATTTGAGAATCACTGGTTTGGGTAGACTGTTATCTATTTGGTCAGATATACTGAAAACATCATCATCTAGTAGGGATGCTGGGTAAGGAGATTCTTGAATGGGGAAGTAGTGACCTCGCAGACACTCCTAACTCTAGAATTTTCTAGAATACTCTAATTCTAGAAAATTCTTTGGTAAAAGGACCATGGGCCTTGAGGTCAACATATCTGACCTTCTACATTTACTAGTTGTGTGACTTTTTGAAGAAATCACTGAACTTCCCTGAGCCTCAATTTCTACCTCTTTAAATTAGAAGAATCATACGCACTTTGGAGGGTTCTTGTCAGGATTAAATAAGATAATGCATGTACAATACTCAGCACTGTGCTTGGCAGGTGCTTAGTAAATGGGAACATTACAATATGGAAGAAAGGCCAGAAGTGCCAAGGCAACCACTGAGTTAGCATTTGTCTGGTGTACAACACTTAGCATTATGCAGTAAACGGAAACAAGAATTTATGTGATGCTATTATTGCTGCTTCACTTAAATTTAACATTTTGATTGACTGTATGAATAAATGAACCTGATTTATATAAATATTTATTTACACTACTGTGAACCATCAATTCCAGCTATACAACTACATTTTAACATCTTTGAAATTGGCTTATGTGTCATAATTCATCAGTGGCATGCCATAGTGTTAGTGGTAGTGTTTTTCCTTTCTTTGTATTACATGGTATGTCTTACAATAGTCGGTCTTTTAGATTCTGTAAGATAAGGTTACATTCTAAAGTAGTGGCTTTTAAAAATATGTCCACGACAACCTTTAAGTGCTCCAGAAATGCCTCAGGGACTGCCTTCCCCATCCTCCTCAGCAATCTGACTTTTATTTATTTTCTAAAAGGGAAATCTGCTAAGGTTTTGTTTGAGAACATGGTTCTTCTGACTTACAAAGTTTAAAAACAGCGCGTTTCATAGAAAAATGAGCATAGTGATGTCTATATGAAAATTTAAAATGGTTTTAAAACACTATTGTGATGCACACTTGAAAGAAGGAGTCAAAGGGAAACATGGCATGCAAGAAAATGCAAATTTAAGTACTTTTTCTCCAAAACTAAAAGCTAGTTGAAAGTGTATTAAACTTGTAACACTACATTTTCCTTCATATCAAAATACAGTCAGTTCAAGCCTCTCTGTCGGCCTGGATATTCATAACCGGAATATCAGTTCTCACATGTGCTGGCCTAGGGGGAACATTACAAGGCCACAGGCTTTTTGGAGCTGACGTCTCTCCTAGCTTTTTGGCTGAAGCAGAAACCTTGTAATGCAGGGGTCCCCAACCCCTGGGCCGTAGACTGGTACCGGTCCATGTCCTGTTAGGGACTGGGCTGCACAGCAGGAGGTGAGTGGTGGGCCAGTGAGCAAAGCTTCATCTGTATTTGCAGCTACTCCTCAGTGTGAGCAACACTACCTCAGCTCCACTTCAGATCATCAGGCATTAGATTCTTATAGGAGCATTGGTCCCTGGTGCCAAAAAGATTGGGAATCGCTGCTCTAATGGGACCCTTTGCCCCCTTCACCTGCCTTTACCCCTACTTTGTGTTATAGGAGGAGTGAACAACCAGAGAAGCTGCAGAAAGAGAGTATTAGGGGATTTTAAGAAGGGAGGACTTGGCTTTGACCTTGGATTGACGCATCCCAGGCCTGGAGGACTTGGGTAGTCACACCTGAAAAAAGTGGGAGGAAATCAGAGCTTGTAAAATCTGAAAGACAATTGGACGTAAGAGAGGCCAGTCGAGGGCATTACTGGGGGCTTTGGGAATTTTGAAAGGAGGAGTTGCAACCTATAACAGGTGAAGATCCAGGAGCCCTGGAAAAAGACCCTGTTTTAAAAACATTAATGAGGCCAAGAGAGAAAAATGGTTTGTGCCTTGGCCTGGGGATGAAAGTGAGGGATAATCGGAGAAGAGGAGCAAGGATTCCAGGGCTGGGTTACAAGAGGAGTCAGCTTACACAGGAAGCCGGCCAGGTATGCCTACAGAAGCCTGAGTCACACGTGGGGCAAGCCAAGCCAACTGAGTAACATGAAACCATGAAGCCATCTATACCTTTCGTAACTGTGGGCTGGTTCATAGCCCAGGATTTCCTTTTTCTATGGCACTGTGGTGTGGCACCTTTAAGAATAGGCTGCCTGTGTGCTGTAAAGATTATTTAGGGTTATGGAAGATGTGAAAGCAGGAATGTGAGCCTAGAAGGGGAAATTCCCCATGCCCTGGCCAGTGGTACCAGAAATTACTCAGAGAGGTGGGGTTCCAGGTACACCGCTGCCTGGAGAATTCTTGTTTTGGAGGAACATTTGTCACACATACCAGAGCCAGTTCCATAGGAGTGTCCTGGTAGGGATTGAACCAACCCCTCAAACCCCCTTCATCATAGAAGTTAGCACTCCAAAGGGAGTGAGGACTTCACAGGGAACCAAAAGACTCAGATTGTCTCAGCTTTGTGACATCCAGTAAATTATTAGCCTCTCTGAGTCTCAGAGAATCTCCACTATACTAGGAGACAGATTGAAGAACTCAGAGACTCTCCCAGGAATAAAATTCTAATATTACACACCACAGAGGAGGGAACAAGCATGAGGGAAGTGGGTGTGGGCATGCTAGCCAGTTTGTTGCCAGTGAGGGGCTTGCAAATGAAACAGCTGTGTCTCTCAATAGCCACAGTTTTTCCTTCCTTTATTATTAGAGGTCATCAGAGAGGAGTATATCAAAGTGGGTTAAAGCAAGGATTGATAAACTTTCTCTGTAAAGGGCCAGAGAGTAAGTTATTTTGGAGGCCATATGATTTCTATCACAACCACTCAACTCTGCTGCTACAACATGAAAGCAGCCGTGATAACACGTAAATGGATGGGTGTGGCTATGTTCCAGTAAAACTTTATTTACAAAAACAAGTGGAGGGTCAGATTTGGCCTTTAGGCCCTCATTTGTTTAGGCCTGGTCTCTGCAGTTAGGCTGCTTGGGTTCAAATCCAGCCTCTGCCCCTTACCAGCTACTAAACTTCTCTGTGCCTTACATTTGTTATCTCTATAATAGGTTTAATAGTACCAACTTGAGGTTGTTGTGAGGATGCATATACAGTCTCAGAATAGTGCCTGGCACACAGTAAACTCTCCAGTTTAGCTCTTGTTCTTCTTCCTTCAATTGGAAGCTTTTGAAGGACTGTCACATCCTCTATCTCATCAAGTCCTCAGTGACCCAGCAAGAATGATGATTAACCCCATGGATTGCCTAAGTTCACACAAGATAAAGACAGAGCTAGGACTCGCTCTGTTTTTCTGGTTATTCAGGCCTCCTTCTCATCCCCTGAGATGGAAATTTGTGAGCTCAATAAGTATGGTCTAAAGGTTTATTTGAAAACCAAGAAATTCTTTCATTTCTGGCTGACCAGAGACCCTGATGGAAATTTCTCCTGAGGGAAGGCGACAGCTTCTCACACTTCTTAAACTCTGTTGAGCAAAATGTATTTGATCGTATCTTTAAGTCTCTAAAACCTAATGACCAGACCAAAGTTCAGCCACTTAGGATGCTATGAGAGTGGTCACTGGGAGTCCTGGAAGAGCCTGGCAGGCCTAAGACTTAGGTGGAAACTCATGAATGAGAGAGGAAGAGCAGGAGTAAGGCAAATAGACACAGGAGAAGCTGAGAGCTCACCAGGAGCAGGGCTCAGGAAGACGTGAGACGGAAGGCAGACAAGTACTTGGCTTTCACGAGCTTGGGTGGAAATGACTGCCAAGTCCAGGTGGACCTTCTCTTCCTACTCCGATTGCTTCCCATTTTCATGTAGCTATGTGTGCTTTTCTTTATCCCAGAGCCAACCCTCTGTTTTTCTTAATCTTCTTTTTTGTTTTAAATTTCTTCCAACAGCTAGTCCAAGGCCTTGCATCTAGCAGGCACTTGACCAACGTATTCTAAATTAAAGATATGGAAGGAAGGAGAGAGACAGATCCCCAGACCCTCTTGCTGGACCCCTTGTTGACATCACCTGAAACCTCAGCCTGCATTCTGTTCTCCAGTGCAGTGGCCACACAGCATAGGCAGTAGTAAGAATTTAGGAGGTTAGGAGAGGGCTGGATCCAAGTGAAAGCCTGCTTCTAGCAGCGCTCCACATCTCTGTTCCTATGTACAGAGAAAAAATTTTTCCTTATCTTTTTTTTTTTTTTTTGCTTATGGTAGTAAAACTAGAAATTCAAGCCTGGCCCAAATCAGAGTGCTCACCTTGGTTTCCTCGATCTAGGGTGGCCACGCTTCTTCATTATCTAAAACATTTTATCTTTTTCAGCTTGAGTCAAGCTTTGGCAAAACCTGGCAGTTCCCGTAGATACGTATCTCTTTTGTGATGAGAGTTTTCGCTTGGAATGCCAGTTGCCGCCTGGCTCTTGAACGACCTGTTCCCTCTAATGACCTGTTCCCTCGAATCTCTTCTTTTTCCTCTTCTTCTAACACCTCTTCCTCTTCCTCATCTTTCCTTTCTTCCCCCTCCTTCCTCCCCTCTTTTCTTTTCCCGTCTCCCTCCCCCTCTTCCTTTCCCACTCCCTCTCTCTCCCTCCCATTATGGGGCCATTTCCCTCCCATTCTTCATGGCTCAGTCTCCTCCTCAGAGTTTCTCTGATCAATGCACAGCCACTCACCACCCCGTGGGCTCTGTGTCCCCAGGCATCAACTGACTCGTGTGCAGCCAAGTTCCTGCCGTCTGGTTAGTACCTAAGCTCCTGCCTTCTCCTCTGGCTGCCCCCCCCCACCCCCCATCTTCTAACACACGAGCACTTCCGCAGACAGAGAAAGGAGAAAGGAAATTACCGCTTGTAATCAAGTCATGCACCACTTGATAATGCAGATATGTTCTGAGAGATGTGTCTTTAGGTGCTTTTGTCCATGTGCGGACATCTTAGAATGCACTTACACAAACCTGGATGATCTAGCCTTCTACACACGCAGGCTGTATGGTACAGTCTATTGCTCTTAGGCTATAAACCTGTACGGCATGTTTCTGTACCGAATATTGTAGGCAATTGTAACACAATCTTAAGTATTTGTGTATCTGAATATATCTAAACATAGAAACATAGTAAAATATTATATAAAATATAAGACATGGTACATCTGCATAGGGCACTTATCATGAATGGAGCTTGCAGGACTGGAAGTTGTTCTGGGTGAGTCAGTGAGTGAGTGGAGAGTGATTATGAAGGCCTGGGACATTCTTGTTCACTGCTGTAGACTTTATAAACACTGTATGCTTAGGTGATGCTAAATTTATAAGACAACATGAGATTAAATCAAAGCAAAAGAGAAAGTGATACAATCAAGAGACGTAGTAAACACGAGATGTATGAGGTTGATGCCAATGTAACACGGCATACTGTTTCATAGCAAACTTTTTTTAATAAGTAGAAAGAGTACACTCTAAAATGACAATAAAAAGTATAGTGTAGTAAATACATAAATCAGTAATATAGTAATTTATTATCATTGCCAAGTATTATGTACTGTATGTAATTGTATGTTCTTTACTTTTATATGACTGGCAGCACAGTAGGTTTGTTTACTTCAGGATCACCACAAACATGTGAGTAATGTGCTACAACATTAAGACAGCTATGACGTCACTGGCGATAGGAATTTTTCCATTATAATGTTATGGGTCCACCACTGTATGTATATGTGTCCGCCGTTAACTGAACATTGTTATATGGTGCATGACTGTGTAATAAATATTTCTCGTTGGTTGAAGTCAGAAGAGTTCAGAAACTATCAGTTAAGATGAATTCTTCGGATTATTCATGTTAGAAATACATCTTGGCTCTCCCTGTCTACCACTGGCATGGCACATTTTGAGTCAGCTGCAGCTATATGTGTTTTTTTGGGGTGAACTTACTATCAGGGAGATGATTTAGAGTTTTATTCTGGAGGGAGGTGCCTTGGTTTGAACCCCAGCTCCACCCATTTCTAGCTTGGGTGTTACATAACATCTCAGCTTTCTCAACTGCAAAATAGAGATCATAGCACTTACCTCATAAAGTTGTTTTGAGGATCAAATTAGTTGATACATATAAATCTCTTAGAACAGTATATAGTATTAGCTGGCCAAGGTGGATATTCTTATTATCTTTGTACTCATTATTATTGTATCTCATCTCTAAATCCTCCTTCTCTTAAACTGTGAATTCAATCATTTATCCATTTGTGCATTGCTATTCTTTCATTGTATATCTATGGATTGATTACCTACTAAGTGCCACACTCTCTGTTAGGTGCTGGTGTGCACGAGTGTGTGTGTGTGTGTCTGTGTGTGTGTGTGTGTGTGTGTGTGTGTGTGTACATTCTTACACAATATATTCAAAATTACAAATAATAGTAAGTGTTAAACAGGAGATGAATTTGAGTCGAGGGTGGCAGGGAAGGAGAGGGGTCATTCTTAACCTACATAAGAGGGTCAGGGAAGGCCTTTCTGGAGACTGAGCATTTAGATTGAGAACAGAAGGCCCAGAAGGAGGCAGCCATGTGAAGTGTGGGGAAAGAGAAACCCAAGCAGAAGGAACAGGATGGTCAAAGCCCTGAGGTGGGAACGACCTTGGGATATCTGAGGAACTGAAAGGGAGCCAGTGTTGGGGGGAGATCCTGTGAATTGATTGGGCCCTTTGTCTGAGGACCCCAGGTTGATGATGATCCCCAAAATAAGCCCATCTGAACTGGTAAGAGGGCTCATCTCTAGCCTCCATGACCTATAAATGCCAACAGAAGACCTTATCTGCCTTTTGAGCCAACAGCCTGTGGGAAAATGCCAGCTTTGGCAGTGGTTTCCTGATTTACTACCTCTTCCGTTCTTGGGGCAAGAAGTGTTGCTGAAGATAATGAGTGAAAGGCACCCATATCCATGAGGGGATGAGAGCTGACATAGAGTAAACAGATTATGAGGATTCTGGAGCAAGGCTTGTGTTTAAATATTTACCAGAGTCCCAGAAATAAAACAGCCTGAATTTGCAAGCCCCACCTTCTCCTCTGTCCCAATCCAGGAAGCATGGTCCCTGAGAGATGGCCAGGGTCAAAGATTAAACCTTTCCAAACTTCCCCTATAAAAAGATATCTTAGGAGGAAATCAAAATGCTAATTCAGGTTAAAGACCAGTTCCCCAGAGGAGTAGGGAAGAATCTGAAATACAAGTTTGAGGTGGACACTTTCATACTGTTCCTGAATTTACAGCGAGGTGGGTAGGGGGTTCTGACTCTATCGTGTCCCTTCAGGGAAGTTCAGAAGAGACTGAAGAAGGAGGAAGTCAGCATGGGACAGTGGTCTCCACTTTGTCCCTTCGATGTTGGTCATGCTGGGCTATGAGACCCTGTGCAAATATGTCACTGCTTTAGACTTTAGTTTTCTTACCTGTAAAATTAAGATAAGAATAATATCTACCTCATTGGCTACTGTGAGATTGAAATAAGATAAAGTGCTTGGCCCCATACCTGGCCTAAAGGAGGTTCTGTAAAAATTTGCCATTCTCTCTTCCTTTCTTATCCTCCCAGGATGGAACTCTCAAAGTGTGGTACCCATACTAGCAGCATTAGCAAGACCTGGGTTCTTGTTAGAGATGCAAAATTTCCAATGTTAACCCAGCCCTACTGAATCAGAAACTGGAAGGGCTAGGGCTCAGCCATCTGTTTTAACAAGCCCTCCAGATGATTCTGATTAGTGTTGTCAGATTTAGCAAATAAAAATACAAGATGGTCAGTTAAATCTGAATTTCAGATAAACAGTGAATACTTTTTTAGTATAGGTATATCTCATGCAATATTGGGACATATTTGTACTAAGAACATATTTGTTTATCGGAAGTTCAGATTTAACTAGGCATCCTGTATTTTGATTCTAGATTCTGAAACATGCTAAAGTTTGAGAACCACTGTCTGAGGATATCTCAGGGGCAGTGTCTAGCACAGCTTAGAGAAGGAATGGAGAGGAGGCCCCGGGATATCCTGGTATCATTACTTAAAAGGGAAGACAAAAACTAGGAGTAGAAAGTCGTTTCCAGAGCGATGGACATTCTGGGTATTATATGGCGCATTACCAAAGAAAGCAGTTTCCTGACATTAGCTGAGTGCATTTTCCATTTGAACAGTGTAGAGTTTGCTCTCCCCAAGAGAAAATGACCACTGTCTCTTACGAGAAAGTCAGGGCACTCCATAAAAATACCGGCTGTGTAAAAACAATATTGGCATTTCTTCAGAATAGCATGCCTTTGTGGGGCAAAACATTCTTTCTTTTTTTTTTAAATTAAGTTTATTGGGGTAATATTGGTTAATACAATTATATAATTTTCAGGTGTACATTATAATTTGACATCTGTATATTCTATTGTGTGTTTACCACCCAAAGTCCAGTTTCCTTCAGCTACCATATATTTGACCCCCTTTGCCCTGTCTATCTCTCCCCACTTCCCCCACCCCTACCCTCTGGTAACCACTAGTGTATAGTCCCTGTCCATGATTCTCTGTTTGTTTGTCCTGTTCATTTGTTGCTTTTAGGTTTATATCCCACATGTAAGTGATATCATGTGATTTTCAACTTTTTCTGTCTGGCTTATTTTGCTTAGCATGATTATCTTGAGGTCCATCCATGTTGTTGCAAATGGCAGTATTTCATCTCTTCTATGGCTGAGTAATATTCCACTGTATATATGTACCACAGCTTCTTTAGCCAATCATCTATCGTAGGGCATTTTGGTTGCTTCCATGTCCTGGCCACTGTGAATAATGCTGCTATGAACATCGGTGTGCAAATATCTTTTCGGATATGGGTTTTCAAGTCTTTGGGGTAAATATCCAGTAGTGAGATTGCTGGATCATATGGTAGATCAGTTATTAGTTTTTTGAGGAACCTCCATACTGGTGAAACGTTCTTAAAGTTTTCTCATCTTGTCACCTCCTTTCAGCCTAGGAACACCATTGTGAGGTAGGCTAAGAAGGATTCTTATCCTGGGTTTATAGTGGAGAAAACAGGCTCAGGGCGATAAAGTGATTGGCTCATGGTCACATCATTTACTCTGGCAGAGCTAAGATTAGAACCAGGCCAGAAGGCTCTCAGTGTGCTTAGAAGGAGATGAAAATAGGTCCACGTAGATTAATTATGCTTTCAAGTGCAATGATTGATACAGGGTACTTTTCCCAAATCCATTGGCTGTTTCTGATTGTGAAGCTCAGAAGGCACACTAGCCATTGTTTGTTGTCTTTGGTAATTTTTGACTCCTGGGTTAGTGGTCCTAAGTGTACATGTGCTGTCTTACTTTCCTAAGAGTGTGGAAGTAAAGATAAAATTAATGTGTAAACTTGAATGACTTCCTCTGTGGTATAGTTTTGCTTTTATTTGCAAATGAAAGGTTGACCTGAATTATTTCCAAGGTAATTCCAGCTCTAATATCAGATACCTGGACTAAGATATTTATTTTCTATTTCTTATCATACAAGACATAATTTTGGTTAGCATTCAACGACATTTTTATGTCTTTTTTTACACACCCCATCCCCCTAGCCAAACAGACAACTTCCCTGCATGCTTTGTTCTCAGGCCTCAGGCTGAGTAAGCGAATCTGAAACAGCTCTGGAATTGCTGCCCTTTATTGTTAAAGTTTTTAAAAAATTGTGTTCTGATTATATAATTATACAAACTCATTGTAGAAAAATAGGTAGCATGAGTGCT
This sequence comes from Pteropus medius, assembly GCF_902729225.1. Lineage (NCBI taxonomy): Eukaryota > Metazoa > Chordata > Mammalia > Chiroptera > Pteropodidae > Pteropus > Pteropus medius. The sequence goes on from NW_024356336.1 coordinate 7,262,809, forward strand.
CTGGTTACAGATCCTTAAAACTTTGGAGGTTAAGTAGGGAATTTTGGAGACAGAGACTCTTTCATCTCAAACTTTTTTTTTTTTACTTCTTTTTTAAATACATATATATTTTTATTTTTTGATTAAAGTTGGCATATGATATTATATTAGTTTCAGGTATACAAAATAGTGATTAGACATTTATATAACTTATAAAGTGATCACACCAATAAATCTAGTACCCATCTGACATCATACAAAGTTATTACAATATTATTGACTATGTTCCTTATGTTATACTTTACTATACTCCCCCTATTTTGTAACTACCAATTTGTACTTCTTAATTTTTTCCCCTTTTTCACCCACTTCCCCAACCCCCTCCCATCTTGTAACCATCAAAATGTTCTCTGTATCTATGAGTTTGTTTCTGTTTTGTTTGTTCATTTATTTTGTTCTTTAGATATCACATCTCAGTGAGATCATATGGCATTTGTCTTTCTCTGTCTGACTTACTCCACTCAGCACAATACCTTCTAGGTCTATCCGTGTCATTGCAGATAGCAAGATTCCATTCTTTTTTTTTTATGGCTGAGTAATATTCCATTGCATATATGTACCTCCTCTTTTTTATCCATTTATCCATTGATGGACACGCAGGTTGCCTCCATTTCTTGACTGTTGTAAACAATGCTGCTATGAACATATGGATTCACATGTCCCTTCAAAGTAGTGTTTTGGGTTTCTTCAGATAAATACTCAGAAGTGGGATTACTGGGTCTTCTTTGTCTATTGTTATAGTCTTTGTTTTAAAGTCTGTTTTGTCTGGCATAAGTATTGCTTCCTAGCTTTTTTGTTCGTTTGTTTCCATTTTCATGAAGCATTTTTTTCCATCTCTTTACTTTCAGTCTCTGTGTGTCTTTTGATCTGAAGTGAGTCTCTTGTAGGAACCATATGTAAGGATCTTGTTTTCTTATCTATTCAGCCACACTATGTCTTTTGATTGGAACACCTAATCTGTTTACATTCAAAGTAATTGACATTTTATTATTCATATTTTCAATCTTTTTTTTTCTTTCTTCTTCTTAAAGGAGTCCCTTCAGCATTTCTTGTAATACTGGCTTGGTGGTGATGAACTCACTTTAGCTTTTCCTTGTCTGGGAAACTCTTTCTCTGTCCTCCATCTCTAAATGATAGCTTTGCTGGGTAGAGTAATCTTGGTTGTAGGTCCTTGCTTTTCATCACTTTGACTATTTCCTGCCCATCCTTTCTGGCCTTCAAAGTTTCTGTTGAGAAATCAGCTGAAATCTTATGAGAGCTCTCTTTTAGATACCTAACTGCTTTTCTCTTGCTACTTTTAAGATTCTGTCTTTGTTTTTAACATTTGGGATTTTAATTATGATGTGTCTTGGCGTGGGCCTCTTTGGGTTCATCTTGTTTGGGACTCTGCGCTTTCTAGGCTTCTACATCTATTTCCTTCACCAAGTTAGGGAAGTTTTCTGTCATTATTTATACAACTAGGTTTTCTACTTTTTGCTCTTTCTCTTCTCCTCCTGGTATGCCTATGAGAATGTTGTTATGCTTGATGTTGTCCCAGAGGCTCCTTGAACTATCCTCATTTTTTTGGATTCTTTTTTTGTTGTTGTTCCAATTGGATGTTTTCTGCTACCTTATTTTCTAAATTGCTGATTTGATCCTCTGCTTCTTCTAATCTGTTGATTCCCTCTAATGTATTCTTCATTTTCGTTATTATATTCTTCATTTATGACTGGTTCTTTTTTATGTTTTCTATCTCCATTTTAATGCTTTCTATCTCTTTGTTAAAGTTCTCATTGAGTTCCTCTACTCTTCCCCTAAGTTCATTGAGCATTTTTATCACCAGTGTTTTAAACTCTGCATCTGGTAGATTGCTCGTCTCTATTTTGTTTAGTTCTTTTTATGGAGCTTTGTTCTGTTCTTTCATTGGGAACATGTTTCTTTGTCTCCCCATTTTGGCTGCCTCCCTGTGTTTGTTTCTATGGATTAGGTAGGGCTCCTAAGTCTCCCAGTCTTAGTAGGGCGGCTTTATGTAGAAGGTGTCCTATGGTGCCCAGTGATGCAATCTTCCTTGGTTACTTGAGCTGGATGTCCGAGGTGTGTCTCTTAAATGGATTGTGTCTACCCTCCTGTTATAACTGAGCCTTGGTTGCTGTTTGCACATCGATAGGTGAGATTGACCTGCAGGCTGATTGGTTGTGAGGATTGGCTGGTGAGGGGCTGACCCTATGAAGCAGGATTCACTTTAACAGGACTCTGGTATCTACCCAGTCTACTTTATGGGTGTGTCCTCCTCAGATGTAGCCCTGAGTGATGATCTGGCTCTGGTTGAAGCTGGCTACTGGGTGTGTCAGCTCAAGGGCCTCCTGGGAGAAGCCCAGCTGCAGGCCAAGTTCGCTGCAGCCTGTGCACTCTCCGGGGCCACTTGGCATGAGCCATGAAGAAATCCACAGAAGGCCGTCACCTATACTGGGCTTAGCGGTGCCTTGAGAGGCCAAGCCAGGAATGGACGCTGGCTTCCACTAGTATTGGGCTTGGGGCTGCTCAGCAAGAGGTACAGGACACACGAAGGCCAGATGCTGCTTCTTTGGGTTTTGTGAACCTTTGAGAGATTTTTAGGAAAAGCCACAGCATGAGCCAAGACAGGCCATTTGTATGGAAAAAAATCACTGGAGGCAGATTGGGTGGGCCCCTAAGTTGGATGGGGTCTCAGAGAATCACCTGGGCAGGGTGACCTGTGTTAGCCAGGTTGATAGAGACTCAAATATGGCAGCTGCCTGCATCCTCATGCTGGGCATGGGCAGGGCTCAACAAAGGAACAATGTCTTCTGCCAGAACTTTTGTCTGGGAGAAAACTGCCCCTCAAGCCCTTGACCTGAAGCCAGACACTCACTTCCTCCCTGTATGTTCCTGGCACTCCTCAAGCAGCTGACCCAGTGCTGGAGCTTGGAGTAAGTGTCCATTACTGAGTAAGTTTGTATGTAGGCCCTTTAAGAGGAATGTCTGTGACTTCTGCATCCCTATGCATCACTCGGCCACAATCTGTGCTGTTTTTCACAGCCAGAGGCTGTGGGGACTCATCTTTCTGGCACTGGAGCCTTGGGCTGGGGAGCCTGGTGTGGGTTCAGGACCCCTTGCTCCTCCAGGATACCTCTGCAGCTGAGATATCCATCCCGATTCTCAACTGCCATACACAGTTGTGGGACTGGCCCATTTTGCATCTCCACCCATCCTACCAGTCTTGAGGTGGCCTCCTATGTATGTGCCCCATTATAGGACTTCTATTCAGCCAGGCCTCAGGCAACTCCCAATGATGATTGTTCTGTAGTTTTGTTGTAATTTTGATGTGGTATTGAGAGGAGGGGAGTACAGAGTCTACCTTCTTCACCATCTTGACTGGATCTCATCCCAAACTTTTTGTCTCTCATTTCTTAGCCTCTCAATTTTGTTGTAAGCACTGTGTTCCTGATCCAGAAGAGAGATCAAAACAAGTTTAAGAAGGGAACAATGACTTTCGACACAGTCCAGGCAGGCTTCTCAAACTTTATTGTGCATAAGAATCATTTGGAGAGCTGATGACTCTGAGTTAGTAGATCTGGCATGGGGAAAAAGTAGTTCATGAGCTCCAGTAAGAGGAAGGGCAGTGTGAAAATTTGTCATGGGACTGTAGGTGATAAAGAAAGAGTGTCTATATTTACTTACATGGGTTGCTATAACAAAATATCACAGACTGGGTGACTTACACAACAGAAATATAATTTTTTTTTCAATTCTGGAGGCTATAAATCCAGTCAAGGTGTTGTTAGTGTTGGTTTCTGGTGAGACCTCACTTTCTGGCTTGTAGATGTCTCTCTGCACTTACATAGCCTCTTCTCTGTACTCGTGTGAAGAGAGATAGAAAGAGATTTCTGGTGTCATCTTCTTGTAAGGACCAGTCCTATCATGTTATGACCTAATTTAACCTTAATTGCCTCCTTAAAAACCCTATCTTCAAATGCAGTCACAATAGGGGTTAGGGCTTCAATATATAAATTTTGGGGAAACATAATTCAGACCAAAATAGTGTTCATTGTAGATTTTGTAAATTGTCTTTGAGGGTGAAGTGATTGTCCTCTTGGAGAAGAGAAAGGACACTGATTGAGGGTCAACTGAGTGTCAGTCATTACTAATTCATGATCTCCTTTGACTCCTGCACAACCCTGTCATGAGAGAAGATTGAAGCTCACAGATGTTATAATCACCTGGGTAGTAAGAGGTCAACAAAGCATTCAAACTTTAATTTATAAGTTCATGCTTTCATATCACTAAATGGGACTTTAACTTGAAATCTTGCTAAATTCCTAGGACTATGTCTTTAAACTTAGAGTTTCCAAGAAGTCTGCTTGGCAGGTTCATTTGGGAGTCCGAGAGGGTCTCTAAATAGGGAATCGATATGATCAGAGTTTTGTTTTGAGGAGGTAACTGGCCATGTGGGTGGGTAGGTGGGTGACTGAAGGTCATCTAGAAGCCTGTTGCTATGGTCCTGTTGAGAGATAATGACAGCCAGCACAGGGCAATTGAAAAAGTGCTATATTCCCATGGCATTGTAAGGGCAGAGTCAGGCTTTGGTAAATGATTGAGTTCAGGTCATGGGGCAGAGGGAGGGAGCCCAGGATGAGGCCAAGGATAGCACTGCCCTCGGCGAAAATGAACTTAACCTGTGCCCTGGACATGCTGGTACCCCCAAAGCTCTCCTGGCCCCCATTCTACCAGATTGTGAAGAGGTACCCCAGGAAAGCTTGCAACTGCTTAAAGTCCAATGTCCCCCTTTGGGGAGATGTTGGAGAGGACTTCTTGAACTTAAGGTTAATGCAGTTAATCATTACTGATAATTATGTTCTTAATAGTACAACATTAGGCTTAATAATTTATTGAGTGAGAGATGATAAATGAAAAGATAATGGGTTAGGACAGGCAGGCTGTGTGCAGAAGGGAATTTTGATTAAAAGTGAACTGTTATTTCCATTAAGCTTTGAGGTGAAAAAGGTGGATGTTTCTAAGCAGTCTGCTTTCCTCCCAGTTTTCCCTTCTACTCCCCCTCCTCCTCTCCTTCTTTTAACTCACAAAGTATTTTAATGTTTATGCTATAAGGGGGACAAAGTGCAGTCTGGGGCAATAGAACTTTTGATACCACGAGAATTCCACTTGTAGGCAGAGGCAATAGCAATTTACTTCTTTATGCAAAATTTACGAGGTCCTATTCTTTTAACAAAGGCAAGCATGCCTATGTTGTATAACCATTTTAAAGTACAGATAACAAAAGATTAAAACTCTTAAGTGGCAATATTTAAAGCACAATTCCCCTTTCTTCATGAATGGCATCCACCCAGTTGCTCAAGCCCCAATTTAGGAGTTACACTTGATTATGCTTTCCCTCATTTCCCGCATCTGACCCACCAAGAGGCTCAACAGCTTTGTTTTTGAAACAGATCCCAATCTGTACGATAGTCTTTGTCTCAACTGCTACCACCCGAGACCAAGCTGCTGTCCTCTCTCACCCAGATGCAACAATGGCCTCCTACATGATATCTCTGTTTTCTTCCTTCTCCCCAACACTACACTCTCCATATACTTGACAGCAATCTTTAAAAGCAAATTAGATTCTGTCTCTTCCTTACTTGAAACCCTCCAGTGGCTTCCCATTACACTTGGAGTAAGATCCATACCTTCTAAACTGGCTTGCTAGGACCTATGTGATGTATCCTCACCCCGCCTTCCAACCTCATCTCATACTACCCTCCATGCTCACCACACTCCAGTCACTCTGGCCTTCTTTCTGCTTCTCAACCATGATAACCTTCCCACTAGAGGGTCTTTGCTTTGCTAGGATGCTTTTCCTTTAATTTTAGAATGGTTGACTTCTTTTATCATCCTGATCTCAGGTTTGAGGTCACTCTCGCAGAGGGAAATTTCCCTGACTCTCCAATCTAAAGCAGTCGTTCTATCATACCTTCTCTATTCTCTTCACAAGTACTTACCCCTCTTGGATCTTTTCTTTCTTTCCTTCCTTCCTTCCTTCCTTCCTTCCTTCCTTCCTTCCTTTCGTTTATTTATTTATGTCTCCTCTGTTAGAATATAAGCTTCTGGAGAGTAGGGATTTTGCTCAGCAGAATCCCCAGTGTCTAGAATAGTGTTTGACAGATTGAGTAGATGCTAAGGTTAATATTTGTTGAATGAATGACGAAGGCACTTACACTATCTCCTCATCATTCTGGAGACCTCCTTTTGGCCTGGCCTTCAGGGATCTCCCTCTTCTCTGACATGGCACTAAGCATGCACTGCCTTATTTTGGGTGTAAGGTACAGTTAGGACAGTTTCTTGAAGTCATCTGTCTTTTGGGAAATAAGCATTTTGTTCCAGATTTGGACCATTTTAGGAACATTAGATAGAGAAGTACAAGCTTCTCCACATCAGCTCAGCAAGAATGAGGATAATTACACTAGTTTGATATTTATCAAATACTGCTATGCCATGTCCTCCTGGGTATAAAAGGACTCTAGAACTTTCTGGAGTTCTCTTGGACCTCAGATGTAATAGAGTTGATGGCACATTATCATGACTAGTCAGTGCAAGAGCCCTCTCTTGTTTCACCCGATATTTTCCCCGTGATCTTTCATTCACAATCCCATTCCCCTTCCCCTTTCTAGGCTCCTACTCTTGGGTATTTAATACATGTCCTTCCAATCTGTATTCTAGCTATGTATTGATGCATATGTATAGCCTCGAAAAATGCAGTGTTTTGTACATGTGTCTATGGAGTCTCTGGGACCTTTGTAAAAAATAAAAACACTGTATCAATTTAGAGAATTATTTTTATTATTAATCTCATCTCTTCTTACTTGGGGGTATGTGGAATTACAGAATTTAACAACTAGGAGTCACTTGGAAATCACCGGCTCTGCTGCCTGCCTTTTCTGAGAACTAAGGCCCAGAGGCTTCCTTTTAAATGATTCCTTCATCAAACTGTTGCCTTTTACTGAGAGTCTGTATTGGTCAAGGTCTCAAGCCAGAAGTGCTGGAGGACACAGAGTCGAATGATACAGGCCCTGATCCTGAAACCACAGCCTCTTGAGAGACTTCTAGAGGAGTGGGTGGGCCGTGAGCCTTCCCAGGTCTTCTTTGCTATTGAGTGTTGGGCTTACAAAGGACTCACAGACGATCTGCTTTGAGGATACATCCCCCTGTCCCTTCCCCATGTTTTTCTTTTCATCTTCACGATTATTACCCAAGGAGCCACATCCACCTTCTGACCAGTGGTGCCAGCACAGTCAAGTTCCTGACCTGCCTCTACTCTTTCTTGTCCTTCTCTTGATTGACATGTCTTTCCTCTCCTTGGCCCACCCTTAAGTGTCCTGGTGGAGCACAGAGTCCTCACCATACTCTGTCTTTGTGTTTCCAGATTGGAGCTTCTCTCTTTGCCAGTAACATTGGAAGCGGACACTTTGTGGGGCTGGCGGGGACTGGAGCAGCTGATGGCATCGCCACTGGGGGCTTTGAATGGAATGTGAGTAGCACTCAAGACAGTGTGTCCTCGAGCTTGAAGGAACTTTAGCAGTAGCCAGTCCAATCTATGCTCAAAGATACTCAGAGTGTTAGGGAACCTCTCAGGGCCACCCAGGATGCAGACGAAGGAGGGGCACAGTTTCAGAAGCCCCAAGGTCCTTCTCCCCTTCAAGTAGAGTAGCATGAAAAAATCATTGACACGGCAGCAACAGTGTTTCTTTCTTCTCTTAAAAAGCCAAACCCTCCTGTACCTTTTTGGCCATATTGGAGGTTTAGAAATGCTTACCACCAGGTTTCCATTATTATTATCATTTTTAAAAAGGTCTCCAAATGGTATTTTAATCCTTGTAAACCAGAGACGAGGCAAAAGGAGCTGTGGTGTTGGTGGGCAGCTGCCTGTGGTCCCCTCCACGGTTGCCTGGATGCCATTCCCATGGGCCAGTTAGGCAGCAAAGGCCCCTCCAGTCTCTGATGTCCAGCTAGGGACATCAGTGCCCAAAGAGAAAATGCTGGGTGATTGTTCTGCAGCAGCTAAGGGCCCTCCAGGCAGCAGGTTGGGATAAGGTTCCTCCTGGTTTGACTCCACCTCTTTTTCAATTTCAGGCCCTGATTTTTGTGATTGTGCTTGGCTGGCTGTTTGTCCCCATTTACATTAAGGCTGGGGTAAGTATCTTTTCTGTTATTCTATTTCCAAGATACAGACAAATATTGTATCTACATGAGCTTGGTCCTCCTGGAAGGCAGAGGAGACTTTATGGGATAAATGGCAGAGAAAACCTGTTCCTTGGCTTTCTTTCCCAGGTTATAAAGTTCTTGACTGCTCTTAGGGGCATTAAACAGATCCACTCAGTCATGACTTACTCATCTCTCTAGGAAGCTTTCCTAAGCAATCTCATTTCATTCAGAGGCATTTGAAGCATCTTGCCCCTCACTCCGGGTGTATATTTATAAGGCACTGCCATACATTTGCTCATGATATATAACTGTATGCCTCTGTCTCTGGGAGGGAAGCAGCATGAGAAAAAGAACCATATTTCCCCTTCGTTCACCTATATCAGCAGCTCTTGTTTGCTGAGAATGCAGCTGGTACTCAACTATCAACTGGATGCTTTATCTTTCTTCAAAAGCTCTCTGACATTTTACCAAAGATAGCTTTAATGTCATCTCCTCAGTGAAATATAAGAGTACCTACTATGTGTAACTCTATCGAAAGCAGTATGGAAGAAACACAAGACAGACTTTGCACCTTCTGGAGGCTGTTTGTGACACATGCCTGATCCCAGGAGACAGCAGGCTCAAAGTTGAAGGAACAAGACAAGAGTGTGGTTGGAATTTGCAGAAAGGAACTAGCAGAACAGTCAAGCAGGCCTACAGCCACAATCCTTGGCAAGACCTGTGTGCAGAGCAGGGTGAAACACATCCCCAGCTTGGCCACCTTGTTTGGCACACTGAAAAGATGCTACCATTGTTATGATGTCTTGTTCATAGTAGGTGCTTTGTATGGGAACATATATCTATTTATCCACTCCTCCTCCAGGAAAAAGATTTGCCTTCTTGGTTATGTGTAGTCATGTGTTCATTAAAAAAAATGTTTATTGGGTGCCTTCCAAATCCTGGGGTAATATGCAGCTACCTCTGCAGGGTAAGGCATGTGGAATTGAGATGAGCAAATGGCTGGAGGACAGCCATCTGGCCACTGCAGACTTCTCTGACCAACAAGGGTTAAGCCTTGATCACACCTCTGACACCACTGTGGATGCCACTGCTCTGCTTGCTCTGGGCCTTCTGGTCACTCTGGTTGGTGGTGACCTCCCTTATATCCTACGCAGGTGGTGACAATGCCAGAGTACCTGAGGAAGCGATTTGGAGGCCAGCGGATCCAGGTCTACCTCTCTCTTCTGTCCCTGTTGCTCTACATTTTCACCAAGATCTCGGTGAGTCCACTGGCTGTCTCAGAACTTGCCAGCTCTTTCTCCTTAGCATGTGCTGATCCAGCAAGGGACAGCACTATATGTTTCCATTAACTCGATTCCTTAAGCCTTCTTACTCCTTAGGGTAAAGTCCTATTTCATGCATCAAGGAGCCAATATGTGAGATTCCTTAGCCTCCACTGTGGACAAGGTTGAAAACATAAACAGATTCAGGAAGGTTCAGTGAAAGCTGAATAGAAGATTATAAGGAAGTTAGGGATGTCTGAAGCCTGGCCCCAAATGTAGAGGTTGCTGTGGGCCTTTGTGCCCTGTCAGGGTCAGGATCTGCTTCCAGGTGACATTTCTGATGCTCTTAAACATGAGCAGTCAGTGACAACTCTTGAGGGTACGTCAGAGATTCTCCCTCTTCTTTTATGGACAGGGAAACAAAAACCTTGGGCATGGGAAGTACTTGCTCAGGATCTTGAATCAAGAATAGAACCCAGAACTCTGACTCCAGCTTGCTGTCCTTTTTACTGCACAAGACTTCTTGTATTCACTTGGAATCAGCTCCCTGGGCCTTCAGTTGCTAACCCTCTGGGGGATTTCTACTCTCTTTGAACCCAGGTTCTGGGGCTGCTCTCCTTACCATTTAGCCTGTCTCCCTGTCAACCTGAAGTTGCAGGCTCCAATTTGTAGGGCTGAGATATCTCAGGGATTGGTTGGCCATTGAGAGCTGTACAGAGCTCTGGGCTGACCCACTGGAGTGAGTCTTATATTCTTTCTTCAATTCACTTTTCCTTCCTTAAAAGTGTGCAAGTCAACTGCTTTTGATAGTAAAACAAAACAGAAGAGCCAGGAGACCACTGAAGTTCTGAGATATTTCCCTCACAGCCCAAAAGATGGCGGGAAGAAAAAACTTTCCTTATAGGTTTTGCCTGGTATATATATATTTTAATTCTCAAGGTGAGGTGAAAAAAAGAGAAAGAAGGACAATATGAATGATAGGGTATAAGAGAAAGAAATCAGGACCTTGGTAAGAAAACTATGTAGACAAGTAATTGGAGGAAGTATAGGGTTGTGGAGGAGGAGCCTGGGCTCCAGGTCTGCTCCCTGCTCACCAGCCGGTGACCTGGGGCAAATGGTGTATTGCTTTACCTCTCCGGAGCTTAGCTTCTTCATGGGTAAGATGGGGATGACAATTGCTACCTTGCCTACCTCATTGTCTGGTAGTGAGGATCAAATGGATTTATTTGAAAATACAAAGTGTCATTGAGATGTAAGATAAGATAATGAACATGAGAACCCTTTACAGTCTCTGTGAGAAGCTCCCTGGGTTGCTTTAGCATCCTAACCTAGCTAGAGAGAAGGCTGTATATTTTGGATACTAGATCTTTGTCAGATAGATGATTTGCAAATATGTTCTCTCATTCTGTCAGTTGTCTTTTCACTTTCTTAGTAGTGTCCTTTGATGCACAAAAGTTTTAAATCTTGAAGTTCAATTTATCTTTTTCTTCTTTTGTTGCTCATGCTTTTGGTATTATTTCTTAGAACCCACTGCCAAATCCAAGGACAGGGAGAGAAGTGGCATTTTCTGTGATCACAAGAGAATGGCTCCAGCTTTCTCCCTTAGCCAGCAGCTTCAAAGTGCTCACTGCTCTATCAGAGGGGTTATTTCTTTGGCTATGGTCAGTTTTCTTCCTTTTTCTTGTCTTTCTCTATCCAGCAGCAAAGCTGAGATTAGACCAATCTCATTACCTTGCAAAAGATCTTCTCTGGCTGAAATCTGAGTCCGGTTGGATCTGAATTGAACTTTCTGCTCTTGTTAGGTAGGGTTATGAAAAACAGCTGCTTGTGTTTTCATTTTCCTGCTTACTTAAAGCAGAGAAAGCAATATAAAATAACATTTGCATTTTTTTTTTTTTTTTAGTTTTGGAAAATTTCAGACATACACAAGCAGAAATAGAATTGTATAATGAGCACTCATGGACCTAATACTCATCACTCTGCTTTAATAATGATCAACATTTTGCCATTCTTGGTACATCTATCCTTTTCTATTTTTTTAATCAATATTTTAAATCAAGTCCTAGACATCATGTCATTTCACTGCAAATTCTTCAGAAGCACTTTGACTTTTAAAAACCTCAACTATTATGCTATTACCTACACAACAAAATTTTACAATTTCTTAATTTAGGTAGTTTAATATCTGGTCTATGTCCAGATTTTCCTGATTATATCAAAAATGTCTTCTTACAGTTGATCCAAATGATGTCTATACATTGCATTTGATTGTATTTTCTTTAAAGGAAATTATATATATATGTCTTTAGCCTGCCACAATTATTTTCCCTTTTATATTATTGCCTTCCATTCCTGGCCTACATACACAAAATATGTTTTTTTAAATGTTTTATTTTATTTTTAAAAAATTTTTAATTAAGTTTATTGGTTACATTGGTTAATACAATTATATAATTTTCAGGTGTACATTATCATTTGACATCTGTATATTCTATTGTGTGTCACTCAAAGTACTTTTTAAAAAAATTGGATTGTTAGTCTTTTCTTCTTTTACTTAGAAAGAAGAAAATTATTTTTAATGAGCCAATTCACTTATTACACCGTTGAAGGCTAATCAAGTCACGTGATTAATAATATTCCCTTAAAATTGCATTCTGGGAAGTGTTTTCATTTAGATTTAATGAAAAACACTTGGAAGCCATTGAGTGCTGTGGGAAGTGTTTAGTTATGGTCCCTGTTTATGAATTAGCATGAGTTGATAGTTGATGTTGAAAGCTAAAGTTTTTTTTCTTTTTTGTGACAATGTTTCATACAAACTGAAACAGAAAAATTGACAAACGTCAGAGGATATTTAGCCTGCAAAGGAAGCCAAAAGCCAGAGGCTGGAGAGGCTGAAGAAAACATGGCGCCCAGCAGGTGGCAATAGAGACCCTTCTCTTCCCTCCATGTGCAAGCAATTAAAGTTATCCATCTTCTTAAACCATCATGAAGACAAACCTAATTTTAATTACCTAGGGTCTCCTTGTCATGGAAACAAGAATAGGTGGAGTCTGCATAGAGTAGGAGGAATAAAAGCTTGTACATAAAATCTGAGCCCTTGAGTAGGCCTTTGGTTTCCCAAGTCACTGAAGACTTCCATTTATAAAGAACAAACTTTTAAAAAAAAATTATTTCATTATTAATTTTAAGTATACAGTACATTGGTTTGACATTTATATAATTTGTAAAACAATCCCCCTAATTGCTCTTTCCTCTGGCTCTCCACCTTGCCATTACATTAATACTAACTGCATTTCTTATGTGTGTTTGTCTTTTTTGCTGTTGAGTTGAATTTTTTTTTTAAATATTCTCGATAGTAGACTCTTATCAGATATATGATTTACAAATATTTTATCCCAATCTGTAGGGATTGCTTTTAAATAGTACTTGGTGTCTTTTTACTTTCTTGATAGTGTTACACAAAAGTTTAAATTTTGATGAAGTTCATGTTATTTACTTTTACTTTTGTTGCTCATACTTTTGTTGTTACTGAATTCATTGATTCAGTGACACCAAAAAAATCCACTGCAAAAGCCAACGTCGTGAAAATGGACTCTTATGTTTACTCCTGAGTTTTATAGTCTTAGCTCTTCTACTTTGGTTTTTGATCCATTATGAGTTCTTTTTTCTGTATGATGTGAGGTAGGGGTCCTACTCCATTCTTTTGCACGTGGATATCCAGTTCTTCCAGCACCATTTGTTGAAGAGACCGTCATTGCCCCATGGAATGGTCTTGCATATATATTTTTTTACACAACTCAATGAAAGCACACTCTCGCCTAGAGGGCCAGTAGGGCTTTGTCTTGGCGTTGGGACCAGTGCCCTGGATTACTCCCTGCTCAGCTTCCTGATTTAAATGGCTACTGCCCTGGTTGGTGCCTTTGTGCTTTCCCTGCCAATGGGACAGTTCCACCTGTTTCACTTTCTCCTCCTCTCCTTCAGGGTTAGTTTTTAGGCACAAGATGAAAACCCTGGGTTTTAATATTTTATTAGAGGTCAGTGTGCAGAGCCTGCATTAGAAAGTGCTGGGAGGAGTGGAGAAGTCAGTTTTCCTGAGAGAGGGGAGGGCAGCAATATAAAAGGAGAAAAAGGAGTGTAAGCAGCAAGGGTGGAATTCGCAGGAAGTTGGTAAAGGAACAGCTCCTCTCTTCAGCTTGTGAGGTGGCACCTACCTAATGAGCATGTAGAGGACAGCACTTGGACTCCCCTTCTTGGAAGCAAGACTTCTCCAAGTCCACAGTTCAAGCTGGTTAAAGTCTGTTGACTACAGTTGCCATGGAAAGGGCACTTTTTGTTCTCAAAGCTTGTGTAGGGGTAGTCATATAAATAAATGAAGTGCCCAGCCTCACTCCCTGCCTCCCCAATCGACTCATCTATTGTTTGGGTTACTGATTAAACCTTCCTGGACTTGGAAGCTCCTAGGTAGTGAGAGACATCCTCCTTTAGCTCAGGTCCTGATGGAGCCCATTCCCTAGCAGTCACCTTTTTCTGTATTTTGCTTTTAAATAGTACTTGGTGTAGGCTGCTCTCTCTCTCTCTGTGTGATTTCTGGGGCATCTTCCTGGAGGCCTTGCCGGGTATCCTACCTGTTCCTCCTGCTTCCAAGAACCAGCATCCCTTGAATAATGCCCAAGAAAGATGATAGCTGCCCTTTACTCAATGCCAGTCTCTTCTTAGTCTCCAGTAGGGGCTTTACTTATCCTATCTCCAATTCTCATAAGAGTACTGCACGAGTAGGGATTTTAATTTCATTTTCCACTTTCTGGAAGAGAAATCTGAGTCTCAGAGAAGTTAGATAATTTGTCCCAAATCACACAGCTAGTGTATGGCAAAGCCAGGATTGAAACCTAGTGTCTCTAGTTCCAAAGTCTGTGTTCTCCTCACAGTTCTGCTCTGTGGATGGAATGAAGGCGTAGGATGACAGAATGGGATAGATCATTTAGTCCTATGTCCTATGTTCTCATTTTATGAATGGGGAAACTGAGGTCCAGATTGGGGAAGGGACTTTGTGGGCTTAAACAGTAGCAGAACTAGGATGAGAAGCAGGGTCCCCGATACCGAATCCAAACCTTTTGACATTATGTACCCATGCCTGTCTTCTAAGTCTTTCAGTCCTTTAGTACGGAGTAGGTTAAATTCAAGGCCTTGGGAAAAATTAAGATAGTCAGTGCAATGACCTTACAACGTCAATGAGTTTCTGAGAGTGGGATTTGAGAGGACTGTGAGGAGAAAACACCAGCTGCATACCAGGGCTACGAAGGACCTGCAGGAGGGACGTCTAGATAGCAGGGAAGGGCAGAGAAGGCTCAGATGGGCAAGGCTTTGCCTTCATAAATTTGGCTGACTTCAGGATCACCACGGGTCACAGAGCAACATAAACTAAAGGATTTACACTGATGTTGCTGTAGCCGCCATGAGCTCACATTAAGGTGCACATGATTCAGGGTTCATGGATAAAAGAAAAGAATTGTTAGTTAACAAATACAGGAAGTCAGGGATTTAAATTGCTCACAAAGATTAATCATTTTTGCTGTGTGTATGGAGAGGCATGAATAGTTTGTGATGGGTAAGAAGAATGGCAACCAGGGACCAGCTAGAAAGGCTTGGGGAGGATGTGGTATTCAGAGTGTGTAAAACTGATGGGACAGAAAGCCGAAATGCATTTCAAGTACAGGGCCCAGGTGTGACCCTGGCCATTAGGCAGCGGTGGTGTGGGGTCGTGACCATGGTTGCTATCTTGCGGCCACATCCTTTGGGGCTCTGAGACTTAAATTTGATTATTCTTCCATGTACACCTCTAAATTTTATTAGCTCCACCTGAGTTCTACCTCATTGAGTTCTGAGAAGCATTCTGTTCTATAAAAGTTCCTGGCATCACATATCTTTATCAAATGTGCACAATCACTTGAGATAAAGCCTCAGATTTTTATGAGTTACGCATGATGACTCAATGTCCCTGTTTGTGTTTCCTGCAGCCGTTATCACAGATCATGACTGCAATAAACTTTTATAGCAATTTCACTGTCCATTTTGGATCCTTGGGTGAAACTAAGAGATTTGGTTCTTGCTTCAGGTTTGAATGCTCATTGCTTGGGCCATTCACTTTCATAAATGAAAAGAAAATTTTGAGAAATGGAGCTCTCCATCTCAAACCTCATTGCTAGGCAGGGATTAGTGGATGCTCAGATACAACTAGGACCAGAATGGGCAGCAAATGCGAACATATATGACAGAATCTCAAAGCATCAGAGCTGAGATGAAACAACCTGCCCAAGGCTCAGGGTCAGACTCCATTACTCTAAGAGGTTTTCCAACCGGGTCTGTATTTTTATTGTTTCTCATGAGTCTCAGGGATGTTGTTCAGCCAAACTTTCAAAGTGATGAGAACAAAGCTCTTGGGTTAAATCTAACTTCCTGTTTTTGTAAATAAAGTTTTATTGGCACACAGTCATGCCCATATATTGATGTATTATCTATGGCTGCTTTCATGCTTCAAAGGCAGAGTTGAGCGGGTTGGACAGAGACTGTATGATCTGCAAAGCCTAAAACATTTACTATCTGACCCTTTACAGAAAAAGTTTGCTGACTTCCAGTCTAGAGGACCATAATTTTCTATTTCAATTTAAGTTGGTTTTGCTTAGTGACATTGGGGCAATTCCATCCTTCCTTCCTTCCTTCCTTCCTTCCTTTCTGTCCTTCCTTCCTTCAGCCTTCTTCTTCCTTCCTTCCTTCCTCCTCCTCCTCCTCCTCTCTTCCTCCTCCCCTTCCCCCTCCTCCTCCTCCCTCCTCCCTCTCCTTCCCTCCTTCTCCTCCCTCCTTCTATTCCTTCCTTCCTTCCTTCCTTCTTCCTTCCTTATTTTTTTTTCTCTTTATATAGGGCTATAGTTTAGAGAGAAGTCCAAGGATAACTGTGAAACAAATGGCCTCATAGGATTACAGGAGAGTTCTTTTATGTCAGTTTTGGGGATCTACTATCCAGGTCCCCTGTTTTACAAAAAAAAAAGTAATGACATTTCAGTAACTGAAAAATAATAAAAAAAAAAAAGTAATGACATGCTTTGAACATACAGAAAATCACAAAGGATAATACAGCAAATGCCACCCAGATTCTATAGATCTAAACAGTTCACCATTTTTTTTTAAAAAAAAGAAATAAAACATTAAGATATGACCAAAGCCTTACATATAATTATATGGTATATAATTTTTAGTAAGCCATTTAAAAATTCCCTGGTGGACAAAAAGCTCTCAATGATGGTTACCTTTGGGCCAAGTGATGAAAGTAGGGGCACTTTTACTTTTCAATGTATAACTTTCCGTGCCGTTTTTAAACAACCTTACACATAAATTATTTTATTGATTTTTCAAATTATAAAAGACCTTGCTCTTTAGAAAATATTCCAGAAAGGATGACCCTTACTTTTCAGTGCTGCAGAAAGGTTATTAAACTTGGAGACAGAGAACTTGGATTTTACGCCTTGAGAAGTTATTAACTTTGTTTCTCTCATCTGAAAAGCGGAACCAGTTTACCTGTTCCATCACCTTGTTTTGAGGATACAAACAGTGCATGTAATTGAGAGCCGTGGATATGGAGGACAAAAATACAGTGAAGCAGGATATAGTTTGGGTACTTAGGAGATCTAAAGACTAATATCAGAGCACCAGGTTAATGTGACCTTGACTGTGGTATCTCCAGGCACTCTGCTGGCTTTTGAGGTTGCAAGGGCAGAAAGAATTTGACTCTGAAGTTCAGAGTGACTCATGAGAGGAAGAATTTGTCTTGGTTTCTTCTATTCATGAGAGAAGTTTTCTTATAATTCTTTATCTGCCTTGTTACCTGGAAATAGAAACAAGATTTCTATTAGTCCAATACTTCTCATAAATGTTTATAGATTCTATTTTAGCATTATCTGAGGAGTTGTGTGTTACTTATTTGTGACTAATGACAGCAAGGTAAATATCAATGAGGGTATCATAGTCTACTCTAACGTGTTGTCGTAAAGCATTACAGATTAACTACTTTGGAAAGTAAACCAACCAAGGGCATTTTAAAAGCAGTAGCAGCCATGGATTTTTTTTCTCATTTATGCTTATTAGCTAATCTACTGAACCAAAAATGTGCATACTTAACAGCATTCCATTGTAATCAATGAATGGGGCCCTTCAATTGAAATAACTTTATGATGATATAGAGGCGTGGGAGGGGAGGGATGGGCATTGGGGTTACATTTCACAATTTCAAGTGGCCCAGTGTGCAGAGTCAGGAAGGAGTGGCCATTTCATCCTTAGCAAGGTTAAGGTGCAGCTGGGGACTCTGTCTTCTTCTTTGGCTGCTGCTGAGGGCAGGGTGGAACAGATCCAGGACCTGGGAAGGAAATGCTTTCCTTCCAGCCACTGAGAATCACAAGGACACTGAGACATGGAGGGGTGAAATGTTTTATCTAGTCACTCACTCAGGCCTATAGTGGCAGCGCTGGGGTTAAAACCAGCGCTGGCGTGTCTCTTTCTAAGTTATCATCTCTTTCCCCATACGCTGACTGGGCCTCTCCTCCTCCATCAGGAAAGACCATGACATTGGGTCCCTTGGGGCTAGAGAATCTGTAGCGGAGGTGAGGCATCAAGTCCTCAGGAGGCCTGTCTTGGAGGAGGGGGTCATGCATTAGCATATAAGCTTGGAGTTGGTGTGAGACAGGCTCTCTGCCAATGAGGAGGTGGGGAATAGAAGATTTGGTTGGTGGGGACCTGAGTCACACTGGAGGGCCATGAGAAGCTGCAAGGGGGCAGAGGGGAAGATAAGAATATAGAAGTGATGCAAGGGTACCGTTCCCCAGGGCTCTGACTGGGTGGCCCTTTACATGCCCTAAAACATATTAGGGTTTATGCAATAGAACAGCTTGTGCATTGCATCTAGGGGAAGTCTATTTTCTTTCCTACCTAGAGATTGGAAAACAAAAGATTCACCATGATCCTCCCTTAATCCTATCCTTCCTGGTAGTATTGGAGATGCCATGAAAATTCATTTTGGTTGACTCCAGCACTCTCTGTTGGTTTAAATTAGCAACTGCACCATCCAGCCAGGTAAAGGTTCTTTATGAGGCTAAATGAAGCAGGGAGGAGAAAAGGAATTGCATCCAGAACTAGTGACATCAAGGGTGAAGAGGGAACAATTCTTCCTCAAGTTATATGAGCTAATCTACATAAAACCACATAGCACCAAGCCTGCCATGCAAGACGTTCTCGGTGATATTCTGGTTATGTTATGGTTAAGATGGACTCCATCTGGACCAGGGAGATCACATTATGATGTTGCTAAAGTTTCTCCCCACTCCAGGGTGGGGCTAGAGTTTTCCAGTCATGGGATTCTCCACCAGTCACGCTTGCTTTTGAGAATAGATCTGATCAAACTTTGCACACTGACGTGTAAACAGTGGTTAATGGCTTAGAGTGGCAGTCCATGGGTGAGTTGGTAGGAACCTCAGAGTGTTAATAGTTGTTCCTTGGCAAACAGAGTTTCATAGTTAAATAAGTTTGTGAAGGGCCATTTCCCATGCTCCCCTCTTGGGGATTCACTGTACATGCTGTATATTAAAGGCTCAGAGAAATTGGTAAAGAAACTGCTTTAATTTTGTCTAATCCAGCATTTCACAGATCTCTTTGACCATAGAAGCCTTTCCTTTTCATGGAATATCTATTATCATCTTTAACAAAGCTTTTTGGGAAACTTAGAAATAGAGCATGACTCTCAGGTATTCGTATCCTCCTAATTTTTAATTTTATTGTGAGATGAACGCTTCACATGTGATCTATCTTCTTGGCAAATTTTAAGTGTACAATATGTTATAGCTGACTTACAGGTACAATGTTGTGTGGCAGCTCTCTAGAGCTTGTTCATCTTACTTGACTGAAACTTTATGCTGACTGATTAATAATTGCTCATTTCCTCATCCCTCCAGCCCCTGGTAACCACTATTCCAGTATTTGATTTTGTGAGTTTGACTGTTTTAGATACCTCATATTTGTGGAATTGTGTCTTTCATATTCTTAACTGGGGATAAAAATATGAATCTCTATGATATTTTAGCCAAAGGGCAAGAGGGTTTGGGCCAACACTGGGCCCTAGAAATCACAAACATTGACACTACACAGGAGATGGCTTCTGCTGAACCCTCCAAGCTTGCCTCCCTGGCCTGTAGCTAATGTACTTCAGCCAGGCCCTGTAGCCAACTGGCCTCTATCACCCTTAATTCACCTCTCTTCTCCTTCCAGGCAGACATCTTCTCTGGGGCCATATTCATCAACTTGGCCATGGGCCTGGATCTGTACCTGGCCATCTTTCTCTTATTGGCTATCACTGGCATTTACACAATTAC
The DNA here is from genome assembly GCF_902729225.1 of Pteropus medius. Lineage (NCBI taxonomy): Eukaryota > Metazoa > Chordata > Mammalia > Chiroptera > Pteropodidae > Pteropus > Pteropus medius. The sequence continues at coordinate 7,282,712 of NW_024356336.1, forward strand.
AGGTGAGTCCATTCAGATATCTTGGCAGGAGCCCAGCCCAGGGTTAGGCTCTTGGGAAGGATGAAAGGAAGTAGGAGACATGGCTTCTCCTCTTGAGGAAGAGAAATACACCCAGGAAATAGTTTGAGGATGAGATATTTGCTTGGTCTCAACTTATAGACCCTAAGAAGTTATACAGGTGGCCCTAGACAACTCCAGTGTTGGCTGGAATAGTCAGGACGGCTTCTTCCAGCTGGTGGGGCAGGGCTTGGCCTTGCAGGTTGTAGAGGGAACTTGGCTGAGTTGGGAGAATCAGGGAAGGAGTGCCAGGTGCAAGGACAGGTAGGAGCAAGGAATGGAGGTAGGAATGGGCATGGTGTGGGGCCAAGGCAGAACGAGCAGCAGATGTGCTTGGCTGGAGGAGGGCAGTCAATATGAGGCAGTTGGGGTGTGTGAGTGGGTGATAAGTCCTGAGAATTCAAGCAAAGTCACAGGGAAGAGGCCTTGGAAGCCAGACAGATGCCTCGAATTTGATGTGACAAGGACTGGGAGGCAATGTGAGAGGATGGGAGAGATTTTAGAGGAAGACTCAAGAGGTCTACTGGAGAAGCTAGTGACACAAATAACAATTGGGGACCCCTTTGCAGAGGTGTTACTCTGCCTCAGTTAGGGGGACCAGGGCCAGTGATGGAACTTTCTGCTCAGCTGGGGTCTCATAGCTTTTGGGGACAAGAAGTTACATAGATGGCCTGAGAAAGAGTCAACATACAAGTAGCCCTTTGAAATGTGTTGATTTGGTAATAGCCATGGACATCATGTAGAGATGTCAGCACTTTGCTCTTCCCTACCTTTATTTGTGGAAGATGCTTTTTCTTATTATAGAGGAGCCATCTCCTGGCTTAAAAGGATCACATTAAGCTCTTCCTCCTCAAATAGGGAGGAATATTTCTCCTTTCCTCAAGGTCTTCTCTGCGTTTTTGTGAAAAGTGGAGATGTTGGATAAGGCTGGGTAGCAGGCTGGGTAGCAGGCTGCTGATAGGGAGAGAAGGAAGGAAAAACAAGTAGGTGGCTGAGGAGCATGCTAAGAAGGTATGCAGAGGGAGAGGGACAGCGGTGGAAACAGGAGGCAGGCTGACAGATTGTTGTCCTACATGAGGTCAGATGGATTGTCTCCTTGTCTACTTAGGGGGCCTGGCAGCTGTGATTTACACGGACACCTTGCAGACGGTGATCATGCTGGTGGGGTCTTTAATCCTGACTGGGTTTGGTAAGTGGTGTCCAGATAGGCTGAGGAGGGGAGGAGGCAGAGGTAGAGTCCCAAGAAGAGAAAAGCAAGTCTAGCCTCTCTGTCCTTTGCCTTCCCAAGCAATGAGCTGGGCGAGCTCTGCCCTCACCAGGGGAGTGGTCTAACCCAGAATGACCATCACTGTAGGTGTCCAGGGGGCACCTTCTTTAGCCTTGGAGGTCTCAGGCTCGGCCTGGCCCAGACAACACCTGGATTCCCTGCTATCCTTTCTGAATAGCCTGGGCCAGTGGTACCCACTGTGGGCCTCTGATGACATGGTCTTCTCTCCACAGAGAAACTGGACATAAAAAGGGATAAGGCTAAATATCCACTGGGCTAAATATATTCAAATGTTGTGTCTTAAATCTCAGATTATATCTTGTCTACATTTTGATATTAAATGTTCTTTCTTTTATGAAGTGATGATAGTGATCATTTTCTTGCTTATGTCCTTATTTGACAAAATTTAAAAAAATCAATCATTCTATGTTGTCCCTCATTCCAATTTTTTAAAATTTTGTCTATGAACTCTTGAAGATAAGACTGGAAACCTTAGATCTAGAGGTACTTGTTAGAAGAAGATATAAAATGCATTTTATTTTTAAGGGGGCCCATGCCCTGTGTGTCCTGTGAAGTCTCTTATCTGCTTTCTATGCTATTTTCCAAGAGCTTCCATTCACTTTTACCCAGTGGTCCTTGAGGGTCTGCAGGGCAAGGGCTGGAATGTTTTATTCAAAGACACACAGTCAACAGGTGACGGGGCTCCAGACTCCTTATCCATTTTCTGTTCATCCTACCACATGGCTGGGACCAGGGGTGGTATTGCCTAGACTGTGTGTCCAGGTTCCTAAAAGCTGCTGCTGACATGGGGAGCGGGTGAGGAGGTTGAGGGGAAAAACAAAGTTTCTGAACCTGGTTCAAAACCAAGTTTTCTTTTTCTTTTTCTTTTCTTTCTTTTTTTTTTTTTTTGTAATTAAAATACCTTCTTTTTGTAAAGAGGTTTATGGTTGGGGTCCTTTTACAGGTTATTGTTTTGGATCCCCACAGTAGTCCCCCAGGGGGCTAGGCAGGGTTAATAATCCCATTTTATGGATGAGACAGCTAAGGCCCAGAATGGGAAAGTGACTTGCCCAAGACCACACAGTGAGGGCTTTCGCCGTGGGTCGGGTCCTCTTAGTTTCTCAGGCATCTACAGGAAGAAACTGCTATGAAGAGTTGAAAGTTTTGGGATATTGATTTTTGTTACTGATGTTTTCCAGCCTTTCATGAAGTGGGAGGGTATGAAGCCTTTATGACAAAGTACATGAAAGCCATTCCAACCAAGATTTCTTATGGAAACATCACCATCGAGGAGGAATGCTACACCCCAAGGGCTGACTCCTTCCACATCTTTCGAGATCCCATCAGTGGAGACCTGCCATGGCCCGGGCTCATCTTTGGGATGTCCATCATATCCCTGTGGTACTGGTGCACAGATCAGGTACCCACGCTGGACATGCAGGGTGGTCAGGGTATTACTCAAGGTACTACAGGGACTCCTGTCTATCTGTGGTTTGCAGGGTTGGGAAAGGAAGGGCAGGGCTCATATGTGCTGGGGGTCACTAGCCTTGGTGACATGGGAGTGCCAGGCTGAGGACCCAGGATGTGGAGGGGAGCTGGGGTGGCCAGAAGGTGTCTGCCTGCACCCTTCCCTCACCAGGCTTTCCCTGGCAGGTCATTGTCCAGCGCTGCCTCTCAGCCAAAAACATGTCTCATGTGAAGGCTGGCTGCATCATGTGTGGGTACCTCAAGCTGCTGCCCATGTTCCTCATAGTGATGACAGGAATGGTCAGCCGCATCCTGTACACAGGTGATGCCTTCTGCTGGACTCAGCGGCCATTCTCTCCCATTCTCCTGTCTCTGAGTCACTTCTAAAGCTCTAAAGCTCTCTGCTCTTTCCTTTCTGTCTCCTTCTTTTTCTTTTCTTGCTGCAATAATCAAGCATTACTGTTCTCCTCCTAGAGAGTGAGCAACTTGAGATCACAGAATCTGTCGAGTTGCCTTCCCTGGTTTCTTATGTTGGCAATTGCTTTCTCCCTTTTTGCAAATTCTCTGAAGTCATGCTATGTCTCCAGCTGTAGCTTCTTCCAACTAATTATTGCTCACTTTTTGCTTAGTCCTACTTAAGGCTGTAATAATGTGTACTATGTCCCTAATGTGAGAGAACCCCCAGCCAGTCTGACGCTCCGAGCCCTATTTCCTGGACCATGTCCTTGAGCCTTGCACATTGCTATCTAGGGTGGTAGATTCTTCCTTGGCCCTTTTGTGGCCTCTCCAGCATTGCCATTGCATTTTTGTGTTTTGCTCAACCATGCTAAGTCAAAACCTTCCTGGAATATGAAATAATAGCAAGAAAAGAGTACCACGAAGTGAAAGTTGGTGAGGGCCCTTCAAAATCAGGACAAGACAGTCTGGGGATATTTGCTGCCAGTGGCTGCATGCTCCTAATAGTGCTCTCATACTCCTATGCAGGTTCACTTGTTGTGAGAAAAATATATCTAACTGATAGTTCACATTATAATTGATACAACACATACAAATATTAGAGATGAATCAGTGCTATAAGGGGCAGCATTAAATAATACACCTGTAGTAGGTACCTAATAAATGTTTGTTGATTTGAATTCTGTAGAGGTTTCTAGATGTTTCTTCAAGTCTCTAGATCATATTCCTTTTCCCTACTAGACTACTTCCTTTCTATCTCTACCCTAGATTTTTCATATCTTGGAAATAACACCCATCAGCTCTCCCACTGGGGAATTCCTTCCGTTGTTTGCAAATTCCCCCAGTCAATCCTACTTGCAAGAGCTGCTTCAAATAAGCCTCAAGTTTAGGAGTTACCAGGCACTGTGATCTTCAGGCAAACAAAGCAATGGTCCCTGCTGAGCTGCAGGGCAGCTAGCTGGAGTCTAAGGACTGTGCCTCTCCCTTTCCCACTCTCAGCATTTCTGTGCTTCCCCTTCCTCTGCGTAGGAACTGTCTTTCCTCCCCAGTCAAAGCTTAGGGGTGGTCAGAAACAGCAGGGCAGGGGCATGGCAGCCAAAGGGCTCAGCCAGGAACTTCACTCTTTGTGGAACCTTGGGCAGGAATGTCTTGTTTAAAGTCTTGTTTTAAGAAAGTGAATCTTGAGAATCTTTCCCTGCTGTCTGGTTGCTGACATAGCTCTTTATCTCTCCCCAGAAAAAGTTGCCTGCGTCGTCCCCTCGGAATGTGAGAGATATTGTGGCACCAAGGTTGGCTGTAGCAACATTGCCTATCCGACCCTGGTGGTGGAGCTCATGCCGAATGGTAAAAGTCATCCCCACTGGTGGGGTCTTTCTTGGGGGGCTGATTGGACTTAGACTTTACATGGATTTCTGTGGGCCTCCTGGACAAAGTCATGATCCTGGAAAGTTTTGATCCTGGAAGCAAGTAGGGAAAAAGCCTCATTCCAGGTGTCCTCAGCATTTTTTTTTTAATCATATCTTCCCACAAGGGGAAGGAGACATAGGACTTGGTTAGGCTCTCTGAGACCTAGCACTTGTCCATCAGTCAAACATAGAAAAGAGATAATCTGAAAAGGTACTAGGGAAGACCACGACTTTTCCATGCTTATCTGGAAGTTCTTTCTTAGTTCTCCAACAGACATTAACATGATGGCTTGAACTAAGCAGAGTTTTATCTGGAGAATGAATTGACTTTTAGACTGTTCCAAAGAAAAACATGGAGAGAAAGCTCTGGAATGAGGACATTTGAGGCAGTTGATGGATGGGGTGCAAGAGGGCTCCTCACTATAGAGAATGCGTTATTGTAGGAGATTGAGGACTAAATCCAGAATCGCTAGGGTTTTGGGGCAGACCTTTGGGGTTATTGTTCATATTTCATATTGAAGAAAAATTTAATTCTGGCTCAAGTGATGCGAATCTTGTTAGGTTAGGGAATCTCAGGAGACCAAAAATTCAAAGGTATTTATCAGGAAAATTTAGAACAAACTTATATAAAATGTTATTGCTAAAAAGAAACATAGAGATCATCTAGTCAAAACTCTTCCTATTACAGTTGTGGAAACTGAGGCCTACACAGAGGGAAAGTGACTTTTCCAAGCCACACAGCAACTCAGTGTCTGGCTTACAGAACTCTGCTCAAGGCTGCAATTGAGGAACTTGGAATGGTCTTCAAAAAAAAATTTTAAACCACAGACTAGATGCATGACCTTGGACAAACTGTTTACATTTAAATTCTATAAATGTGGGAGTAATAGTTAACTGTACCATTGAGCTGGGTTGGTTATTAATTAAGGTTACAATTAGTAAGAGTCACATGGCTTTTTTAGAGTTCTGGCTTAGATTACACTGGCCTTAGATTACGTGGGGGAGTTTATGCTATTTCTTTAGATTGGCAGACAGACCCTGGGTGAGTACTATTGTTCTAGCATTGTACAGGACAGAAAGAAGTGTGTCATGTAGGACAATGAAATGCTGTGTTTACCTGTACCATTGCCACTCTCTTACCAGCTGGAATCTGGCTTCTGTAAATACCGAATTCGCTGATAACCTCCTGGTGGTGGATCAAATAGATATTTTCCATTCTTCATTTTACTTGACCCCTCAGTAGCATTCAACATTATTGAACATTCATCTTTCTTCAGTTATTTTCTTCTCTTGGATATTATAATACTATATTTTCTGGTTTGTCCCACCCCCATTCTTTTTAGCTGCTCTTTTTGTCTAATTTTCAGATTCAGCCTCCTCCACTCAGCTAGTAAATGTTCCTCCTCCAATCTATCACCAGATCTTGTCCATTTTGCTTCCTAAATATCTCTTAAATTCATCTATCTCTATTTTTACGACCATCATCCTACCCTGATCTACCATTATTTCTTGCCTAAATCACTGTAAAGTTATATTTAACAAATATTTGTCAAGAGAATAAATGAATGGGAGTTTGATAAGAATATGGTACAGAGAGGGGAGCTCCATCCCAGCTTAACAGTTAACTGGTGAAGCAAATGGAGGAGGTAGGGCTTGAAGCCCTACATACTAACTCCTTGAAATTGACCTTTGTTTCATCAACTGAAAAATGTAGTAGTTTGACTAGATAATCTTTATAACTCCTATAGCTCCAATTGACTGTGATCTACGTTATACAAACTCAGGAGGAACCATTTAAAAAATCCTCCTGACAAATGATAAAATAATTGGAATGAGCAGCCTTTATCACTCATCTTGCAAGGCTGTAGATGAAATCATACAATTATTTACAGATACAAAATGTAGAGGAACCATAGAATCATGTTCCAAAAATATTTCAAAAGGCAGGAATGTTAGCTCAACTCTTACAAGCTAATGTTTAATAGAGATCTATATTAATATACTTGGGTCCTCCAAACCCCATTATACAGGAATATTGCAAGAGACTGAGAATGTTTAGCTTGGAGAAGAGAGAGTTCTGGAGGACATGAGATGTCTTTGAATATGTGAAAGATGGTAAAGTGGATAAAGGGTAAGAACTCTTCTGTTCGGTAGTATAAGGACTGTGTCTGAAGTTATAGAGATATCAGATGAGTCAGGACTGTCTAAGAGGTAAGAGTGGAGTTAATGGGCCATATGGTAACTGTGTTTAACTATTTGAGGAACAGCTAGACTATTTTCTACAGTAGATGTACCATTTTACATTATTGCCAGCAATGTTTGAGGGTTCCTGTTTTTCCAAATCTCCAACCACATTTGCTATTGTCTTTTTTTTTTTTTTAAATTATTACTATAGTTACCCTAGTGGGTGAAAAGTAGTATTTCATTGTGGTTTTGATTTGAATTTTCTTGTTGTTGAGCATATTTTCATGTGATTATTAGCCACTTGTTTATCTTCTTTGGAGAAGTATCTATTCGGGCCCTTTGCTCATTTTTCATCAGGTTGTGTTTTTATTATTGAGTTGTAGGAGTTCTTTATATATACTGTATTCTAGACCCTTATTAGATATATGATTTGCAAATATTTTCTCCCATTCTATGGGTTGTCTTTTCATTTTTTTGAGAACCTCATCTTTTGAATTCTAGTTTAAATATTTCTGCTATATTATGAATCTTTTGAGTGAGAGACCTCATAAAAATCCCCTCAGATGGACACACATACACACACACACACACACACACACACTACCACCACCACCACCACCATCACCATACAACTGCAAAGTATTTACCTCATATATATTTTGTCCCTAGCTCTTTGTTGACTGCTGTTGGTTTACAATATAATGTAAAGCCACAGTCCATTCCTTAAAATGTCTGGTCTTTCTGGAGAGATAAATTGAAGAGCATGGCATGGTTTCATCAGCCAAACAAACCTTGAGTCCTCAAACTTTCCAAACACAAAAGAGCTGAGGCGCTGTGCATCACTCAGAACCTTCTTTTCCAGGACTGCGTGGCCTGATGCTGTCGGTCATGTTGGCCTCTCTTATGAGCTCCTTGACCTCCATCTTCAACAGTGCCAGCACCCTTTTCACCATGGACATCTACACCAAGATTCGGAAGGGTGCAAGTGAGAAAGAGCTTATGATTGCAGGAAGGTAAATGCAGTTTCCCCCTGTCATGCACCATGAAAGCTGGAATGATCAGAGCACCTCCCTCAAGCTGAGGAAGACTGGTAGATACTTGGGTAGAATGGGAGTAACCACTGTGGCTAGTTATATTTGCCCTTCAGTGACATTAACTTTAAAATGCTTATTGTCAAATGTGCCCTTCTAGAGTGAGAAGTGATATCAAGGATCATCTAATCTAACCCTCAGTTTATCAGTGAGCAGAATGAGACTTGTCTTGCCTAAATCCAAGCAGCTGGGACAATGGCAGAGCCAGGACTGGAACCTATGGCCAACTGAGTCCTTATCTACAGCTCTTTATACCACCCCACATTGTCCTCTTCAGCCCTCCACACTGCAGCTCTCCTCACTGGTCATCTTTGAGGTCCAGATGCCTCCAATGCCTTGACCCTTTGCAGCAACATTTTGCAGGCTCATTGTAAGGGTCAGATGTTATTGTGCCTGGGAGCATACTTTATAAAGTCTGAAACACCAGGCTCTGTGCACATTTGTTATTGTCAATGGACTAATGGACGTGATACGATACAGGAAGTAGTAAGCATCGACACATGGGTCAGGTGTGCTAATAATCATGATTATCCATGGAGCAGATGGTCTGAACAGACTAGCAGAAGCTCTGCTATGTCTCTCCATGGGGCAATGGCAGGTCAATATCCTCAGGGCAAGTGGAACAAATCTCTGGGATGTCAGTCAAAGGAGAGGTCCCCAGTGACTGCAGAAAGGGTTTGTCACCTCATAGTTCTTGTAATCAAGATTAAAGCAAAGGAAAGAAAGGAAGACTGAAAGGTCACAGTAGATGACAAGATATCTGGCGTTCAGGAAAGGTCTGACCAGGCAAGAGTTTACTACTCTGCTTCACAGGAAGCAACACCATTACCCTGAGTAATTTTTCCTTAGAAAGGAGTTTGCTAGCTTTTCCTGTTATTTATAAGGCTCAAGATGCAACATGGAAAGAGAACCATTTTGTTGCTTTGCTCAAGGCTAGACCCCTTGACTCTGAGATTATGCTGGGGCTAGCATTTTTGTGCATCCAGTGACTGCTGCCTTGGGGCTTGTCCCTGCTTACAGTTACATGAAACAATCCTGAACTTTTCTGTGGGGACTGTAAGAGTGATCAAAGGCTTAGAGAAGAGAGAGGTGAGCATGGCATGCAGTAGTTTGGGGAGGAGGCTCCTAGGAGAGGGTGACCTTGAGCTGAGTCCAACATGGTGGGTAGGATTTCGGTAAGTGGGGGAGCAGTAGGAGGGCATTCCAGGAGGAGAAATATGTGAATGAAAACATTGCTTTGTGAAGGTTAGTTTCAGACTCTTTTGCCTTAAATTCAAGTAAATGAGGCCAAGGAATCAAGCCTTCTTTCTAATTAAACCAAGAGCACAAGTAAGAGGACTAGTAAGGGAACCCTCCAAACTTTTCAGAATTTAAAGTGAAACTCAAGAGGAGGAAAGGTAGAAATACCTGGTAGAGTCCCTTTCTATCTAGACTGTTCCTTTATAAACTCTTCTTGTCTTATGATTTTAACTTTCTTATGAAGAAGAAGAAGGAGAAGGTAGAGGAGGAGAAGAAAATAATAATTATAGTTTTTACTATTTATTGAGTGCTTACAATTTGCTAGACGTTTTACTATAGCTAATCTTTATTCCAAACTTGCAAGGTCAGTTGTATTCTTTCTAGTTTACACATGGAGTGAAACTCTGAGAGGTAAAGCAAAGAGTCCTAGGTCATAGAGAGAATAAAAATTTGAATCCAGGATTGCTGGGATCCAAAGTCTACACTCTTGTTCCTACGCTCTACTGCTTCTCAAAGTGGGATTCTCTTGTTGTAGTGACAGGTTGAGGTTACTGTTGAAAGTCAAGTGCATTTTACTTATTCATAGGCACAGATGACTTTCCTAAGGAAGGAGAATATGAAAGAAAAAAGCCATAAGAATGAATTTGCTAATTATCTTTTCTTGCTGGGGTCATTATATATATGATGCATAGCCACATATGTTGATTCATGTAAAGCCATGTATTGACACTCTGTTGTGGGGGCTCTGATTTCAGGTTGTTTATCCTGGTGCTGATTGGCATCAGCATTGCCTGGGTGCCCATTGTGCAGTCAGCACAAAGTGGGCAGCTCTTTGATTACATCCAGTCCATCACCAGTTACTTGGGACCACCCATCGCAGCTGTCTTCCTGCTTGCTATTTTCTGCAAGAGAGTCAATGAGCCGGTAGGTATCATTCATGTATGTACAGGAAAGCCCATTCTGGCACAGAAATTCCCACCTTGATTAGCATATTCTCTGTGGGAAGGATTCTATTTCACAGAGGTCTCAAGCCAGGATGGATGTGCTTCTTAGGGTTTGTTCAGGAACCATGGGACTCTCACGGGTTCATTCTCTTGGGCTCCTCTCTTCTCCTTGCTGCAGGTTCCAAACTAATTTCCAGCTAATGATATACATTTTCCATCCAATCTTGGTGATTTTCCCCAAGCTGCATGGCACTACCCGGGAAGTTTGTAGCCCCTGGGCAAGCAACTCCAGAGCAAGTCCTAGCACAGGTTACCTCTGGTGGTTCTGCAGTGAGCTTAACTTTCCGGCCAGCACTTTTCAGGGCCTAGTGAAGACAAAGTCCTGGTGCTCAAGCAGTTTATATATAAAACCACATGAGGTAGATAACAATTGAGGGATAAAATATTAGTAGGGACGGATTCCTAGAAAGGCTATATCAACATGGGTTGAAATTGAGGAGGAAAAGAGGGCATTCAAGGCAGAGAGAACAGCACTGTCTGGAACTTGCAGGTGGAAGTGGAAGGAAAGGGATGAGGGTGAGGGGCTTGTCAGCAATCTTGCTTGGCTTGAAAGGGAGTTGTGTGTGTGGATAACAGAAGACACAACTGGAGAGGCAGGTTAAAGTTAGGTTAGGCACAGCCCCTTTGAAAGCCAGGCTCAAGTGTCGGGGTCATCAGTGAGGTACCATCACAGGTTTTAAAGCACTTTGTAGAGAATTCCTGTGGATATGCCTTCTGAGTGGGGTGTTGCTCAGCTGCCTCTGTATGCAACCATTTCCTTGCCTGGAGAGGGTTAGGAAGGAGTGGGGGTGCTGATTGTGTAGCTCATCGTCTGAAATAATGTAAACGATGACATATATTTGGTTGAAGATAACCTCTTTCTCCCCATAGGACAGGAACAAATACATACCAGGGGAATATAGCTCCATAGAGTGACCCAGCTTTGAGGCGCATAAATCACTACATGTCTCTCTTCATTTGCCATTTGCCATTAGGGAGATAGTTCAGATTTGCTGGTGACACAAAACAAGGTGTACAGATAAACATTCCCGAGATATTAGAGTTGAACCTGATCGTGATCTCGACAGGTTTGAGTAATGGGCACGCAACGAGATAAGTTTCAGTAGGAATTGGCAGAGGCTGGTTCACCAAGAGATTTCTAAACTGCAAATTAGGAACTTGTGGCTAGGAGCTCAGTTGAGTATTGTGATGGGTCACAGGCAGACTCAACTCAGCAATGAACTAGAGCTTTCAAAAAATAAAGGCTAAGAATTGGGATGAACTATAAAAGTACTCGACTGGGGGTGATTTTGCCTTCTGCTAGGAGACATTTGGTGATGTCTGGGAACATTTTTGATTGTTACAATTTAGGGAGTGCTATTGTGGGGAGAGCCCAGGGCTGCTGCTAAACATTCTAGAATATGCAAGACAACCCTTAACACCCAACAAAGAATTATCCAGCCCAAATGTCACAGTGTGGAGGTTGAGAAACACCAATCTAGAATCTTCAGAGGGTAGCAGGTAGAGGCTGCAAAGTGATTCTCAGAACTGGTCAGGCACTGTGTTTGCTGAGGGGTGACTCTGAGTCTTAAGGAAAATGTTAAAATTTCTCAGATTTTAAAAGAACCTCTTGAGAATAAAGACCGAAGGAATAGGGAGAGGCTAATTGCCAAGAAAGAAGGAAAGCTGTAGCAAGTTTTATTGATATTATTCACACAAACTAAAGTCAAGAAATAATTTTTCAACTGAGTAAGTGTATGGGGGATGAATGGAGAACATCAGTCTTTTCCTTCTTCCTTGTTCATTTATTTATCTAGCAGACACTTCCTGATGCCAGATATGGGGCTAGGCGCTAGCAAAACAAAGGCAATGAATACTGGTTTCTCCCCTGGGTGAGCTCCCATTTCAGACGGGGAGACAGAGAAGCAAATGTGTGATTATATAAGAGTGTGGGTGGTGCTGGCGTGGAGGTGTGTCCACAGCGCTGCAGCCACAACCAAGGAAGATGTGCTGACCTAGTTCTGTCTGGGGAGAAGAGGGGACATTCAAACTAGAACAAGATTATCAGGAAGGGAAGAGCCCGTGCTCTCCCAGGTAGAGTGAATGACCTGTGCAAAGACCTGGGACACGAACATACATGCTATGTTTAATAATAGCTGGTAATTTATGGCACCTGAGTGCAAGAGTACTGATGGCTAACGAGGGGGCTCTTCAGATCAACACTTGACAAAATCATGAAAGCTTCTTTTGGTCGCTCTTATATAAGCTTGCTCTACTTTGTCACTGGTCCTTTTAAAATGCGGCCTTTAGACTCCGAGCTGGTCCTCTAGGCAAAGAATGGCAATAAAGAGAGAGAGAAGGAAGAGGGGAAGGAAAGAAGGAAAGAATGGTTAAAAAATCATGAAAAAATGTTTCTTAATGTTTCTAGTCTCTTAAAGGCTTCTGTATTTCTAATATGTAAATCTAAAATTTAATGTAAAAACATATAGTATAATTTTATGTTCTCAAATTAAAAACAGTGATTTTGGATTTATAAAAGGGGCTGAGGGAAAAGTTCCTTTTTCCTCTATCCTCTAGTGACCCAATTTCTTTTTCCATGTCTTTGAGGAATACAAATTACTTCACAAGTAATTACTTTACATCTGAATGTACCTATCTGGAGGCTGATGGTAATAGTAACTGCAGGCAAAAAGATTCAAGTTATTTTTAAAGTTAAAGGGAATTTTTGGAATTAAGGCTTTCAGTTGATATTCTAACCAGTTATTAGACACTTTAACCCATCATATGAAGAATCCTTGTCTTATGACCCAGAGAAAATCAAATCACTGAAACATGATAAGCATGACACTCATGGAAGGCCTGACATAATAATCTTGAGCCATACTCTGAACTCTAGTGTTCTGGCTTCAGATTGCCTGGACCTATCATTTCTCTTACCTTTATTCTTTTGCCTCTGTCCCTTTAGGAATGCACAGTTGTTTTGTGTGTTCGGGCGTTCATTAACCCAGGGTCTCCTTTCACAGGGAGCCTTCTGGGGACTGATCATAGGATTTCTGATTGGGGTGTCTCGTATGATCGCCGAGTTTTCTTACGGAACTGGAAGCTGCACGGAGCCCAGCAACTGTCCCACGATTATCTGTGGTGTGCACTACCTGTACTTTGCCATCATCCTCTTTTGCATTACTGTCATCGTCATTGTCGTTGTCTCTCTCTTCACCAGGCCCATTCCAGATGTGCATGTGAGTATCCATTCAGGAGACCTACCCTGCCTTTGTTCCTATTCATGCAGCAACACCCATCTTGGTCGCCCTCGGTTCAATTAGATTATCTCACACATGACTAAAATAGTCTGTACTTGCCATTGGTGTCATGTTGAAGGATACAGGATAGGAAACTTGCTGTCCCAGCAGGGCAGTATCAAGCATGAGTCTTCAGCAGGAGTCCTCACAGCAGTGCAGGGGATATTCTCTGAGTTACGCTCCCCAAATGACAGCTCAGGTACAAGGGAGTGAGATCACGTTGGCAGACATGGAGGATACCGTGGCTTAGATGCTCATGTCCCAGATAGGAACTTACATTTTTTGTAACAGTCTCATGGTCAGAACTCTCAACGGTTCCTGGAAGGGACGTACTTACTTACAAAAATTAGCACATACAGGGAAATCCCAAGTATGATTTGCCCTTTATTTTTCCCAATTAAACCTCCAAACAGTTGCCCATAGAATTCACGAAATTTCAAACAATATCAAAGTCCAGTTGATTCAAGATTTAAAAAATGTCAAGTATTCAGTTAGCTCTAGATGTCACTCTTGGTTTAAGGCATATTCTCAGCCTTCCTAATGCAGATGAAGATGACCAATTATGAGCCATTTTTATCATAAACAATCTAGTCTGGTAACCTAGCATCACTGAAATTCTTCCCTTTTTTGGGTTTCCAAGATATAGACCTAGAGAATTAACTCAAGATCATATTTATCCATAGAGAAAGAGAAAGGGTGTTGTTAACCCATTATGCACATGTATACAAATACGGGGACTTAAGAAATCCCTAAGAGACCTTCAAACTCATTGCTGAATTTTTAGAGTTGTGACCAAACTTAATGTCAAACAAAAACTGCTTTTACAGCAGCAGAACCACCGTCCTATTTACGGGCTGAATCTGTCACCAACTTTCTTTGTGTTGTATTAATTGCTTCCTGATGTCTTTCTCTGAGTTGTAGCCCCAAACACATTTAGCTCCACACATCCTCTTGAAGTAGAGAAAGCAAGGTAGTCACCAAAGAGGGCATGGCTGTGATGAACACACTGCATTGATTTTTAGACTTAAGTTTCTGTTTTCATGTCAATAGAGAATACGCCTCCAGCTCTTCCCTGTTCTAAATGGCTCATGATTCTACAGACCCCTCTCCCCAGAATATGATACACACCTATCTACAAAAATATGATCTTATACTGCTGGTCTGGACAAATGGGTGTCTAGTCTTGTTTCAGAGGACTAGTGCTAAAAGGAACAAATTCGTTTATTATGTATAGTAAGATGTTTATTCATTTAAAACATTTCTGTATTCAAGGCAGCCTCTTAGTCTCATAATATGCATATATTATAGGGGCATGTGTATGATTTACATCTAAGCTTCTAACACATTTAGATCTAATGATATGGCTGGACACTGTTATTTACATTCTTGTTGATACTGAGAAGCCATATTACTTTTCCTTTCCTTGATGTGTATCTCTTTGTTGGCCTCAGACACTGTTTGGATCTTTCTTCTAACCTCTTCTGCTTTCTCCACAGCTCTACCGCCTGTGCTGGACCCTGCGCAACAGCAAAGAAGAACGTATTGACCTGGATGCAGGAGAAGAGGGCATCCGTGAAGACCCAGAGGAGATCACTGAAATAGGTGATTTTTTGACTCAGAGCCTAGTCCCAAGCTCTAAAAAGTTACTCCCACAACAGCAAGATCACTTTACAGAAGCCTTCCCTAAATGCTTTCATCAAAGCTCAGATCTCTTTCCTAGAAGGGAGTGGTGAGAGAGGTGAGGGGTGAGATGAATAAATAGATTTCGGGATATTCAAGCCTGGTCAAGGGAAGGAGGGAGGTACAGAATCATCCCAGCTCCCTCACCCCTCACAGGTTACAATGCCCAGTGATTAAGTGTGGGTGAGGAATTTTCTACCTCGACTTGATTTGGAGGCTTGGCCAGGGACAAGGGAAGAGTTAGTGGTCTTCTGACATAGCCTATGAATGGAAAGCAGATGAAACCAAAGTTGTGGTCTAGTGACATCAGCAGGATGGAATAGAGGCTCTGGGATCTTATGTGTTACTGGCTCACCACATCAAATTTGGAAAGTCACGTTTCTCTGGAAATTCAGTAAGATAATGCTTAGTTAGTGTTTAGAAACTTACTTGGTCATGGAGAAATGCTTTCCTCAACTTCTGTGTTGCAACTTTTCTTCCCTACATGGGAGATAGTTGTGGAGATGTGTGTTGTACAAAAGTGTGGGAGCTCACGGTCATGTTTTTTACCTGTATTGGGCTGAAGGTCTTACCGCTCTATGTGAAAAAGAGCACAGATACAGCAGAACGAGTTCTAAATTTGACTATCAGGAATATCAGAATCCTGGCTTTGAAAAGGGCCTTTGGTCTTATCGCCTCAATTTTACAGACCTGTAAATTGAGGCCTTGGAAAGGAGAGGCTTTGCCTCTGGTCCCAGCTCTTATGCAATCTGCTTTTGATCTCTGAAGACCTTTTGGTTCTGAAACCTGCGATTCCACAAGTGCTGGGAGGAGCCTGGAACCATAGACAGCTGACCATGGTGCTGAAAAAACCCACAGCCCTTTCCTGCTTCCTTGGAGCAGGCAAGCGTGAACATGCTCCCTACTCCAAAAATGGCCCCATATTGAGCGAGAATATCATAGATTTTAAAGGGCCATGGAGAAGAAATATTTTGAATGTTTTAATGTGGAAGAAGAGATTAATTTTGCACCAGAGGGCAGAGTTAAGACTGGTGGTTAGAAAAAAACTCATCCAATTTTAACTCAAAGTAAAGAGGCAGGATGGTGCAGAGACAGAGTATGGGATTTGGATTCAGGAAGAACCGAGGTTGAATCCTGACTTCTCTACTTACTATCCTGGGCAAGTGATATTTATTTTTCTAAAGCTCAGGCTCCTCACATAAAAATATTCTAAACATTAGCCTATATTTCATGGCACTGTCGGAAACATTGAATGATATGATGTTCCATATTAGCTGTAATTATCACCATTATGATTGCAAATAAGAATTTCCTGAGTTTGTCTGTAAAGGGGTGAGCAGCAGGTGAGTATCTATCAGGGATGCCTAGAGGGGACTCTCACACTGGCTAGAAAATTGGCTTAACGATGTCTGAGGTTCATGGCAACACTTGAATTCTATTGTTTTTTGATGAACTCATGAAATCGTACTGAACACCTACCCTTAAAGTACAATAAACTAAGATCTCTAGAAGTCTTTTATAGACAACAGGTGCCACCTTCATCATTCTTCGAGAAATAGCAGTATGAGAATTCATCCCTATATTATTATCACCACCATCATCATGACAGATAATAATATGATTGTAATATATTTTAATCGTGAATACCTTACTCTAGTCTAGTGATTCATTTTGGCATGACATCATTCTTTTAAAGCAGATAATGCAAGTGTAATTCTTCCAATTTTACAGATGACTAAAATGAGACATAGAGACTTTCTCAAGGTCACCCAACTTTTTAATGGCCCAGACAACCATGAATTTCTCACTTGGGCTGGTCTGTGAGCCCGAATCTTTGCTATTTCTTCCCTGTTCTCCTATTTTAGTGAAGTGGACCGAAGTAGAGGGATAAAGGAGGCTTGTCTCTCTTATGTGCATGAGAGAAAAGAGTGAATAGAAAGAGACTAACACTTGATACCTACTATGTACTAGGTTTTCTCTCATTCAATCTTATAATGAAGAAGGCATTTTTACCCAGTTTTACAGATACAGAAGATGAGAAGTGAATTAACAAGACATAAAAGTGGGTTTTGGTACCAGTTCTGACACATATATGTGCCTGACCACTGAGGTTCTTTCCAGTTCTAAAATGCTGTGACTTAAAATGGGAGAATGGCCAGCAGTGTTCCCTGTGCTAAAAACACAGTGGGCTTGATTTCATATCTAGTAAATTACAGACCTGACAATCTAGCCCAGGTCTGTCTACCTCCAGTGCCACACTTGGGCTCAGAGGAGAGAACCAGTTCCCTTGGTGGGCATCCACTTTGAATGGCAGGCCAGTTGGATGGTTTGATTCAGAAGTATTGATATGCAACATCAGACCTTAAGCCCTGAAAATGTTGATCAGTGCTGCCCTGTATCAGGGACTGTTTAAACCAATTCTTACTACATGGCTGGATTGATTATGAAGCCTTGGGTCTTCCAGGTGTAGCCAATGCACTCCTGAGTCATTCAATTCTCTTTGTTTTCCAGTGATGTAGCAAACAGATATGTTTATATGTTTCACAGTTTATATGTGTCACAGCTCCCCAACCCATTGTTAACATTTGTCTCTCATAAATAATTATTTCATGTTTGATTCTGATTGTTCTAAATCAAGATGTGTTCTTATTGGGCCTGATAGAGATAAGACATAGGCTAGCTGATCATAAGGATATAAAATTCATCTGTTACCATCATCTTGTAATTAAGTTCACGTGAACATTTTGTATCGTTTCCATTTCTGTGAGTAAGAAAATTGGGAAATGTTTGCAGAATGGCAGATGTTCCACTGAAAACCCTTTCTAGTCCCTCCTGCTTATGTATCCAATAATCCTTTTATGCCTTTCCCCTGACACAGAAGTTCCTGAGGAGAAAAAAGGATGCTTCAGGAAGGCCTATGATTTGTTTTGTGGGCTGGACCAGCAGAAGGGTCCCAAAATGACAAAGGAAGAAGAGGAAGCCATGAAGCTGAAGATGACAGACACTTCCGAGAAGCCTTTGTGGCGGACAGTAGTGAACGTCAACGGCATCATCCTGCTGACCGTGGCTATCTTCTGCCATGCATATTTTGCCTGAGTCCTGCCTTTTGCTGCAGACTGCCCTCCTAAAGGCCAGACTTTTTACTCTGCCTCCCTTTAGTCCCACTCTGTGTTGTTGAAGGAAAACTGATCAGTTGTAAATTTTGCCCAGTTGATAAAGATGTACATGTGTAATTACAGTCCAGGTGGAGGAAAATCATTAATTTGCTGTTAACTTATGTATTTGAGGCCAATTTGACACAGCCAGCTGTACATATTAGAGCTGCAGAAGAAAAGTTTACTTACTCATGAAAAGGCAGATGAAGAAACAGAAGTCCTGTGATATCTAATGCAAGTTTGCTTCAGATAGACTCAGTGTGTCAACATTGCTTGTGATCCTTGAATATTATTTTAAGAGCTCTGATCTCCCTAGTTCCTGCTACTTTGCCTATCTGATCATCCCCTTATCTTTTTTTAAGAAGAAAAAATCCTCTCCCCTCCCACAGTATCATATTCCTGCCAAGAAAAATCAATCTGATAACTGATGAATGCATTAATGCTGAGGATGGGAGCTTGATGGGGTTCCATCAAGCCATGGGTGTTTGCTCTTTGAAAGAGAGGCCTGGGGATGTCAATACTTACCTCAAAGGTTGGCAGGGGTGGGAGATCCACATACTAGCCTCATGATAGTGGGGACAGAAGATAGATAATCTGGAGTCAAGGAAATTTTCTGGTCTTCATAAAAATGTCCATTGGGAATCCCTCATGTTTGGGATTTTACTCATTTTGGCATTTGTTGTTCCTGGAATGTCTTAGCCGCTCAGCAATATTTGTGGATTGAATGAATGATATAGCATTTATTTATAAACACTTGCTTTATTGTTATGTAAAGTTGGTACTTGGTCAATCTTTTCTTGTGCTGGCACAAAATACCCACTCTGTTGACTATCAGGAACTGGAATGAATTTTCTAGACACCGCTCTTACTCATGGTGTGGATGTTGATATACGGGCTTAGAAGCTGACTCTGATCACCTCATAGAGCAAATGTGTCTCTTGGGGCACCTGTCATCTCAAAGCAGCCATGCTCTCCTGAAACACTAAGACAATTAGCCTGAGATCCTCCTCTCTATGAGTTCAAGTGCTCACAGTGCTTCTTCTTTTCAGGTGTCTAGATTGATGATCATCCATTGACCAAGGTTAGGGTAGGTGGACTCCGTTTTGGGTATAAGTGCTCAACATCTTTAGCTGAGAAGAGTGTATTTTTTGTTGTTGTTGTTGTCGAACCTATTTCCTAGGGACAAATTTTTAAAATTTAACTTAAATTTAATTAGTTAAATTTCTTTTAATTTTACCTGTGAAATATCAATTATAGTGAAATATAATCTCATTGAAGTGAAGAATATCTCATGATCTTAATATTGAATGATTTCAGGCTAGCTTAGAAAGGAACTGGGATCTGAGGTTTCATGGAGCTGAGAGGGATTCCTAGGTGGAAAAATGATTCAACAGGGGAAGGAATGGCTTGTTATTGTAGGAAGAAGGAAACCCAGACAATGCTATTTGATGTGCCCTCATATTCCCCTTAAGTTAGGCAAAGAAGACAGAAATGTGGAGAATTTCACATGGCTAGCATTACTCAGCTTACTCAGTTTTGTGTGTTTGTGGTATTTTTGAGCTTGGAGAAGAGAAAAGGAGAGGCTTGAAAGCTGGTGGAAGGAGGGGGCACAAAGTATCTAGATTGCCCTGGATTCTATTTCTGCCTTTGTCAATGATTCATTGTATATATTGTGAATTATTTTGTGTCAATTGTGTATTTTTATCTTTGAAAAATGGGGACCCTGATGCTTATAGCATCTACTTACCTCCTCTGAGTGTGACAAGGTCACTTTGAAAGGGGATGGGAGATACATACATGAAAGATGCCATACAGATGTTATACTAAGCTTCATTTAGTCCCATACATTACTTTGTATTACTTTGATAAAATGTATTACTTTGAAAAATAAACACATTAAAAAACATAATATTCAGATTTCCTGTTCTCTAGAGATTCTAGACAAATACTGACCATATCTGTGGTGAGCTTTAGTTGGCACAAGATATGGATTAGGAAGCAGAAGCCAAGACAGTTGAGAGTAGAATATAGCCACTTGAACAAAATGTAGTAAAGTTTGTAAATGATTTCAAAATCACTAGTAAACATGAGGTAAGTAGCTCTACTCTCAATGCAAAAGGTCCTGTTAGAATAGACTTAGTCATTTGAGTAACCAGGGGCCAGTAAGTGATAAATGTACTAGAATAATTTCAAGGGTGCAAGGAAGAGCGATTCTTTTCCTAAATGAAAAATGGTTCCTTTGGAGCAGAGTGATTACTTATTAATGCATAGTTTATAGAGCTAAAAAAATCATGCCCTATCAGGCAAAAAAAAAAAAAAAAAAAAAAAAAAAGCTTCTTTAAACATGGATGACTCTCAAAATGAAAAGACAGGCCCTGTACTTGCCTGGGGACTTACATGGGAGCATTGATTACTTGTAGCTGAGACAGGCATTGGTGTTTACTTAGAGAAGTTTCTACCATTGGAACTCAGTGGAACCTACTCTTTGTTAGTGCTGAAGTCACCATCTCCTAAAAGATGCACTGCAGTTTGTCCTGTACCACAAAAGCAACCCTTGAGAGAAAAACATATATGTTTAGTTGGAGGAGAGAGGTTTCTTAATTTTAGCTCCCAACCCCAGCCCCCAAAACACCTCTAACCTTCTAATTGGATTTAGGCAAATGGAACCGTTTGAATGAGGTGCCACTGTCTTAATGGGTTGGTGGAGATGGGATTGAGGAGATGTGAGTGAGGTTAATGGGGCAGTGTTGTTTGGCTCTGAAAGATTCAGGTGGGTGTTGTTCAGTCCAAAAGCCCCACATAGTGTCCCTGACTCAGCCAGCTTTTGTAGTTCTAAGAGCAACTCAAAGAACATGTGATTTGATACAATTCATCCCATGTTTGGAAAACTGGTGGCAAATGTCCACCCAATAAAGGGACCTACTTTACACTTGAGTGCGGGCAGCACATACACATGCATTTCAGAATCAAAGAGCTTAGAGTAGTGTTTGCAAACTATAGCTGTATCAGAAATCCTGGAGGAATTGTTAAAACATAGTTGTCGGAATCCGCCTTCAGAGTTTCCCAATCATTAGGTCTGGAGTAGGGCCTGAGAATTTGCATTTCTAACAAATTTCCTAACCATTTTGATGCTGCTGGTCTGGGGAACACACTTTGAAAACAACTACTTATAGTTAACTTCCAAAGAGGCTTCATTTCATCACCAAGGCAGGCAGAACTGGAAGAACTGCTTTCCCAGAACTTATTCGAGGTTTTTAGTGATGTCTCAGGACCAAAAGTCTTTTCTGAAACAAAAAAATGTGTGAGTATGGCTGAGACACATTACAGTGTCAAAGCACAGAAAAAAAAATCCTACCCTGCTGATCTTTGAACCCATTTGCTTAATTCTGACTTTGCCCCAAGAAGATGTCTAAGACCTGACCCTTTATCAACTTGACTTTATTTTATTTTATATCTGGTACCCATCATGTATCATAAATATATACTCGCCCTCAAAGTCAGTCTTACAAATAGAATGTTTTGCAGATAAGGGTGAAGTGAGAGGAGAAAGCACTAATATTTACTGGGCATCTTCTCTGGCCCAGATCTTTTAGGCAATATGAAATGATCTCATCTAATCTTTACAATAGTTCCATGAAGTCTGCATTACATTTGGAAGAAATCGAGGTTCAAAGATTCAAGGATTTACCCAAGAAAAAGACCTTGGAGTTTATGGTCTAGGGGTTGACAGTCTCTCCTCCTTGGCACATAATTTCCCTTCAATGATACAATGTTTCTCCTTCAAATCTGAAGACCTTGGAATGAGTTGGGATGTATGCAAGTGAGGAGACCACCATCTATTGAGCATCTACTTATTAAGAAATGTTATAAGTTTATAACATTTGAATCTGTGAGTTAAACATTCCTATCTCTGTTTTCAGATGAACGATGAAGGTTCAGGGAAGTTGGTTACTTTGTTCAATCCTGTGCTCCTAATTTTGGTGTAGGTGGATATCTCTCCCTGACCAAACAGTGATAGGAATATATCTTTCATGCCAAAGCTTCTAGTCTTCCATGAAGTCTTTTCAAGACTGCCAGGATGTGGATAATGATGATTTCTGGTTCTATTTGACCCCCAGCGTGAGAGAAGATGGTCCTTGTTTCCACAAGATGCAAAATCAACTCTGTGTTATGGGCTTAATTGTGTCCTTCCTCTAACCCCCAAATTCATTTGTCCAAATCTAACTCCCAGTACCTCAGAATGTGACTGTATTTGGACATAGGGTCATTAAAGAGGTAATTAAGTTAAAATGAGATTACTAGGATAGGTCCTAATCCAATATGACAGGTATCCTTATAAAAAGGGATTAGGACACAGACACAGAGGAAAGACTGTGTGAAAGATAGGGAGAAGACAGCCATCTATAAGCTGAGGAGTGAGGCCTTAAAAGAAATCAAACTTTCCGATACCTTAACCTTAGACTTCTACCCTCCAGAACTGTGAAAAATTTAATTTATTCTGTTTAAACCACCCTGTCTGTAGTGCTTTGTTATGGCAGCCCTAGTAGACTAATATATCTGTAAGGGAGTCAGATCCTGTTTTGTGTTTTATTCGATTCTGCATTTGTCTATTTGATAGCCATTGATCACAGTGCCAACTATATTAACGATTTTTTTTCTTACTTTCTGTATTCTTGATGCTCTGGCACTTGGGGGCCTTATGGACTGGGGAGAAACTGCCCCTCCAATGGCTAGCCCTTTCTTGTGGATAACAAAGGGCTTGTCCAGGAGCACATCTCTCATATACAAATCAGCCAATCCTGAGTCTATAGCCCCAATCACCTTCTTATCTAACTTTCACACACCAAGCCAATATTTTCCCTGCCCTAAATCATCCCAGGGCCAAGTATGAGGCAACTAGAGACAATCTCAATAGTCTCAAACTCACCCAAATTATTCAAACTGGTCAATCCTAAGCTATTTACCTTGCCCTGCCTTGCCTTTTGTGAAGAAACCCCAACAAAGTCTGTGGCCTAGGCCTTCCCCGTGTTCCTTTCTGCCTTCTCACCAACACTGGTGCTCCCCACTTTAGCCCTGCATGGCATGTGGTAACCCCCTCTCTAGAACCTATGAATATAATAAACTTCCTTTCAAGCCTGATTCTCTCGTGGCTGCACCAAGTTTATCATACCACGCTCAGCACGTACATTCTTACAACAGATTCCTTCTACTTCTCATAGCCATCTCAAAAGTCTACCGGACACCATCAGCTACTGTCTTAATCAGGAACCACACTACTGTTTCCTTAAAAGACCACCTGTCTGCTTCTCAACCTTTCTTCTGACTCCTTCACCTTCTCTTCCTCTTCTTTCTTTTTCTCCATTCTTTTCTTCTCGGTACTCATTTGCCTGGTCCAGCCATCTTACCATCTCCATTTTTTTCTACTTAGTGAACCCAACATCATTAGTCCCTACCTTCACTTTTTACCTATTTCTGACCCGTCTTGAAGCCCACTAACTGGAGCCACCAGGAACACACCTGTAGTCTTGCAAAGCTAGGTTTATTTAACTTGTTGCAGCAAGGGAGAAAGTTAAGCAGAAATACAGCTTCTCATCAAACAGAGAAAGGGTTTGGGTCATTATAGGATTTTGAGGAAGGGTGGAGTTCAGGAAAAATTTACAAGAGGCAATATTTCATTAGGCTTAAAGTAAAGCAAAGAGTATATAAAGGGGTTAATATCCAGCCTAGTGTAGAAAGCAGACCTAGGCTTCCTGTTATTGTGGAAATTCAAAGTTAAGATAAATATGAAATATTATATCTAAAAACTCCTTATCTGAAGCTATGCACCTTGGAAATTGAGGTTGCTTCTCTGTCAGAGAACCACATGACTCAGAGCCTCCAGAAATTAGTAAGATATTTTATTTTCACCAATATGATTTTAAATAGCCAAGTTTCTCAGTCTCTAATTTTAGAGAACAACTTTTCAACATCATGTCCTTGATGTTAATTAACACATGATGTTTTTATAGGCTCACACTCCCTGTCTCTCATTCTCACATCCCAATTCTGATCACTCCAGGGCCAGGGTCCTGACTCCAGAATTCTAATTCTTAAGTACTTCAACTGTACTGTCTACCCAAAGATATCGAAAGGGAAATTTAACTTGTTGAAATAAAATACTTGAATGATGGGATAAATAGCAGAATGGACAGAACTAAACTTAGTGGATGGAAATATGGAGCCCAGGAATTATCTTAAAATGTACTAATAAGAAGGAAAGTGGAAACTGTGAAATAAAACTCAAAAGACATGACCCAGGAAGTCCAACATCTATTTTATTGGAGCTCCAGAAAAAGAGTAAGCAGAATACGAAGAAAGGAGTGATACAAAAAATGGCAAGCAATTGATAACCAGAATATTCAAGGGATTCCTGTGAATCAACAAGAAAAAGACAGGAGGAAACCATTAGGAAAAAGATGGACAAAAAATAGAAAACATCTTCAAAAAAAGAAAATCAGGAGGACATGATAAAAATAGTGACATCAATAAAATGGTGGAACGGGCCACCCCAAGCTTTCACTCCCTGACAGAAACATTGAAAAATCAGCAGAAACTGTCAGAACCAATTTTGTGAGAACTCTAGAACTTAGATGAAAGCTTATAGCAACTAAACAAAGTGCTAAATCAAGAAAAAGTCACCACAAAATGGTGCCTCTTACTGATAGTGACTATCACCTTCTCTTTTGTGTGGTGGCCATCTTAAAGCAGCAGCAATCATAGAATGGCCTCTGTTCCCAGGGTGGAACAATTTCCCTGATTGCTGAAGGAGCAGAGCAGATCATATTCACAGATTATTGTGCATGCTTGTTCTAACATGTTTGGGAGACACATGAAGGACTAACACAAGGTGTTCTTCTCTGTTTCACCTAACTCAAAACTCAGACTGGAGAAGCTCAGAAACACCACAAGTCAAACTAACAAAACTCAGATGCCTAAGGCAAAAGATTACAGTCAAATTATATAATAGACTACCTCAGGCAAAATCTGGGAAAAGTGTCTTTGGGAAATTAGGACACTCAAAATAAACCATACATATTGGGCAATTTAGAAAGTCATGTGCATGACCAGGGCAAGACACATGCTCAGAAAAGACTCGAGAAGACTGAAAGCTTTCATCTGAACCCTAGGCTTAGTGCAAGCCTGGTTAAGATTTGGAGGGCCCCCAAACAGAGTCAATTTGCAAAGACTTGTAGAGCTGCTGATATTTAAGGAAGTCAATATCAAAACAGTATTTGAGGGACAGAGGAACAAAAGATAATAAACAGAGGGTTCTGTGACTACATGGACAAGGAATATAGTCTTAGCAATTGTAGTCTGGGAAAGTCACTAAAATACAAGGAATTGCACACTTTAAATAGATGCATTTTGTGGTATATGAATTATATTTTAACAAAGTGATTTAAAAAGTCAGTGGCTTGGTATACTAACGTTTAGTGGGGAATGGCTTTATTTAAGGCATAAGTTAATAATTACCAGTAAATTTATAAAAATGCTTACAATGGGCATTTACAGCTTCCCTCCCTGCCCCTCAAGTATTAGAAAATATTTCTATTTTTCAAATCCTTGAGATGAGTGATAGAAAAATGAGAGAAGTTCGCTGTTT
This sequence comes from Pteropus medius, assembly GCF_902729225.1. Taxonomy (NCBI): domain Eukaryota; kingdom Metazoa; phylum Chordata; class Mammalia; order Chiroptera; family Pteropodidae; genus Pteropus; species Pteropus medius. Next base: position 7,308,638 of record NW_024356336.1, read on the forward strand.
TATAACAAGAAGTTTACTAGGTGAGACAGAGTTGGGAGAGGCATTCCCTTCTAAGTAGAAACCTCTGAAAATAACAGAGAACAATTATAGCATAGGGCAATCTATCAGGTGAGATATAAAAAAAAGAATTTAGACCCAAATGCTCCTAGTTTACACACTGCATTATCAACTCTCTCTTTATTGACACAAAGGAAAAACAAAAGCTTAGTCAGATCTATAGTCATCTCATTGGATAAAATTACTAACTGCTCATCTCCCTTTTGCAACAGAACAAACTCTAAAAAGGAAAAATTAATAATATCCTTTGCTTAATAAATATTCTGGTGGCCTGGAGAGAGTTCAGGCAAAATAGCCATGGATGAAGACTGCCACTATTAGGAGGAGGATGGCATTGACATTCACTATAGACCTCCATAAGGGCTTCTCAGATGTGTCTGTCAGTTTCTTCTCCTGGGCTTCTTTCTCCTCTTTACTCAGCTTGGGGCCCTTATTCTGCAAACCGCAGAATAAGTCATAAGCCTTCCTGAGACATCCATGAGTTTCTTCAGGATTATCTGAAACCGAGAAAGATAAACAAGTGATCACAAAACATGGGGAATGAACTCCTGTCAGTGTAGTACAGATGACTGTAAAGAATGATTATGACCACTTCTAAGCGTTAGAGGAATCCCTGAGAAAATATAGATAACTTCGATTCTATAAAAATAGAAAACTATTGCACAGCATAAAGTTCAACAAAGTAAACAAGTGACAAACTGGGGAAAACCATTTGCATATTATATCACAAAGAATTGAATATCCTTACTGTTAATGGGTTTCTAGAAAAGAATACCAACAACTCCATGTAAACATACTATAGAGATGAACAGAGTTCAAAGAAAAAAGACAATTCTTAAACTCACTCAAAAAAGAGAAATTCAAACCACATGGAGATATCACTACACATCTATCAGCGGCAAAAATTCAAAAGTCTCATAATATGCTATATAAGTGAGTCTATGTGGAAACAGGCAATCTCATACATTGTTTATGAGGAAAATATGATTCAACTCCCATGGAGGGAAATTTGGCAGTATATAGCAAAAGTGCATAGGTATTAATCTTTTGACCCTAAACTCAAACTTCTCAGAATCTATCTCAAAGGTATACTGGCAAGAACAATACAAGGCTATTGTACTACTTTTAGTATTTATGTACAAGGTTATTTGTTGCAGCATTAGGAAATTTAAAACATACTTCAAAATTCAAATGTCTATAAAAAAACCATAATGAAAGTAAAACTATACTTAGAAATAGATGGCAAAGAAAATTCTACAAATTAAAAGCCATGAGATGCAGCAAAAACATGACTTTGAAGGAAACGTAGCCTTAGTTATTTACATTATACAAGAAGCTGAAAATTAATGAAGCAATACTCAATTTAAGTTAGAAAAAATAACAGCAAGATAAACCCAAATAATGTAAATGGTAGGGTATATATATGAAAACAGAAAGTAATGACATAGAAAAAAGATAATAATGGAGAGAATTAACAAAGCCAAAAATTGAGGCTCTGAGAAAAGTAAAATAGACGTCTTTAATGAGATTTATCAAGAAAAAAGAGAAATCACAAAAAATTACATTAGGGATTAAAGAGAAGACATAATTATAGAGGTAGAGATAGAAAAGACAATAAGTATATATTATGAACAACTTTATGTCAATATATTTATAATGTATACTAAATGTACACACTCCTAGAAATACATAATTTTCCAAAACTGATTAATGAAGAAATGGAAACTCTAAATAGTTCTATGGACATTACCTAAATTGAATCAATAGTTTAAAGCTTCTCTCTCTCTCTCTCTCTGTCATACACATGTATGCAGAGGCCCTAATGGCATTATTGACAAAATACCAAAATTTCAGTGGAGATAGCCTTCCAATCTTATTGAAATATTTCCATAAAATGAAAAAGTGGCTACTTTCCAATTTATTCTATGAGAACACTATGATATAAATACCAAAACCAGACAAAGTACAAAAATAAAAAATCGTAGGCCAATTTTTCCCGGGAGCATTAATATACAAACCCCAGAGGAGTAGGAGGCATTGACTCTTCCTTCAATTTGAAGAACCCAAACCAAACCAAACAATTAGTGTACAGTTTAAGACAACATGTCCTGAAGTGCTAAACTTTGTCAGTGGTTTAAAAAATATCAGGTAAGCAAAGAGCCACAGGGATGGATGCTGGAGAAATTTTCACAAAGAAAATGAGATTAGAACTTAGTTGTAAAGGATAGATATTTTTTTCTCTTGGAGAGGAGGTAGAAATATTTGAGGGAGCTTGGTATATGTGGGGGAAAAGTGAAGAAATCTGCCTGAGTGGAATAGTTGGTGTTTTGAAGAGAATAGTGAGAAATAAGGTTGGAGAAGAGATTGAGTCTAGATGCTTAATCACAATCAATCAATATTGATTTGTTAAACATTTAATATGTGGCCAGGAGCAGGAGAGATTGGAATTGATTTTCACCTCGAGTTGGCACACAGATCCATGGATGGATGGTGGGTGGATGGACAGATGGACTGTGGGACAGGCAGATTGAATGAGTAGATTTAATATGTAACAAATTGTCTAGCTTAATGGGAAGATAAGATTTTAAAGTTTTATTTTATCATATCTAACAGCTTTTTCAGAAACTGAATTTAATGGCATTAAAAAAAATCCACTACACCAATTCAGGTACATAGAGTCTCTACCGAATATAAATACCAAATATAAAGCAGATACTACCTTCATCAACATCATCATCAGCTTCTTCACGTCTTTTCTCATCTGCATCTAAATCGATTCGTTCCTTTGTACTGTTCCGAAGAGCCCAGCACAGGCGATGCAGCTACCCAGAGGCCATTGACAAGTGCATTAATAGTTAGCAAATGTTCACAATAATACAATGGTATTAGTACAGCTTAGAAAAGTACAGATAAAAACAAAAAAAGATTTTTTTACCACACTCATTCATGAAAACACACTAATCATTTTAAATTATTTCTGTTTTTAATTCTTCTGATAGTTATTAGAAACTCTTAAATAACATGTTTAAAACTTCTACTTCTGGATTTCTAATTTCGTAAAAGTCAAAGATTTATCTAACTTACACTATACCCTGCTATCATTGTCCTTATCATTCAACTGCTATTAGGTACATCATTATTACTTTCAGTTTGTTTAGTGGTTATCTTTGTAACTTTAAATATTTTCTTAAGTTCCAATTCTGGATCCATCATATTTTGATAGTATCTATGTACTATCATTGAGTTACAATGGCACCTTATAGCTTTACACATCTGTTTCCCAGTCCACATTCAAACTTCTGTCAACTTTATCATTATTTTAAAACTGTCAAGCTTTATAGAATTTTAATTGTTTTCCATAAATATAATTAAGATTTCCATACTTAATACATTGATTAAAAATTTTGAAGATAAATAGCATTTGTTATTATGTAACTTCTTTGTGTACGTGCCATAGATCAAGGACAACTCTAGATCATCAAAAGGAAATTGCTCCAAGTGTCAAATGGGTTTTTATTTTATTTTATTTTTTACGCCTACAGCATTTGGTCTTCCTAGGTGGTCTCCCATCCAAGTACTACCAGGCCCGACCCTGCTTAGCTTCTGAGATCAGACGGGATTGGGCTTGTTCAGGGTGGCATGACTGTAGCAAATGGGTTTTTAAAATTATAATTCATCATATGCTCAAAGTCATGCTTCATTTTAATTGGCTCATATTTGACCCATGACTTCTTTTTATAGATTTACTAGAATTTGTATTTGGCTTTCTTATTTGTTGTTGACATAACAAGCATATGATTCACCTTAATTCTTAATCTTAGCATTTCTTATACTAAATTTACTTTCTTTGTTAAAATTATATTATTAGGACTCCAAGTACTTTCTAGTTTTGCCAAAAAACGATCATCCTGAAATTTCTTTTTACTGTTCTGTTAGATTATGTCCACAACACTACTCATGACTTTCTCTGAAATGGCTGAGTTTTATCAGTCCATTTTGAAAATTCAAACCTCACAGTATGTTAATGAAACAAACATAATTTAGAAAAATGATCTCATTGGTCCTTCAGACCATTTTTTTCTAAAAATTAATAATAAATTATGGTTAATGGTTATTTCTATAGGCATAAAAGAGTTTAACATTTGTATTTACTTCTTTGAAAACTGTAATATGTTTTCTAGTGTTCTTTCAGTGTAAATACAGTGTAAATATTTAGTTATGAATTCTGGTGAAGTGTCTTTGGTAAAGTAATTTAATCCACTTGTGTGGTTCAGGATTCCCCATCCACATATATAATCTACTTCTATTTACTACTCTTCAAATAAATATGCAAATAAGTATTGTTTCAAAGATTATGCATGATGAATGCAAAATAAATAAAAGTACATGTAGTAATAAATTCAAACAATATTAGTATATAAGCAATATTTAAATTAAAAAAATGACTAATATTTGCTGGTCTTCTTAGTGCCTCTCCCAGTGATACCTCTTATTTACAGTTTCTGGTATATACGCTTTAAGCTTTTCTATTCTCAGACAAATATACATACACATACTTATAAGTACTTAATTTTTAAAAAGTGATAGTATACGATATTGTATTATGCTATGAGTGTTTCCCCCACTTAACCATATCATGGACATTTAAAAAAGCAAACAAATCTTGAGTGCCTCAGGATTTTGAACAGTGTAATATTCAATGGGCTATTCCACTAGTGACATAAGTTTGAGTTGTCTCCATTTTTTCTATTAAAAGCTTTTTGCAGAGAAAATCTTTATACCTATATTTCCTGTATTTCTATAAGTATTTCTACACAATAAGCTCCTAGAAGTAAGGTTGTGTGAAAATTTTCAAATTGATAAATACTGCTTAATTGCCCTCCTACAAATTACCAGCAGTTTTGGAGAGTGGGCATTTTTCAACAACCTCACCAACACTGGACATATTTACTTTTTTGCCAGTTCGAAAGGCAAAAAGTGTATCTTATTGTTCTACTTTTTCTCTGTCCCCTGGCATTATATGCTTTTTATAAACCTCTGTGTCAGTGTTTGTGCTTCATACAAAATTCTACTTGTCCCTAAACAGGCCCAGCCGAGGTGACAGCTCTGCTTTGAAGTATTTTCCAGTCTCTTAGGCAACACTAATTATTCACTTTCTGGCATCCTATAACAAAGGTATAGATTTACCTTCCAAATTCATTGTGGAGTTATTTGCGTAGGAAATCTATTTCCTAATTCCACGTTTTTTAATTCACTGGTGCTTTGCAAATGTTAGGTACAAATTGTTTAGTTGAATGACTGCATAATAATCTCTTAGGTTCCTCCTAGTGCTTATGGTGCTATGATTCTGTTGCCTGGGGCTTGTATACCAGTTGAAGCTTTAGAATAACTCTTATTTTAAAATGGGCATATATCTATTACTCATTACTCACATGTATATCAGGAATGGGCTTTGTTAACAGGGAAACTCCCAGGATGACCAGTATGGAAACAAGAAAGAGAATAATGGCAAAGTACAGATAATGCACTCCACAGATGATTTGGGGACAGTCACTGGCAGCCAAGCAACTCTCCGTTCCATAGACAAACTCTGCAATCATACGAGTGAGGCCCATCACAAGCCCAATGATTAGACCCCAGAAGGCTCCCTGCAAAAGAAACAAGAACAAAGTCAGGGGATTTAGACAAGATGAGAAGCTTGTTCCAGTAGGCCATAATTATCATCGTATCTGCTTTCTTTACTAAGAACCAACGAATAGCTAACCTTGAGCACAAAGTCACCAAAGTAGGGAAAAGGGGTTAATATGTGTGTTTGCGAGGGGGCCGTTGCTCTCCGTGGTCCTGAAACGTCATTGCACTATCGATTCTCCAACTGCAGGACGCTACAGGTATCCACTGCTTTTGGAAAGTGCGTTATGTACCACTTTGCTTTTATGGAAGATCTACATTAGTACTTGTTTTTTTCTAACCAAAAGAAATCAGAAGATTTTCACTTTTTGGAAAAGGTGAAAAGTGAAAATAGTGTTCAGTATGTTTTCCAGTGAGCCGTTACAGAGGCCACGTGCACCAGAGCAACAAAAATGGCCCCACCAAGCTCCTTTCCTGGGAACCACACTCAGCTTCTCAGTATCAAGCTGCCGTGGCTTTGAAGTGTGTCTGTGAGCATCTGTGCTTTACCATGATTTATACTGTGCATCGGTTAGCAAGATGTATGTTAATGTGGAAGCGCTCCAAAAATTTTCCGTATAAATTAACGATAAATGCTTCTTCACTTTATGCCATTTCAGCCTAGGAAAGGTTTCATAGAAACACTCTACTTTCAGATAGTGGGGAAACCTGTGCTGTCTACTCTGACCCAAGCTTTAATTTACCTTGACTTCTATTTTATATATAGATTTAAAGAATATAGATTTTGTAGAATAACAGAAGTGTGACGTACAATTTACAGAGTTGGTATTAGATAGTTATGAAAGATCTATCAAACTTTTGACAATTAAAAGCATTTATTCTCTCCGAGAAGTGGTTGGGGTGGAAACACGTGTCCCCTGTTCTCCTGATCAAGATGTTATGTTTAGGGGAAACAGTATTATATAGAGATTAAGAGTATGAGCTTTGGATGGACGAGCACCTGAGTCTGAACCCCAAGATCCCACTTACTAATATTAATTAACATTTGGAAAGAAAAGCACATGATATTAAGCTCCTGCAACTGTCACTCATCTGAAAATTACAGTAAGGCTAACACCCCAAAACAATTAGTGACTAAACATACATGGTCTATAATAATCAATCAATTTTAGATATATCATAATGAAATTTAACATATTTTGAACCATTACTACTGTGGTAGGTTTTATTCTAAGCACTTCACATTTTAAAAATCTCTTTTAGTCCTCACAGCAATCCTATAAGGTAGCACTGCGATTATCTTCATTTTACAGAGAATTAAATGGTTTGCATAAGATCACAATGAAATTAAGTGGCAGAGGCAGGACTGGATCCTGGCAGTCTTACTCCAAAACTTGTGTTCCTCAGCACTGTGCCATGTATGTATATAATATTTCGTAAGAAATATAAAGTCTGTACTGTCAATGTGCACTATATGTTTACACACTTTAGTGAGAATTAGAAATTGTGGCTGACCACAGTTGGAATTAGTTGGGTCTTGAGTCATAAAAATTGGGTGGAAAGAATACATTTTTCTACCAGTGAAAGAAATATTTTTTTCTCACTCCAAATATTGAGAAAAAAGCTTCTCAATATTTACTTACTTGTTCATTGACTCTTTTACAGAAGATGGCAAGCAGAAAGACAGCTGCAATTGGAGGCCCAAGATAGCTAGAAATTGCTTCTATGTAATGGAACAGTTGTCCATTTTGAGATACCTGTACTAATGGGACCCACAAAATGCTGATGACAATTAATAGAATGATAAATAGCCTGGGAAGAAAACAAAATGGTTTAAAGATTAGACAAAAGTATTACTAGTACTTCCATTGTGCTTTAGTTCTTTAATGCATGCTTGTGGCCATTCATTGATTTTCCAAAGAAAATCAAGCCCCTCGACCTCATGCCATGCCACGCTTAATGATTATCCATTAATAAAATGCCAATAAAGCATTGCTTGTCTACGTTTAGTCATAATAGCCTCAACTATGAGATTAAATATTCATTTACAAAATATTTTCAAATGTCAGCAATTAATAATTCTCTAATGCAATTTATGCAATGTATCAATGAGAAAAAACACAACACTATTTCTAAGTAATTATTTGTATGATAAAGCAGACTCCTATTTTGGTCTTTTTTCCTAGATTGACAAACACTCGGTTTGCACAGGTAAGAATGAAAATGAACTCTCCAAGAATGCTGCGTGAATTGGCCAGAAATGCTAATTTGTGCATTTTATTACTTGAGTACTTTGGCAGGTCGAAAGAATTGGTGAAAATACTGATATGCTGTAAAAATCTATTAGAAGCTCTTGGAGTCCAGAGAGTACGACTTTTTAAAACTTCACAATATTCTGTTCTTGTTGTGTGAATGAATGAACAGCAATAATTTATTGGGTTGTCTGTAAAAGGTCATTGCACATGTTGTGCTCACCTGAAACAGAGAGGTGGGGGTTGGGAGAACTGAGGACAAGCATTTGGGCAGGAAATTGAGGTCAATGATCCCATTAAGGTTTATAAAAACTCTGCAACCTTGCAATAACTAAATGTGATAAACCATGGGAAGTTCAAGCACAGTGCCTAGAACACAGTTAAGCTTCAATAAATAATACCTGCTATCATTATTACTGTCATCATTGGAAAGCAAATCATGGGCCTCCTATGTTATCTTCAGTTATTTTCTATCTCACAGGTAATAAAAATCCAAAGTCCTATTATGGCTTAATGCATGACTTCACCTCTGGCTCTTTCTGACCTTGTTTTCTATCACTCTTCCTCACATGCCAACTTGTTCCTCATGTTCCAACCTCACCCCTTGCTGTCCTCACACATACCACACGTGTGAGTGTTCCTTACTGTTTCTCCCCACAGAGCCACAGGGCTCACTCCAAACTTCCTCAGGATTCTGCTCAAATGTCCCTGCCTCAGGGAGGACTTCCTGAGCAGCTGTCTTACATAGCCCCTAACCTTTAATCCTGCTTTAATTTTATCCAAGCATTTTTTTTGTTATCCAATATAGAATATATCTATTAATTGTCTTTCCACAAAGGTGTAAATCTCATAAATCAGGAAATTATTGTTCACATATATGTACCTTTTTCCATATTGTAATCTGGGAGATAGTAGCCATTTAATAAGAGAGAGAGGAAAAGAAAAACTCATTAATTTATCATCGAGACTCAGAAGGGATTCATACCCTTGGTCATAAACCTATAAGTGAAGTGCTGAATCTTTGGCCTACTGAATTCTAGCTCAACAGTTTCTCCACCAATGAAACACAGATGCTTCCCTGGTCTTCCTCTCCTATAGCATTTGTCCAGAGTCGAGATCTTGATCGATGGAGCCCTTGGAATTTCTCTCTCAAGTGCTTAATCTACCAAAGCAATTGTTACTGTCTTCAACAAAGCATGGTCTTTTAAAATAGGTGGTCAGTTTCTCCTGATACTCCATTTCTTAATGAACACAGTTGGTAAACTCCTCTGCAGTAGTGTGTGGATGGCCCTAATACGATACTTCCTTCAGAGAAACTTCTAAAGATGATGTGTTAACAGATGAGAGTTGGTGGGAACTTTATACCCCAAGAAAAACATTGATGGAATTTCATGAAGATGCGGTTGAGAGAGGGTGTGAGGAGAGGAATAAGAGACACCAGAGGCATTTGAAGGCCTGGAAAAAGCAACTATTTCGTTTAAAAGTATGGCCCCACGTCTTGTATTTGGAAAGAGGTAAAGTTGGACTGAATGTCCTTTAATGTCCCTTTATCTACTCTAGAACTCTATGATTAGTTTATTTTTTCCAGAGAAATTTTAGACAGAAACCAGGATTCTCTCACCGTCCAGCTATAAGGAGCTCTTTCTCTGATGCCTGCTTTCTAATCTTGGTGTAGAGGTCCATGGTGAAGAGGGTGCTGGCGCTGTTGAAGATGGAGGTCAGGGAGCTCATGAGAGAGGCCAACATGACTGACAGCATCAGGCCTCTCAGTCCTGGGGTCAGAAGAGGCGCAAGTGCTGGTTAGGAATTGGATGATCTATGAGGGCCTTGCCAAGCCAGAATGGTTCAAAGATAAAAGTGTCACCTGGCACATTTACAAACCAATGTGCTTATCAACACATACTATTATGTGGCATTTCCTGCACATTTCCTGGTTATTTGAGAATAATCTAGTATAGAATTTTAGTACTAAATATAAAGTTAGAGATCATTTGCTGAAACTGAAATTTGGAAGAGAGGAAACAGTGTTGTATCATCTTTTTTTGGGAGGAAGAATTCTTGGCTTCCTGGACTTAAGAAACTGGAGAGGAAAAAGCCTAGTAAGTGGTTCTGTTGAAGAAGACTTTTGTGGGCCAAATAAAGGGTTTTGAGATATTATGGCAAATTCATTCTTCGATTCCCTCTGTTTGTTAGTTATGCCCCTAAATTTCATAGGATAAACTGTGGAATGGGGTGGGTGGGTAATGTCACTTGGATCATACCTTCTTCTTCTTGACAACGTTTATATGTGTCAGGGAGGAGAAAGGTCAAAGAAGTGTTAGCTAATCTCTGATGGGTCTAAGGTACAAGATCACCTGGTTACTCCTGAATTGTATACGACGTGGTTTTGACATGTATACATTGTGAAATGATTACCACAATCAAGCTAATTAACATATCCATTACCTCACATAGTTATCATTTTCTTGTTTTGTGGTGAGAATACTTGAGATCTAGTCTCCTAGCAAATTTCAAGTATACAATACATTGCTATTAACTATAGTCTCCATACTGTACATCAGGTCTCCAGAACTTATTTATCTCATAACTGAGAGTTTGTACCCTTTGACCAACATTTTTCCATTTCCTCCACACTCCCAACCCCTGGAAACCATCATTCCCCTCTCTGTTTCCAAGAGTTCCACTTTTTTTAGGTTCCATGTGTAAGCGATGTCATGCAATATTTGTTATTTTGTGTCTGACTTATTTCACTTGGCACATTGTCCTTCAGATTCATCTCTGTTGTTACAAATAGCAGGATTTCCTTCTTTTTTAAGGCTGAATAATATTTCATTACTTATACATCTGTCTGTCTGTCTATCTATCTATCTATCTATCTATGTATCTATCTATCTATCTATCTATCTCATCTATCTCTGTCTATCTAATCTATCATCAATCAATCAATCAATCATCTGTCATCTAATCTGTCATATATCTATCGATCTATCTATCATCTATCATCACATTTTCCTTATTCATTCATGTGAGCATGAACATTTCTTACCATTAGGCATCAGTTCCATTACCAGCATTGGGTAGGCATAGTTAGTACAGCCAACTTTAATGCCACAGTGTTTCACACATTCAGAAGGTACGACACAGGCCACTTTCTCTGAGGATAGATTAAGAAAAGTGGGTTTAGTGAGTGGGGCCCACAAAGGTAATATCTACAACTGTCAGACACAGAGACAAGTTGTAAGTTCATGGGAGAGAGGAAAAAAAGTTTGCCTGGAAATTGGAGATTCGAATTTGAATGCCATATCATTAATCTGGTCCATTTTTGCCTAGAATATGACTTCCTAAGTGTCTCACACCTGTAGCTCCCCTTGCACTACCTAAGGGGCAGGATTTGTCTTTGAAGTATGGCTCAGCTAGAGCATTAGAGCAAACAGAGGGAGTTCATTCCATCCTCCAGAAAAGCTGCAAGAGCATAAATCCTTCCAGCAGCACAGAACTCCAGAGATAAAACAACAACAACACCCAGGAAGTTCGCCCTGTGTGCTATCATTTAACTCAGCGTTTTCCACCTACCTCTAAGAAGAGGTGTCACTTGTGATGGTTGTTGGGGTGATGACCCATATGGGATGATGTCTCACCTCACTGTGGCAGTTGCACAATACCTTTTTCTTGCTTAAACAATATTGTGACAACAGATAGGAAAAATGGATTAAAAAAAAAATCACCCTGAATACTGATAATTTAGGATGTTAGCTGCTTTAAATTTTTTAATTCCTTCTGATCCTTTTTCACAGAGAAATGTTTTTTTAGTGTGTGTGCATAGTAATGGTAATTGTTGAGATAATATTTTTGTAGTCTGCTTTTTTCATAATATAATAACTTTAGCATTGTCCCAAGTTTTGAGACAGTCTTTAGTCTCGTGTGCAGTTTTCTGTAGAGAGTGTATACAAGAATGTCTTTGGCCATTTCTTACTTGTTGGATATCTATATATCCTTTATTGTTATAAACAACACTGAAATAAGAAGGGATGTTGCAATAAGAAGGGATGCTGGTCACTTGATGTTCATCATAACAAGATTTCAGATAAATAAACTGATGCCCAGTTGAGAAAAGATGAAGTGGATTCATTGTTATATGATGGGTTGCCCCAATAAAAAACCAGATGCCTCAATTAGCCAAAAATTATTCTGACATATTTCCTTCACTCTTCATAATAAAGAAAGAAAGTTGAATTTAAGGAATATTTTCAATGTTAGCAGTTACTCTCAGTTGACTTAGAAATTAAAGTACCCCAACAACCAAATTCCAAAACAGTGAAAGTGGGTACAGTTCTCCAACCATCTTAGAGGGACCAAGAAGTGATAGTGCATCTCCAAGACATTTCTTGAAGACGTTTTGGACTCAACCACACAGCTTATCTAATTCATATTTTCCCAGTTCTTCCTCATCTTCCTGCATTATCCTCTAGACTTGCTTAAGTCCAAGCCATTCATGAAAATGACAAAATAGACTCAAATGCATACAAAGAGACAGGCATGCAGTGCAAAGAATATAAGGGAACAGAATGTCAAATATGCCATTTCTTTCTCTCTTTCTTTTTTTTTTTTGCATCTGGTCCTCTGTACAAGGTTATCTCCACCTGGAATTCTGTTTTTACTTCCATACATAATGAGATTTCTAGTTATGAAGGTTTAAATACATCTTAAAACCACTACTCAGAATTCAAGCATATGTAAAGAGGACTTAGGATTCAGGATTTGCCTGTGTACAGGATGCGGCTGATCATTCCTGGCATCACCATGAGGAACATGGGCAGTAGCTTTAGATACCCACACATGATGCAGGCAGCCTTCACGTGAGACATGTTCTTGCCTGATAGGCAGCGCTGCACAATAATCTGTTGGGAAAACACAACACAGTCATGAAGCAACCAGAGAATGAGTTAAAAGAAGGAGAGTGCCTCTTTTCAGAGATTAATGCTATAATATGAAATAGAGTCATGACTAGAGGAGAATATGAATTTTGGAGTAAAATCAGGACTTGAATCCCTGCTCCTCTTATATGAGTATTTGACACCTGTGAGTTTCAGGTTTCTCATCTCTATATAGGGTTATCTCTTGCAGGACATTCTTAATATTTGGTATAATGTTGTAAGACTCTTGGTACATAAAATTCAATACACATTACAAAAATTAAAATATGTTAACAGCTCCTGGGCTGCATTGCAACTAAAGTGATGTGCTCTTCCAGAGACAAAGCTTCACTACTGATCTTTGCTGCAAGTTGTACCTTTAGTATTGTAGGCACTAAATAAGGCACATATTCATCAGTATCTCTCTACTGTTGGGGAGAAAGTGTCCCCTTGAGAAATCAAGCCCATTGCCATAATGTCAGGCAGCCATCAGAATAGAACCCTGAGACCTTCATTTCTAGATTTCTTCAGAATATTCTGAGGACCTCATTGAATTATGAATAAAATATGATGGTCCTGGGAAAATCAATTCATATAATTTCATAATTTATACTTAAGTTGTGTAATCTCTTGACTAAGAATTTTCTAGTAAAACAGGATTTCTACCCATAATGTCATAACTTCTTGACATTTTCTTCTGAAGGAATGTCAGAAAATAGGGATTTTTTTTTCTGCTTAATTCTCTTTGGAGAAACAAATCTATTAGGGATAGCAGCAGTGTCATTTAGTGCTGGTAGAGCAGGTGATTTTTTTCAGATAGAGGGCTAGAAGCAGACAGTTGTAGGACAACACAGATTACAGATGAGGCAGGGAGCCCTGTGAGCAGACAAGCAGGGTCAGGCAACAGAACCCAGAGTAAATGTGAGGCCTCTTGTAGGAGGTAAATCAGGTGGCCAGAGGCAAAATATAAATAATGAAGATAGTTCTATAGATCAAGGGTTAAAGCATGCATTCTTTGGTAAATATGTTGCAAAAAGTTTATTATATAAATTTACATAATGAACCAAAGTTCATTATATAATAAATTTTTATATAATAAAAGTTTATAATATAAAGAAAAAACTGATCCTGCACTAACATCACAAGTGACCATTGATACAAGATGGGCTAAAATTGTGAAATTACAAGTTTGAGCTGACAGAGACGATTTATGGTGAGTAAAACTTAAAAATAATAAAAACAAATTCAAATGCCATAAAAAGGGACATCCAGAAAAAAAAGATCTTTGAAGTTATAAGTACAAAGGCAAAAAAAAACAAAACAAAAAAACAAACAAAAAAAACACTTCAGGATAAAGTTGAGGAGGTTTCATATAAAGTAGAACAAAGTAACAAGAGATGGAAAATGCAAAGGAAAGATAGAGAACCAGCTGAAGAACACTAAAAAATACAAGGTCCCAAAAGGAAAACAAAGTGGAAGAAATAAAAGAAATAATACCTCTGCTCCATTATTCAAGAAATTAATTAATGGATTAAACAGGCTCACGCTGGACAATCACAATGGATAAAAATAGATCCATGCATAATAGTACATTGTGGTGAAATTTCAGAATACTGAGGACTAAGAAAAAACAAGCTCCCAGAGAGAAAAGACAGGTCACATCCAAAGGACTGAGAATAACTTCAGACCTCTCAACAGTAATGATGGAAGTCAGGAGAAAATGAATCTTTAACTTGGGGAAAATTATTTTGAACTTAGAAATGTGTATATAGTCAGATGATCAGTTTAGGAAAAGTTGGAGTAAAGACATTTTCAAACATGCAAATTCACAATAAATTTGTCTCCTATCTTTTTCAAGAACTTACTGGAGAATTCAAGTACCCTGAAAGAAGGAGTAAACCAAGAAAGAAGATGATGCAGAATACTGGAAATAGGAGATTTAATTCAAGAATTAGGCAAAGGGAATCCTAAATATGGTTGTAAAGAGGATTGTGGATTAGAATGGATACCAAGCATAAGAAGTGACCTGACAGTTTGTGAGAAGCCAAAGGCTCTGGGAGAAAACAAGAAAAAGAGTTGGTAGAATATTTGATGTGACTGCAAGTATTGAGAGGTGATTTAGGCAACTTGTAGAGGGCTTGGTGTTTAATGAGTAATAATTACTGAGAAAATTTAAAACAAAAAGTTAAGAATTATTTGTTAGAAGAATTTTTTACCTAGAGAAAAAAAAGCTAAAGGAAATCAAAGAATATCATGAGACTCAACCATGAATAATAATAATAATAATAATAATAATAATAATTTTAACCATGAATTATTTTTGTGTAGTCACAAAAATGGTAGCACTCAATACTGAACTCACCGAAATTGTGAATTAGATCTATTGGGAGGGTGGGAGGACAGGAGGTATGCTTGTGTGGGATTGAGGATGGAAAGTTGAAAGAGCTAAACGTTTACTTCAACTCTCATGGGAAACCAATAGAAAAATCCTAAAACTGGAAAACCGAGAGAGAACAATATAAGCATTTATTTGAATAACCCGGGGATCAATTATGAGCAAATCCTGATTCAGCGTGTCTGAGTAGCATCTGACAGCATTTATTTTTAATGAGCTCCAAGGTTACACCCATGCCAATGTTTCACAAGCCATACGTCAAGTACAAGGATTTAAATAATAGAAATACATATCAAAATATGTAACTGAAGGAGCTGAAAGTGTTTGCTTTTGAGAGACAAGTAATAGCGTAGAGAGAGGGACATCAGTTATTATCACAAGCCTTGTAGAAGTGTTTGACTCTTTAAATAATGTATGTATATATACAAAATAGAAACTAGATGCTTTTTGATGAAAGATAAAAGAACAACATAAATATATTCACATACCACACACACACATACTTTACCTGATCTGTGCACCAGTACCACATAGCTACGATGGTCATTCCAAATATCATTCCTGGCCATGGAATATCCCCAGTGACAGCATCTTGGAAAATGTGGAATGAGTCTGCCTGAGGAGTGTAGCACCTGGAGCTAATCGTCAGGTTGTCCCCATCGACTATGGATGGGATAGCATTCATGTACTTCTCTGCAAAACTCTCATAGCCTCCGACTTCGGCAAATGCTGAAAAGGCATTGTATGAAGTAAAACGTTTCACAGAAATCTAAGACACCCGGTGTTCATAATTATTCCTTTATAGTGGAGGTACCCAAGCACGTCTAATCAGTCTGGTCAAATCCTCTGTATCCTCTTCCCAGGATCAATGTCTTTCTCGTACCTCTACTGGCACTGACCATGTTACTTTTGCAAAGTCCGTAAAGCAAATCACCCTTCTTTTTATGGTATTCTTGAAAATTTTGATTTAAATAATAGAAATAGCTTTATGGTAGAAATAAGACTGTTATCCAACAGATTGATATTGATATCTCATAATCATCCAGAGCAGAAATGAACCTGAAAATGAGCTAACAGAGTGAGCCTGACGAGATCAGCTACCAGAAAGCCCCAAACTCCTCTGAAAAGGGAAACAATGGCCTCTCTTCCTGACACAGAGCCTGGCTGGTCTGACCTTACACACCCTCTGGTTTTCTGGTACAGCGTTATATTCTACTTAAGTTACAATAAAAAATCTAGAAGTTTAGAAGCAGAAATTGGAGGCAGCAGATTATGTGTGGTGAGAAGAAATAATGAGACTCAGTGCACTGGAAGTGTGGAAAGGCTAGACACGTGTAGAAAAGAACCATAATAGATGGAACCCCCAGAAAGAAGGGTCCAGGCATCTAGGTATAGATTCAAATGATGCAAAATTCATCAGAGTATCATACATTTGTAGAGTTGAGGCTGACATTAATTTACTTATTCACTATTTATCTAATAATAAGCACCAATATGTTTGTATGTGCCAAACATTGTGGTGGCATTATATGCAAAATAAATGTGCAAGGCAGGAACTCAACCTAATGGAAGATACAGACAATACAAGGAAATTGTTCTGATAAGGGAAATATATTTTGTAACAAAAATACATGTGAGACCCGAGAAGATGAGAGAGTCCTTACTCTTAACTGTAAGGGATGGAAGAAATGAGAGACTTAGAGAGGCTGATGCTAGGGAGTGCATCACCATAGAAGCCAGAAACCAAAGAACAATGAACAAGAATTGCATAGGTCTTCTGGCTAACTCAATAGAAAGTTCACAAGGAACTGATACTAACAGTTGCCTTTGGAGCAGCACTGTGCAATATAACTTTTTGCAGTGATGTAACTGTTCTATATCTGTGCTGTCCAATTTGGATACCACTAGCCACATAATTAAGATTTCAAAAAATGGCTAGGCAAATGAGAAGCTGAATTTGTAATTTTAATTAATTTAAGTTTAAATAGCCTTATGTGACTAATGGCATACATACTGTGTCAAAATCACCAACTATCATTGTGGATTTGTTGTCACTGCAGTTCTATCAGTTTTGCTTTATGCATGCACCTTTATGTTTAGGTGCATGCATATTCAGAAATGTATACAGTGCAGCTTGAGTGAATGGAGCATGGTGGCTACAGGACAGGGGAGCAATGAAAAGACATTTATTTGCCCTCTCTATTTTTTTTACTGTGTGCATGGATTTCTTATACAAAGATAAACACATATTCTAACAAAAGGAAACAAAATTAGCAAGACGTAAATTAAATTCATCAATAGTGCTTGTTGGTATGACTTACTAGAGAGAATGAACTGATGATATTAATAAATGAGAGTCATAAAGGAAACTCCAACCCGTGTTCATATGTTCTAACAATAAAGTAAGTAATATACTTTAATAATTTTCATCCCAAACAGTCATAATGAAGTAATATTCAGTTATTTAAATTTTTCTAATATTCAATCCTTTATTTTATGAGGAATTTAGGTAAATGAAGGGTTTCTGTACATTGAGTCCAATGCACCGATAATTTTGTAAAATTATCAACCCAATGATACTAATTTTGTTCATTCCGAACACAAAGATATTAAGATTAAACAAGATAATTTACCTGAGCGATTATTTTTTAAAAGAAATTAAGTTTTCCTCCCTCATTTCCTCATGCTGTGATAGTACATCAAGAAAGAAGTTAGGCAGACATTTCAATGTTGTGAATTATGTAAATGATAGAAACATGTGACCGGATAGAACTGGGAGGCAGCAGTAAAGAGGAGATTAACTGAACAGACACTAGTCCCATGATTTCTAAGCCCAGAGCTTTGCTTACACGATCCCTACTTACCGAACCCCATGAGGATAAAAGAACCTATCAGCATGATGATGGTCTGCAAGGTATCTGTGTAAATAACTGAGGCCAAGCCCCCTGTGGAAAGAAAGGAAAGAACTAGACATTTTACTCACGTGCCCTCATCTATTTGCCTTTACCTCTAGGTTCTCCTCTACTCAAACCCTGGAAATGACTCGGCAGAAAACATATAAAAAGCTTTCTGGCTGGGCCAAAAGCTCCTCTTGGCTAAGTTGTTTTTTCTGTAGAGTGGGAACATACTGGTTTTTTTTTCTTCCAATAATGGAGTACAAGATGTTGTTGTTGACTTGTGTTTTGCTGCAAAGTTGTATAAATAACAACTTCTTTTTCAACTCTAGACTCACAAGATTCTTAGTCAACAAGATATTTCCTTTATGAGAGTGTCATGAAGAAACAAGAGTGATCCTGAAAACAGGAGATTCATGTCTCACTTATTCTGAACTTACTCAATGAATTTTGAAAATTTATTCAACTTAGCATCCATATTCTGGAAGAATTCAACTTATTCAGCTCTCACTTATTTAATGTGTGAAAATGGCTCCTTGATTGTTCAAGCTTTTACTTTTCTTTATTTTTTCCAACTGAGCTGATATAGTTTGCTTTTCATAAATTAGTATGCATGAGACACTATACTGATGTATCTGGTTCATGAAAGCCTTCTTGGACTGTTGCCATATAACTTCTTCCCACAACTAACCTACTGCTCCAGTTCTCCTCTCCTGGTTCTGCCATTCAGAGCCCACCCCATGCCCTGGCATCCTGTATTCATTTGGGTTCTGCCTTTGATTTGCCAGTCTCGAGTCTGAGCTGCTATTCCATCCTGACCTTCCATGTGTAGGATACGCTGGATTCCAAATGCCCAGATGGGTACTGAAACATGGATGAGCCAAATTAGCATTTTCCAACTCCACCCACCATATCATTATCCTTGATTGAAGTGCTCATACCTAATACTGAGGATTTTGTTTCCTTTGCTCTGTTGTGTTTCTAGGCTGTGCCTGACTCTCAGAATGGGAGGAAAAATATCATTACCTTAGCAATGACAAGGCAAACAATGAGATTGCTAATTGCAGGTTGGGGTGAAATGAGCAGAGCTAGCATGTCTAAGCTAAACATGCAGTAGACTTACCAGTGATCGTGTAGATAGCAGTGATAGCCAAGAGGCTGATGATCGCCAGGTAAAGGTCTAACCCCAGGGACAATTTGATGAATATGGCTCCAGAAAATATGTCTGACTAAAAGGGAATAGCCAGAATAAAAAAGAAATATGTGTTGCATTACTTAGCTTTTCACTGATGATTTCCCACTAATATTTACTGTAGCTGCACATGCGATCTCTGCAATCCAGTTATGAAATCCTTGGAAGACACATCTCATCCTTAGAGGATCAATTATTGAACTGACCATTGAGAGGAATGATGAGTGAGTGAATGGAAAGTGAGAAAAATCTACAATACAGTGTGTGTAGACTACTCTTTCGTGATTTTCATCACAGAGTAGTAGATAGAAGAGTCACAGAATAAGGAATGGTTATTGTTAGAAAGGAAGATTCCTGAGCATGTTTGGGGTAGTAGAAAGTTAGAGGTAAAACATGATGGAGGGGACACTAATTATGAAGCAACTAGCCAGAGACATTGAGGTGAAATGTGATCGGGAGTAGGCACAGGCTGAAGGGTTGGCTTTTGATAAAAGGAAGACTCTTCATCTTCAGAGTGGTGGGCAGAAGGAAAAAATGGCATGAGGGGTATGAGTGGTTCCTGCCTAAATTTTTTAGGTAAAGCGGGAGATGAGGCTTTCTGATAAGAGGCAGAGGTCCAGAAGCTAAAAAAGTTGTAGAGAGTTTGGAATAGTCATCGAGAGGACCAGGGAAAATATCATTAAAATAACATAGACAAAAAAATGATTTCTGATGTTTAGAAATCGTCGAAGTTTAGATGTCAGCAGAGACACCGAGATCAAAGAGTGCTTCCTAGCGTGCCTGATCTTTCTTCAACACAACTCGTGCTGGCCTCACTTGGATATGCCCCTTCAACTCTGAACCTACCAGACTCCATATCAAAAATGAAAAATTAAACCAAACCAAAACAAAACCCTGAGAAATAGCATATAAGCATGCTAATTAAAAACACAGAAGTAGTATACCTGGGTATGGGCACAGAGTAGGGAGAAGCTAGATTCATTCAGAGTTTTGCTAGGGGAGTTCAATGAAAGAGAGGTAGGCAAAGAAATTGAGGCTATGTGCTGAAGAGTAATTATAAGGATTGATCATGGAATGTAAGGGAAAGGAATAAAGTGGCAGGATTCAGAATCTGAAGAATCAGAAGTAGATTTCTTTGTAGAACTTGGGTTTGGAAGGAGTGTCACAGAAGATGGCAGTTTTTTCTTCCTTAAGGTTTGAAATAAAACTTGACGTTTTAACATCTCACCAAATATTTGTGCTGGTAAAAAAGCCTGTTCTTGATTACCTGGGCCTAGAATCTAATTCTGTGTTACAAACACAAAGTACTTTCTGCAACTTTGTTATCACTAGGTTTTCAAGGAATGCAACTACTGTGTAAATTGAGGGAAGATTATATTTTTTACAAAATTGAATGTTTACCGAAGAATTATTTAACATTTTAGAAAAGATATCACATACTGAGATGTCATTCATCGTATATGAGTTGTCATGAAACATATCATCATCTGTCTGCATTAATAACTGTCACATTTGTACTGATCTATATAGGGGTGGTGGTGGTGGCAATTATCGAACCACAGCATTGAGATTTGTGTACTCACATCTAATCATTTATGTATTAAAACAAACATTACCTGTTTGACTTTTGTTTCTTTTACATAATACAATTATGGCATTAAATTGATGTTTTTGAAATTATATATGTAAGCAGCTTATATTACCAATGATTTTTTATTATGGTGAATTATATACATATCTATTTTACTATTTTAGCTATTTTATCATGTACAATTAAATGGAATTAATTACATTCACAATGATTATAAAATATTTCTCCTAAAAATGATTTTCTTTTGCTCTTAAAGAACATTAGGACAATCTGAATAAGGTTTGTAGGTTACATATTAGTTTGTATCAAACTTAATTTCCTAATTTAAAAAACACAAAGTGTAAATGAAACAGAATAGAGAGCCCAGAAATAAATCCATGCCTATATGGTCATTTAATCTATGACAAAGGAGGCAAGAATATACAATAAGGTAAAGACGGTCTCTTCAACAAATAGTATTGAGAAAACTGGACAGATACAAGCAAAAAAGTGAAACTGGGCCACCTTCTTACACTATATACAAGCATAGACTCAAAATGGATTTGAAGACTTAAATGTAAGACCCCAAACCATAAAACTTTTGGAAGAAAACATAGGCATTATTATTGCTACTAGTAATTTCTTTTCTTATGTATCTCCTTGGGCAAGGGAAACAAAATTAAAAAATAAAAAAATGGGACTACATCAAACTAAAAAGTTTTGCACAGCAAAAGAAACCAAACAAAAAAATCCACAAAACAAAAAGACAACCTACTGAGTGGGAAAAGATATTTGCTCAAGATATTTACATCTAATAAGGGGTTAATAGCCAAAATATATAAAGAACTCATACAACTCAACAACAAAAAGCAAGCAATCCAATTAAAAAATGGGTAGAAGACCTGAATAGATAGTTCTCCAAAGAGGAAATACAAAGGGCCAATACACATATGAAAAGATGCTCAAGATCATCAGAGAAATGCAAATTAAAATTGCAATGTGATATCACCTCACACCTGTCAGAATGGCCATCATCAATAAATCAAAGAACAAGTGTTGGCAAAGATGTAGAGAAAAGGGAGCACTTATACAGTGTTTGTGGGATTGCAAATTGGTACAGCCACTATGGAAAACAGTTTGGAGGTTCCTCAAAAAATTAAAAATAGAACTACATTATGACCCAGCTACTGCACTTCTAGGTACCCATCCAAGCAAAACCAAAGCACTAATTTGAAATGACATGCACATCCCTATGTTCGCTGCAGTGCTATTTACAATAGCCAAGGTATGGAAGCAACCTCAGTGCCCATCAACAGACAATTGGAAGTGGTACATATGTACAATGGAATATTACTCAGCCATAAAAAATGAAATCTTACCATTTGCAATGACATGGATAGACCTAGAGGGTATTATGCCAAGTAAAATAAATCAAACAGAGAAATACGAATACCATATGACTTTACACATACGTGGAATCTAAAGAACAAAATAAACGAACAAACAAAATGAAAACAGACTCATAGATACAGGAAACAAACTGGTGACTGCCAGATGAGAGAGATGTTGGGTCGCTGGGTGAAAAAGGTGAAGGGATTAAGAAGTACAAACTAGTAGTTACAAAATAGTCATGGGGATGTGAAGTACAGCATAGAGAATGTAGTCAATAATATTGTATTAACTATGTATAGTACCAGGTGGGCACTAGAATAATCAGGGGGATCACTTTGTAAATTATATAAATGTCTAACCACTATGCTGTACACCTGAAGCTAATATAAAATAATATTGAATGTCAACTCTAATTGAAAAATAAAAATTAATAAAATCGCAATGAGGTTTTCTAAAAGAATAATGATGTCTTTAAGGCATAGAGACTGGAATATTTAAGGATAAAGGTGGGTCATGTCTGCAGTGATTCTCAGTGCATGATATTGGTGGTTGAGAACCAGTGAACAAGAGGATCTTTTTTAGACCTGGGGCAGGGGAGGATTGTGAAAGCTGATCTGTCCTAACCCCCCGTAATTATCTTTAATTATGTTTAATAAGTAACCAGCACGGAAGGTGTTATCAGAGTGTAATCGTAAACAAAAGGTCATGTTAAGGTTAATCATCATTAATACCACTTCAAACATAGCAATGTAGGTAAGAATGGACTCCTTGGTACTGTATCTTTCCAGCTGATCACAGACCCTGCACAATCACACATGTGGTCTTAGCCTTCTCTGCTCCCGCATTCAGCTCCCCATCATTCCATTTCCTCCCCACCCCAGGAATCTTTTATCAAAGGAGGTTGCATCCCTCAGGGCCCCTTTGGCACTCTGTCATCTGCTCTAGCACCTTGTTCATGCTCTTTAGGACCACAAAGTTGTAGATGTCGGAGACAAAGAAGTGGGAGATGATTGAGTTCCACCTGCTTGTGGAACATTGCAAGCAGCTCTGCTTTCCTCAGCCTTTCCTAATTTTCTAGTCCTGGGGACTTGTTTATGTGTCCCCAACCCCCAGAAGATAACCTCCAATTTCACCCAGCAGGGAATACCCCTTTTCCCGAGTGTCCGTAGTACACCTCCTGTACTTATCCACATACACTATTCCAGCTCGTATTGTAATACATTTTCAGATATTGACAAAAGTGCTAACAGTTTCATGGTTAAATTCTTATCTCCTTAAACCATATGGTGAACTCCTAGTGCATAGGAATCTTTGTTAACCCTAGCATGGAGCTCAATAATATACAGAAAGTGCTGAAAAATGCTCACATTGCATTAGGAAGGCTTGCACCACATGATCTAAGCATCTGATTTACTTCCAACAATGGTCAACAAAAGAACAATAGTAGGGGTCAGCTTATCTCATGAACTGCATAGACTGAACTTGCAGATTATTTCATTAGTTATCGATACATGAGAAGCAAATGAGTTACTCTTTCTTTGTTTTCTACATGTGCTGCTGAATCTTCAAATTCCTTTCTTCTTTCCTCAATGGAGTTTAACTCTATAAAAACTTTTAACACTTATTTATGTCATCTGTTTTATAAGGGTGGTCTTAGATAAAAGAAATTTAAGGACATTCAGTATCATAATACATAGCACTTTTTTCTGGTTCAAATGTCAGATAGTCAAGGTGAAAATGAAAATATAGACTGGCTCTGACAAAGAGAATAAGAAGTTATCGTGTAGTGGAGAGGCAGGAGACCAAAGAATCCTCTTTTTTTTATTTTCCTACAGCTAAACAGCTGTGCTACTTAAATGAGACATTTGTTCTTTCTGTACATCCATTTTTTTAATATCCTTAACAAAAGGGTAAGTTTATACTCTGGACCCTCTCATGACTTTAAATTCTTTTACTCTATGAATACAGGGTCTCTGAAGCTTCCTTTTCCCATAAAAACTCAGTAGTTTAAGACATCCTGATGGCTTGACCCTACCTGTAGGTGATAGTCTATATATTCAGTTGTCTGATCTTTGTGCTCTAGCCCCATCAAAGCAATCTTGTGAAGTTAAAATGCCAGGAGCACCGAACTCACTGAGATTCTCAAAATCACACAGATGAAGAGGGAGAGGACAGAAAGGTAGACCTGGAGTCGCTTCCCACCAAACCGCTTCCTGAGATATTCCGGCATGGTCATCACCTGCAGAGACAGACATCAATACAGTTTCCCGCTGAGTTCCCAGCAGATTCATATTATTCAACATTTACCAAGCACCTATGGGCTGGTAAGCATATGAAATCAGAGGTGAGAAAGGCACAGTACTTTGGGAGAGCAGCAAGGCTAGAATGAACACAGATGTTGGGATCCGTTCTCAGCCGACGTTTACTATTTGATCTTTGGCAAATAACAGTTTCTTTGAAGCTCTATTTTCTTATTTGTAAAGTGAGTGTTTCATATGAAAGTAGATGTAAAACACATCACCATCAAATGCATGGTAGACATTCAACAAATAATTTTGATACTTTTACCAATGATATTGAAGTCCAAAAATATTACTAGTAAATAATGAACCAAAATTATGTTTACATAATATTTTTATAATTGAACAAATCACAAATATATATTTGGGTATATATTTATGTGATTATCTTTATTGAAAAGAAAGGAATTACATTAAATCCCTACTTAGAGAAAAATCTGTGGTTGTAAGTACTAAAATATGAGATCAACTGTGATGTGTAGCATAAAAGATGCAATTTTCTGGTTTCATCATAGCAGATTGAGCTCATGATTTAATCTTCCTCAGTATAAAAGAATGTTAAATAAATACTTGGATAATATTATTAAAAACAGGAAGGGGAATTCTTAGTGGCTCAGAAACTATGGGGTTCCCTGAAAGATGGTAAGACACATCTGAGAACACACGTGTGAGTTCTGTGGTATGAGTCTATTAACTTAAAAATAAAAGGTCTTTAAAAGTGAGAGGCAACAAGCATTTATTTGAGATCAAAGAAGGTCTATTCAGAAAACACTGATTCAAGCAGAAGCTCAAATAGTCTTCTGATTAGGAGACAAGGGCAAGGGGTATTTATGAGAAGTGAAAGGGGACCAATTACATCGATAGAAGGAAGGCATTTGTATTGGTGCAGAAAAACTAACATAGTGATGCTAATTCTAAACGATGACTCTAATTTTCGATATGGTAATCATCAGTCCAGTGGTCATAATTTCTGCTTCCTTGTTATTTTTGCAAGCAGTTCTTTGGGATACAAGGCCCAGTCGCTTTAGGCAAAGGCCGTTTTGCCCTGTGTTAACATTCCAAAGGTTTGAGGTATAAGACATGCAAGGCAGTTCCAAATCCATTTTAAAGTGGCTCCAGTTATTATTATTTTTTAGCAAGTCCCTGAACCAAGGACAGCATCATTCAACAGAGCTTGTTCAAGCCTGAAGCTAGGAGGGACCCAGGATGAGCAAATGGGGAATATATGGTGACTTGCAGAGGGACTAACCACAAGGCTTGCCTCCTGAACACCCTCATCCCAGGACTTATTTCAGTATATAGCACCCATGGTCTGAGCATCAGCAGCAGGAGGGAAAAATGTGGGAGTAAGGCTCAGAGAGACAGAGCAGTGCCACAGTTAGCTGGCAGCTCTGACGTTGAAGGGGAGACACCCCAGCTGTGGTATATCTTACCTTTCATTAAAAAAAGATATTACTTTACAAATGTCAGAATGGCAATAATTATAATGAAGGAAAATGCCACGTGTTGGTGAGGATGTGGGGAAATGGGAACCCTCAAAGACTGATGGCCAGGGAACAGCCGATTGCAGCCGTTTGTAAGAGTAGTGTGCACTTAGTGAATTTTTGTTAATGTAAGTCCAGAAATCCTCGGACAATATTACCCAGGTTTCACGATTGAGCGGAAAAAAAATGAGTGAAAAAATGAATGCCTGACAGTTGGGCCGAGAACACCTGTGCATACTCACCCCCGCCTTGATGTATATGGGGACAAAGAACCACCCTAGAACCAGCAACAGCAGCAGAGCCTACAAGAAACCAAGAAGAGAGTGTGAAGTTAGAGAGGCTTGGCTTGTGGGCCTCGTCACTTTATGACCTCTGAGTCTGAAAATCAAATACAGTAAGTCCTCCCTCAATGTCATCAATAGATTCTTTGGAACTGTGACTTTAAACAAAATGATGTATAACCAAATTAATTTTCCCATAGGCTAATTGATTAAACTAGAGTTAAGTTCCTAAAGCATATGTCTGGTCACAAAAACATCACTCAATTTCCAAATAAAGACCCCAAACTCTTCTAATATTAAACATTGAAATAAATGTGAAGTTTACATACATTTAAGAAAGATGAATAAAAACAAGTAAGATAATTATTTTCTGACCTGCTAATTCCAGTTTAGGGTGGTGGGTGGCTGAAATCTCTCCTGGCAGCTCAGGGTGCAAGGTGAGAATCAACTCTGGAGAGGACGCCCTTCCATCGCAGGGCACACTCACCCACATTCGCTTATTCTGGGACAATTTAGACATGCCAATTCATCTTTGGTATATGGGAGGAAACTGAGGTCCTCAGAGAAAACCTACACAGACATGAGGAGAACATGTAGACTCCACACAGACCATGGCCCTGAATGGGAATC
Source organism: Pteropus medius (assembly GCF_902729225.1). Classification (NCBI taxonomy): domain Eukaryota; kingdom Metazoa; phylum Chordata; class Mammalia; order Chiroptera; family Pteropodidae; genus Pteropus; species Pteropus medius. The sequence continues at coordinate 7,335,626 of NW_024356336.1, forward strand.
AATTTTTTTTCTCATTAATGTTATAACGAAACAGCCCTGAATGAACTGACATTATTCGAGGACCTGCTATAAATTTGACTGGATCCTGTCCCACTCAAGTGATTATGATCCTTCCCAAGACAGCTGCAGATTCTTCTCCTCTGTTTCCATGATACAGAGGCCACTGTTTTCTGGGGCTTAGGATGTGACAAAAGATGTGTGGTAAAAAAATGAACAGAAAATAAGAGATGTGAGCACAGAAATTCTGAGATACAAGGATATTTCCAGTGTTCCTCGTTTATAATAATGATAATAGTCTTCACATATATCACTCATTTTACTCTCACAATAACCAGGTGAGGTGGATACAATAAACACAGTTATTTCTATTTTATGGAGGGGAAATCTGAGCCTCACTGAGACTGAAGAAGCCCAAGGTCACAGGCTAAAAGAGCCAGGCTCTTGACAGCCTTATAATCACACCCACTGGGGCCATAGGAAATTTTGTCCATACTTCTGGAGGCTGGCTGATAGTGTCCATGGCATTATCAACACAAAAGTCAGGCCATAAAGTATATCTGGAGGCTGAGTCCATTCTGGTCCCTGATACTGCTGAAGTAAAACTAGGGGCAAAATCTTCAACAAAGGAGGGGCATTGATATCTGTGATGATTCAAGGTCACTTGCTGAGTCCATCCTGCTCACATAACTGCTATGATCCAATTTTTTTCCACATAAGCATCTCCCTCTGATTGATATGCAGACATATGAACATGCAAACACTAGAAAGGATAAGAAAAAGAGAAGGAAAAAAACAAACTTAGGCAGCTCAAGGACTATTTATGGCATGTGTTCAGCCAAGTGCTAGATGATAGGGTGGCATAAGTGACATGAGAGGAGATGGTCCCTGTCCTTAAAAAACTTAGGGTCCAGTAGAGAACACAGCTTTTACTGGTGAAATAGCAGTAGAACGACTAGGAACTTAGTCTCAAACTCTTGTATCTCTAAATCATTCACTCCTCACTCTGCTGTCATTTCCTTAGTCAGATGGCACTTGGTCAGTTTCTATGCATCCATCTGTCATCAGCACCAGGAAGCTCCCTTGACACATGCCAAATCCCACCTATCATCTTGGATGAACTCCTGTCCTGTGTGAGGTCCCTCAAGACTCCATGGATGCTTCTTTTCCTTACTTTCTGTACACTGTACTGAATACATATCTTTCTCTCTCACTGGGATGTAAGCTTCTCAAAAGAAGGGACCATTGCTTTTACACTTTTTTATTGCCTGCATCTAATTCAGAGCTGGACATGTAGTGCAATAGCTCAGGGAGAAGAGATGGAAGTGAGAGCTAAAATAATCAAGGAGGTTAAGTAAAAGTGGGGATTGAATCATTTGTCATTGAAATGACATTCCTGATGGCAATAACTGCTTGAGCAAAATCTCAGAGATGAGAAATGTGACTGGAATGGCCCAGGCAGAACAGGGCCATACAAGGAAAGCCCTGAATTTCAAACAAAGTGTAGATTGGGAGAAGGGAAAATAGAAACCAAACCAAAGAAGAGTTTATCCTATAGAGACTCCCAGAAAAATACACTTGGACAGAGTTTTAATTTAAAGGGAAAAGCCTATGATGTCACTTACATTCCATTCAAACGCTGCAATGGCAATTCCTGAAGCCGCTCCAGTCCCAGCCAGCCCCACAAAGTGGCCGCTGCCGATGTTACTGGCGAAGAGAGAGGCGCCCATCTGGAATCCAAGAGAACAGACTAGGATCAGAATTAAAAGACTTAAATAAGACTTCTTGAAAGCAGGTAAATGTTGAGATCTCTTCATCTCTACTCCTTAGGGCAGGAGTCAGCAAACTACAGCTCATGGGCTGAATCCAGTTTTTATATGGTTGGTAAGCTAAGGATACTTTTTATATTTTTGAATGGTTAAAAAAAATCTAAAGAAGAATGATATTTTATGAAGGGTGAAATAATACGAATTCAAATTTCAGTGTCCATAAATAGTTTTATTGGAACAGAGTCATGCTCATTGGTTTTAGGTTTTGACTACAGCTGCTTCTGTGCTACAGTGGCAGAGTTGTATGGTTCAGGAGGCAGTGTTGGCCCATAAACTCTAAAATACTTACAATCTTGCACTTTATAGAAAAGCTTGCTGATCCCTGCTTTAGAGGAACCTTATTAATCTATCTACCTGAATGCTGAGTTGAGCCTGTCCTTGGCCAAGAACTTCCAGACCTCCCATCAGCCCCTTCAACCAGCCTCAAGGACCCCAAAATTGGGTAGGATGGAGTACTTCTTCATCTTTCTGGCCCTAAGGAACCTCATTTAATTCACCTCCCTTCCAATCACATTGTCTACTGTTCTTAAGTCTCAAAGATCAAGAGAGGTCTTTTGAGTGAGCACAGATGAGCACTAGTGATGGAACGGAATTGGGGTATGAGACCCCTGCAGTGCCCATTCTTCTATTCTCATCTTTTCAGGCCTCCGTAAAATCACCTTTTCTAGTCAGGCTTTGGGGCCAGGGTATGAGATTAAGGTTATTTGTGACTATAGAATTGGTTGAGCCTTGAATATTTCATAAAAACACTCTTAAGAAGGCAATGTTGGATTGGAAAAAAATCCATTTTGAGCTTGCAGTTGGTCTGCTTCAACCACCCGGGTCAGGCCATTTACCAATCTCCACTTTGCTTCATACTATTTAGTCAGCAGATCTGTGAAGGAAGCATGTACTGAGCACCCGCTGTATACCCAACCCACAGTTGACAGTGCATGGGTTCAGGGAAGAAGATGCACCCTCTGCTGCAATGAGACTCTGGCCAAGGAGGCTGGACATCAGAACCCAGTAAGGAAGATACCAATTGGACAAGAGTCAAGGAGACATCACCATTTGCATCATCACAGGGAACACACATCCATTATCACAACCGCATAGAACAAAGAACTAGACATTCAGGCGAGAATGCAGGGTGAGGCTTCTCAGATGAAGCAGGGCTTGAGCAGGGTGTTGAAGGAGGAGAGCGGAGACGGGGACACTCATTGAACAAAAGGGGCAGCATTAACTCAGGGTTGGGAACAGAAGGGATGTGCTGGGAACCATAAGGGCCAAGATAGGAGATTCTTAATGAGGACCAGGGAAAAAGAATATGAAGCAGAGCTGAATCGGATCTTCTCAGATGCCACACTACACTTGCTCTCATAATTGGTGACACACAGTGATTTACTGAAATAATGGGACAGAGCCCTGAGGTCAGAAATTTAGGGAAAAAAACACCAGGAATTAGGCAACAAGCACACATCAGAAATGGTCAGCATTCTCTAGGTTTTCTTTATTTACTCTTAAACATATACACAATTAGGACATTTATCTCCAGGAAACTGTGACCTACTCACCGACCACCAGGCCATATCTCGATCAGCTAGAAAGAAGCCTCCGACAGTGCCCCGGTTGGTCTTCAGCATCGCCTGAGCAGAAGGGAAGACATGTGTCAGTCAAACCACAGCAAATGCACCCAAGATGTTCCAGGTATTGTGGCCATGGTGCTGATGAAAGTGACCTTTTCCAGCTCTCCTGAAGAAATATTTTCCTGGAAACTGTGATATAACATCAGTTTTTAAAGGACTTCGAAGTCATAGTTCCATAGAAGCCCGGGGACTTTAGGAAATTATATACCTCGACTTTTGTCCTAATTGCTCAGTTTATTTCCATTGATGAAAACATCAAGAGGTATCACTGGAAGAAAATTTGTAGCCTTAAACCCACTACTAAAAAGAAAGAAGGAGCATCAATGAATCAAGCATTCAACTCAACTAAGTTGGAAAATGAGCAAATAACAAAGGAAAATAAAGGAAGTGAGATAATGAAAATAATGTCCTTATTCATTGTGCCATATGCTGGAGACGCTGAACAGAATAACACTGAAGTTCCCATTACTGGCCCCGTTCACACGATAGGGTTGTTAGGAGAAAAAATCCAGTGTAAGCACTATTGATGTCACACACAAGAAAATGATTCTGAGAGGACAATGAAATCTGTGACAGCTGTTCGTGTTCTCTTGCCTTTGTCACACCATACCTTTCCCTCCCTTAGATACTTTACCCCTAAGTTTTGTGCCCACCCTAAAAGCCCCATGGGGCTCCTACATACCCACAGCCCAACGACCATCACCACCAGAAAATAGATCACAATGACGGAGATATCAGCAGCATTTCGGATGCGTTCTGACATCTCAGGAGGGTCTGGGGTTCCAGTCGTGGTGCTGGGGCTTAATGTGCTGGCCATGGCTGCAGGCAGTGTTGTTCTCATCCCAGGAATGGCTCTTTTCTTATATAAACTCTGGGTTAATGATCAGCCTCCAGCAGGTGGGACATGCTATCAGAACCAGCTTATGGGGTTGGGGACCTTTAAACCTTTTCTCTGCACCTCTGAAAACCTGGCCCTCCAGCAGTCAGTGTTGGCCTAAGTGAAGTGTGAGAATGAAGGTCGAGAGACAAGAAACAGTGAAAACTGGAGTTGGAGAATGGAGTGTTCACTGTGTGGAAAGCCAGGGTCTTTGAGAAGATTCGACGATGTTAAATGAGGATTAGGGAGGAGAGATGGCAGGAATAAGGAGGGGAGAAGGACAGAGGTGAAAGGAACAGAAAAGAATTAGGAGAGACGGGGGGTAAAAAGTCCATTACAGAGCAGATAAGTTTTTTTTTTCTATTAGTTTCCAGTATATAGTACATTGGTTAGACATTTATATAGTTTATGAAACGATCTCCTTGATTACTCTATCTTCCGTCTGGCTCTACGCATAGCCATTACCTTACTGCTGACTGCATTTCCTATGCCGTGCTCCCCATCCCCGTGACCCTCTAACAACTATGAATTTGTACTTCTTTAAACCTTTACCACTTTCTATCAGGCCCCCAACCCCCATCCCCTCTGGCTGTCACCTGATTTTCCTCTATATTTGTGGGTCTGCTTTCTATTTGTTTGTTCTTTTTATTCCTTAGATTCCACGTAAAAGTGAAACCATATGGTATTTATATTTTTCTGTCTGGCTTATTTCGCTCAGCATAATCACCTCTAGGTCCACTCATGCCATTGCAAATGATAGGATTTCATTTTTTTATAGTTGAGTAATATTCCATTGTATATATGAACCATAACTTCCAGATAAGGTTTTTTTCTTTTCCAGCTTTATTGAAATATGATAGACAATTAGTTGCTTGTATTTACATTTTGTAATTCAATAAGTTTTTTCAATTATAGTTGGCATACAATAATATATCAGTTTCAGTTGTATAGCATAGTGATCAGAGAGCCACATAACTCACAAAGTTATCACCTCACTAAACCTAGTACCCCTCTTCCCCCTTACCTATTTATTATAGTATTATTAACCATCTTCCCCATGCTACAGTCTATATCTCCATGTCTATTCTGCAACTATCCATTTGTACCTCTTAACCCCTTTGCCTTTTTTTTTGCCTTCCCCCCAACCTGTAGCCCTCAAAATATTCTCTGTATCTATGAGTTTATTTCTGCTTTTGTTGTTGTTGTTATATATTTTGTTCTTTATGTGTGAAATCATGCGATATTTGTCTTTCTCTATCTGACCCATTTCATTCAGTGCAATACCCTCTAGGTCCATCAAGGCAATATCTTTGTCCATCCTCTTCCTTTTAGTCTCCATGTGTCTTTTAATCTGAAGTGAGTCTCTTGTAGGCAGCATATGTAGGGGTCTTGTTTTCTTCTCCATTCAGCCACTCTATCTTTCGGTTAGAGCACTTAATTCTTTTCCATTTGAGGTACTTGTTGGGAGGAATGTAGCTATTACCATTTTTCATTCATTGTTTTGATACATGTTTTTTCTTCTTAAAGAAGTCCCGCCAACATTTCCTGTAATACTGGCTTAATGTTGATAAATTCCCTTAGCTTACTTTTGTCTGGGAAGCCCTTTGTCTGTCCTTTGACTCTAAATGATAACTTTGCTGGATAAAGTATTCTTGATTGTAGATCCTAGGTTTTCATCACATTGAATATTTTGTGCCAAGCTCTTCTGTCCTGCATAGTTTCTTTTGAGAAATCAGCTGCCAGTCTTATGGGTTCTCCCTTGTAGGAACTAACTGCTTTTCTCTTACTGCTTTTAAGATTCTCTCTTTGTATTTAACCTTTGTCATTTTAATTATGATATGTCTTGGTGTGGGCCTGTTTGGGTTCCTGGTTTTTGGGACTCTCTGAGCTTCCTGGAGTTTTATGTCTATTTCCCTCACCTGGTTAGGGAAGTTTTCCATCATTATTTCTTCAAATAGCTCTTCAACGTCTTGTTTTCCTTCAAGTACCCCTATGACATGGATATTTTTACATTTAATTGTGTCCCATAGTCTCCTTATATGATCATAGTCTTGGCTTCTTTTTTCTTGCCATTCTGATTGAGTGTCCTTGGCTTCTCCATCCTCTATATAGATCATTTGATCCTCTTCTTTATTCCATTTAATGTACTTATCATCTCAGATAATGTATTTTTCATTTCTAACTGGTTCCCTGTTATAATTTGCATTTTCATTTTTATGTTTTTTATCTCTTTTTTTTAAAAGTTCTCACTGAATTCATCTACACTTCCCCTAAGTTTATTGAGCATCTTTATAACCAGTGTTCTGAACTCCGCATCCGTTAGATTGCTTGACTCCATTATTTCTGGATCTCTGTTCTGTTCTCTCATATAGTTTCTGCTTCTTTGTCTTCCCCTTTTGGCTACCTTTCTGTGTCTGTTTCTATGTACTAAGCAAAGCTCCTAAGTCTCCTGGTCTAATTAGTGTGAATTTGTGAAGTAGGTGTCCAGTGGTACCGTCTTGGGAGGTGTTCAGCTGCAAGTCAAGTTTAGCCCCAGCTTGTACCCCTCCTGTTAAGATTCCACCTGTTAAGATTCAGCAAGCAACCCACAGATGCTGTGCTTAGAGTTGCGTCAAGAGGCCATGCCAGAAACCGAGGTCAGCTGCCACTAGTGTGGGTCTTGGCGCTGCTCAGCAAGGAGCACCTGACTTGCTGAGGACACACCTGGATGTGGCTTAGGTAGGGCCCAAGTTGGGGGAGGTGGAGTTTCAGGGAATCCTCTGGGCAGAGCGACCTCTGTCATCCAGTTTGAGAATGTCTCAGCTATGGCAGCGATCTCTGCATACTGGGAGGGGGAAGGGCTCAACAGTGGAACAATGGGTACTGCTGGCACTTCGGTACAGAGAGAGTTGTGCCTTCAGCCCTCACTCTGACGAGTCAGTGTCCCTCTATAAGTCCCTGGTGTCCCCCAAGCAGCAGACCCAGTGCTGGTGCTCAGAGCGGGTGGGCCCGTCACTGCAAAAGTCCGCTCACTAACACGACCTCTTTAAGAGGCGTCTGCAGCTGCCTCTGCTTTGGCCTCTGCCCCATTCAGCCCCTGGAGACCGGGCAGCCTCGTTTCCTCACTCCATCCTACATCCTCCTGTTGTAGGGCTTGTTCATCTAGATCCCTGGTGATTCTCCTTGCTGTTTGCTCCTTGTTTCTGTCACAACTTTGATTTGGTCATAAGAGGGATGAACTGAACTGCTAACATCTACGTCATTTTTTTTCTCTCTCCCCAGATAAGATTTTTACCAAGGAATTATATTCAGCTGTGCATTTCATGGGTTCCAAAGCTCCACATTTCTCTGGAATGGGTAATCTAAGCTGGCTTTATATGACACATTAGGACCGTGATGACCCATGTGGGACAGGGAAGTGGCTCTACAAAGCACTGCATGTAGGGAAGAGGATAGGGCTATGGCATGGGCTGGGTCAGAGGTTTTGACAATGGGTGAATCAACCTAAAAGCATGTGATAGTGATTCTCAGGATTTGACATCTGTGACCTTGATACTCTTTTTCTCTCATAATTTTATTGTAGTAAAATATACATAACATAAAATTTACTATTGTCACCATTTTTAAGTGTGCAATTCAGTGGCATTAAGCACCTTCTCCATATTATGCAACCATCACCACTGTATCCATTTTTAGAACCTTGTCCTTATTCCTAATAGCAGTTTTGTACCCAATAAACAATAACTTCCCACTCCTCCCTCTTCCCCGGCTCTTGTAACCTTTATTCTATTCTGTGTTTCTCTGAATTAGCCTATTCTAGATACCACATTTAAGTGAAATCATACAATATTTGTCCTTATGTGTTGGGTTTATTTCACTTAGCATGTTTTCAAGATTCATCTATGTTGTAGAATGTATCAGAATTTCCTTCCTTTTCAAGGCCGAATAATATGCCATTGCACGTATATACCACATTTTGTTTACCCATATATCTGCTGATGGACAAAGAGGGGAGAAGGTTGTTTCTACCTTTTAGCTATTTTGAGTATGGCTGCTATGAACATTGCTGTACAAAAATCTGTCTGAGTGCCTGCTTTCAAGTCTTTTGAGTATACACTTAGGAATAGAATTGCTAGATCATGTAATAACATGTTTAACCTTTTAAGGAACCACCAAACTGTCTTCCAAGAAGCTACACAATTGTACATTTCCACTAGCAATGCACAAAAGTTCCAATTTCTCCACATCTTCACCAACACTTGGCTGTTTTCAGTTTTTAAAATGATAGCCATCCTCATAGGTGTGAAGTGATGGTATTTCATTGTGGTTTTTATAATGCAATGATTAATGATGTTGTTTCATGTGCATATTGGCTATTTTTATATAGTTTTGGAGAAATGTCTATTCAAGTCCTTTGCCCATTTTAAACTGGATTTGTTGTTGTTGTTGTTATTGTTATTGTTGATGATGATGATAATGATTTGTAGTTCTTTAGCTATTCTGGATGTTAATGTCTTACCAGAGATAAAGTTTGAAAATATTTTTTCCTATTCTGTGGGTTGTATTTTCATTCACTTGATAGTCTCCTTTGATGCATACAATTTTTAGTTTTGATGAAGTTCAATTTATCTATTTTTACTTTTGTTGCTTGTGTTACTAGTGTTATATTAAAAAAATCATCACCAAATCCAATGTCATAAAGATTTACCCTATGTTTTATAGTTTTAGCTCTTATGTTTAGGTCTTTGATTCATTTTGAATTTATTTTGTATGTGGTATAAGGTAAAGGTCCAACTTCACTCATTCTCATGTGTTCATCCAGTTTTTTGAGCACCATTTATTGAAGACTGTTTTTTCTTCAGTGAGTGGTCTTTGTGCCCTTGTCAAAGATAATTTAGCCCTATACAAAGGTCTTATTTTTTGGGCTCTCTATTCTATTCCATTGCTCTATATTTTTGACCTTATGTCAACACCAAACTGTTTTGATGACTGTAGCTTTATAGTAAGTTTTGAAATCAAGAAGTTTGTTCTTTTTCCAAATTGTTTTGGCTATTTGGGATCCCTTGAAATTCAATATGAATTTTAGGATAGGATTTTCTATTTCTGCAAAAATGCCATTGAGATTTTAATAAAGATTGCATTGAAACTATAGTTTGCTTTGGGTAGTAGTGTAATCTTAACAACATTAAGTCTTCCAATCCATGACCACAAATGTCTTTCCACTTATTTATGTCTTCTTTTATTTTTTTTTAGCAATTTTTTTAGTCTTTATCTTGCAGGTCTTTCACATCCTTAAATTCATACTTAAATCTTTTATTCTCATTGGTGCTACTGTAGTGGAATTGTTTATATAATTCCCTTTTGGGATTGTTCATTGTCAGTATGTAGAAATAGAATTGATTTTGTATGTTGGTTGTACATACTGCAAATTTGTTGCATTAATTCATTAGCTCTAATAGTATTTTTTTTTTGTAGAATTTCTAGGGGTTTCTTCATATATAATCATGTTATTGACAAACAGATAATTTTATTTCTTCCATTCCAATTTGGATATCCTTTATTTTTCTTGCCTTATTTTCTCTGGCCAAGACATCTCTTACTATTTTGAATAGAAGTGATGAAAGTAGTCATTCTTGTCTTGTTTCTTATCTCAGGGGAAGAGCTTTCAGCCTTTTCATCATTGAGTATGATGTTAGCTGTGGGTTTTTCACTTATGACCTTTAACATATCGAAAAAGTTTCCTTCTACTCTTTTTAATATACTGCTGAATTCAGTTTGCTAGTATTTTATTGTGGATTTTTACATTAATATTAATAATGGATATTGGTCTGTAGTTTTTTTGTTTCTTTGTCTGGCTTTAGTATCAGACAAATGCTGGCTTCATAGAATGATATAGAAAGTGTTTTCTTCATTTTTTGGGAAGAGTGTGAGAAGAATTGGTGTTAATTACTTTTTATGTCTATTTAAAAACAATATTTTTAAATGTTTTTTTTTTTAATGCTTGGTAGAACTTACTAGTGAAGCCATATAGTTCAGCGGTATTCTTCTTGGGATGTTTTTCATTATTGCTTTAATCTTGTTATAGATCTATTCAGATTTTTTATGCTTTAGGATTCACTTTTGGTAGATGATGTGTTTCTAAGAATTCGTCCATTTGATCTAGGTTAGCTAATTTGTTGGTGAACAAATGCTCACAGTATTCTCTTATAATTCTTCTAATTTCTAAAAAGCCAGTAGCAATATCCTCAAATTTATTTCTAATTTAAGTAATTTGGGCCTTCTTTCTTTTTTTTTTGGAGTCATCCTAGCTAATGATTTGTCAGTTTTTTTGATCTCTTTGAAGAAACAATTCTTGCTTATTTAATTTTTCTCTATTCACTATTTTGATTATCTCTGCTCTAATCTTTATTATTTTTTACCTTCTAATAACTTTGGGTTTAATTTGTTATTTTTCTAGTTTCTTAAGTGTAAAATTTGTTATTGGATTTGAGATCTTCATTCTTTTTAAATGTAAGTTTTTTTTTTCAGATATAAGTTTCCCCCTTAGTACAGCTTCTTTGCATCCCATAAATTTTGATATATTGTGATTTTGTTTTCATTTGCCTCAAGTTATTTTTTCCTAGCATTTTTGAGCAGTAATTTAAAGAAATTTATATAATTAAGGTGTACAGGTGATGTACTGATATATGTACACATGTGAAATTATTGCCACAAGCAAGCTGATTAACATATCCATCACCTCACAAGTTACTATTGTGTGTGTGTGTGTGTGTGTGTGTTTCAGGTCTACTCTCTTTCAAGGAAATTTCAAGTATACAATATAGTATTATTAACCATAGTCACCATGCTGTGATTCAGACCCCAAGATTTATTCAACCTGCAGAACTGACTGTAACTTTTGACCCGTATTTTCTATTTTCTACAAACCCCAGGCCCTGATAACTGGTAACCATAATTCTGCTCTCCATTTCTTGGAGACTGACTTTTTTAGATTTCACAAGTGAGAACATGCAGTATTTGTCTTTCTGTACCTGGCTTATTTCACTTAGCATAATGTCCCTTAGTTTTATCCATCCTTAGAATTTCCTTCTTTTTTAAAGTTGAAGAATATCCATTGTTTATATGTGTGTATGCCATATTTGCTTTATCCATTCAACTGTCATTGGACACTTAGATTGTTTTCATATCTTGGTTATTGTGAATAATGCTGTGACGAACATAGGAGGGCAGATGACTTTTCAAGATACTGTTTTCGTCTCCTTTAGATATGTACCCACACATGGGGTCGCTAGATTATATGGTAGATCTATTTTTAATCTTTTGAGGAGCTTCTATACTGTTTTTTTTTTTAATAATGACTGTATCAATTTACATTCCCACCAAGAGTACACTAGGGTTCCCTTTTTTTCCACATTCTCACCAACATTTGTTATCTCTTGCCTTTTTGATAACAGCCATCTTAACAGGTATAAGGTGTTATCTCATTTTGGTTTTGATTTGTATTTCCCTGATGATTGCCGATGATGGGCATCTTTTTCTCTCATATGCCACATCCATGTGTTCACCAGCCTCGTATATTCTACTCTTAATCACGTTTCAAACTCATCTTCTCTTGCCATACCACGAACACTTGCACACAACCATACTCTCTCCTTGCTGGGTTCCCTCTAATTTATGTTATTTAAAAAAAAAAAACTTTCAAATGTGGAAATCCGAGAAAGTCACTGCCATGTTTAAAATCTTCAATGTCTCTCAGGTCGGTGTGGCCCCAATCTCAAGGGTGGCATGTAAAGAATCCCCTCCTCATCTCTACCACAAGTCTCTCTCGTTCCTTTCTTTATCTGCTTAGTCTGTCCCCACTTCACCACCTTCTAGAGTTGGCATGTGCAGCAGACATCTTCCACCTCTCAGATGTCCCTTGATCTCAAATGCTGCAGAAGTTTTATGCCTTCTATTTCCTCTTCTTACAATGTTTTTTTCTCCTATGTCTTTAGAACTAGGACAAGTCCCACCTCTTCAGGGAGGCCCAAATATAAAGAGTCACACAGTAAAAGGCTGTGTTGATCATCGCAATAGTAAGGCCTAGAATAGTGCCTGGCACATTGGAGTCACAAAAATAACATGAGTTGCAAACTCTAGTAACCCAGTTAAAATAAGGAAGGTCCCAAGAGTATTGCTTTGAGAAGAGGCAGTTCTACTTGAACCAGCAGGGGATGCTGTGAGACTAACCATTGATAGTTGGCTTGCAGCTGCTCTCAGCTGGATGAACCCCAAGAGAACAGAGAGTAGAGATTTTTGCTCACTATTGGGGACTTTGAAGCTGTATCCCCCTGAGGAAGAGCATCAGTGGAGTCATAGGTGATAATTTGTGAATTATTCTGCTGAAGTCTGGGAGCTCTGCTCGATTTTTCTAGAGCTTTTACTTGTTCTAAAATTAGCAGCTTGGTTCTGTGGTCTTCTGTAATTCAGAATTCTCTTTCTTTGGATCTATAAATGCATTATTAAAATATACTATGATATGATATAATATAATATAAATATATGATATAATATGATATGCTGTGGATCTCAGACTGAGTCTCTGGCTTCAGATCAGGCAGTGTGGCCTCCTTGAGCATCTCTGGGCTCCAGCCTCAGAATGAGGCTGAGTATTACTACTCAGCATGAGACAGCAGCCTCAATGCTCACACAGTGCTCCAGCCCAGTGGAGAGTGAAGCACAAACTCTGAGCTACCCTGGCCTCACCCAGCATGTGGGGACATCACAGAGCACCCTTTCACTGCCTGGGAAAGGACGAGAGCTGGGTTCCAAATGACAATAATGTATACTATTCAGGAATATTAAACTATTCCTTAAAAATAATATGAGTTAAAAATGATTGGACCTACACAATCGGCAAATATATGTAGGTAACATCATTGTGAATATATTTGTGGCAATTTAAAGATATGTATATTCATATGCATTAAAAATGGTAAAAAGAAATACAAGGTTTAACTAAGGAAATATATATTTTTCCAGATTTTTCTTTTTTATTCTAATTGGAGGTGCTGGATTCACATGCTCAGAGGGTCCGCCTCTTCCACTTTGAGTGGCTGATCACCAGGGTCACCAGCAACAAGCCTCCACTCTTTTTTCTTTGGCCATGGCACCTGTCCTGACCTCCAACTCCAGGGCTCGCCCTTCCTCCCTGCCAGGGAGATCACCTGACTCACCCTACAGATCCAAACATGTACATCGAAATGTTCGAGGCTTCTTTGGCTCAACTTCCCTCTGTCCCTCAACATGCACACAGGGTAATTTCTCCATATACGTGTTCTCATTGCACTCTTTGACTGTCTTTTCACATAGCATGTGTAATGTCCAGAAACAGAGGCAAAGTTGGAACTGCAGGGTATTTTGACAGATACTGACATTTTGAAAAAAAAGGATAGTTTTTCATTGAGATAAAAGTCTAAGTGTGAGAGCATCACTGTTCCAATGGTGGACCTACTGAGGCCTCTTCTCGCTTTGTTGTCTTGGGCTGTGACGCCAGGAAAAATTACGGTATAAAAAGGACACTGCCCGTGTGCTTAGTGTTATAACAGTGACTGGAGGATGTGAGTCCTATGGCCAGCAGGGGCACTGTGGCACTGTGTGGTGTTCCAAGGGTGCTGCCTTGCTCCAGACAGCTGGTAAACCCCTCAGCTGCCTCTAGGGAATCTGGGCAAACTGTATCCTCACTGACGTGTGACTTTCCTCTACCTTTGATACCCTCCCCACCACCACCCCATGAGCTCCTGGATCTGGCTCTCTTATTGCTTCAGATTTGGGTCATCTCTATTTCCACTAGAGTCTTTGCCCATATCTGGCCCAGGAAGGGTTGAGAGACAGAGAGAGAGAGGACCCAGAATGTATGTGGATAGAGTAAATCAGCTCCTGGTAGAGTCTGGCTAGGGGATATGACACAGCTTGTGGGCATATTCCCCACAGGGGAGATTCTGGAGACAGAGCCCTAAGGCATCTCCAACATGCCTTAGAGCTTTTTTCCCCCTAGTCCTGCATAAATGGGGCATTTGCCAGTGGTTTGGGCAAAAGGGCTCAGGGGGTGGGGGCACGAAGGACTTCTTTTCTCCTCTGGTCCCCAAGGAGCAGTTATGCTGTGATACGAGACACACAACCCTCTGTCTCACTGTATTGGTTACTTGGTTAGAAGGTCACCGCTTTCTACAATGAAAGTCTTAGAAATGTGGGTATATTTGATGCAGTGTTGTACCAGGAGCTCTCACCCTGAAGCATTATAAATATGATGATTGTTGTTCCTGGAACTGTGGCCTGAGGGGGAGACTGATTATTATTGCAGACTCGAAATAATAGCCTCAGACTTTATACTCTGCTCTCTGCCCAGCCATTTGCTCCCCACCACAACTTGTGACCAACACTATCTCACTGGGGATATTTCTGCTGTCACTTCTGTCACCAGCACCTGAAGATCTAAAGCATTTGAGTCTTTAACAGTGTGTATTTGTGTGGTCCTATCAAGGCTTAGACCTGACCATTGATTACTTTTGATTAGTTGCATTGTCTAATAGTTACACAACAATATCGAACAATAATGGAGGCAATAGAAAACTTTCCCTTTTCCTGATCTTCATGGAAATGCTCCCCCAACCTACCATTAAGTGAGATACCGGTTATAGGACTAAATTATATATGTGTGTGGGAGAGTGCTTATGACCATATTATAAATGGATCTGTCTGTTTATATTTTCTTAACTGGTTTTTATTAGGAATAGTTGTTAAATTTAATGAATGACTCCAAATCTGTTTAGATATGATTTTATCTTTCGATCTGTTAATATGGTGTTTTATATTAAAAGATTTCTTAATATTGACCTAAACTTGCATTTCTAAAATACATACCAATTGGTAATGGTGTATCAATTACTATTTTGGTATCGGGTTTTGTTTAATTTTTAATTTAGAAATTGTATATCAATATTTAATAATATTGGTTTGAAAATTTCCACTTTTGTATTTCTTAAGTAATAGTGTTATACTTGCTTTCTATGAGAACTAGAAAATTTTCTCTCTTTTTCAATGTTTTGGAAAAAATTATGAAGCAAGCAAATTGGAATCATCTGATCTTTGAAGACTTGTTAGAAGTTTCCTATTAAACCACCTGGGCCTTATACCTTTCTGTGGAGTAGTTTCATGATAACATTCTCTATTTTTTTCTAAGGAAATTAAACGTTTAAATGTTTTATTTTTAATAGGAGCAATTTTGCCTTTCCAAGAAAAGTATACATTTCATCTAGCTTTAAAAATAGAGGTTATCTCTTAGATTTTTTTCATTTTTCAATATTTCCACGTATTTGCCACTATCCATTTTTATTGCATAAGTTAATAAGTGGTTTTCCTATTCTGTCATTTATAAAGAATTGTGATGTGCCAATTAGATCTACTGCTTTTCTACCCTCTACCACATAACCTGTTACTGTTATTGTGATGGGGACATGGGTTGTTTCTTGTCTTTTTAATTTTCTTGTACTGAGTAGAACTCTAAATTTCTCCCCTTTGCTTGTTTTTCCCTTCACAAGATGGTTCCCACAGAGCTCTCCAGACTTCCTTTTAATTACCTTTTCCCCTAAGGCATCACCTTTCCTACAAGTTCTTGACTACAACGTTCCTTTATTATAGTGAGGGCTCTGGCTTCCCTGCATTCTTTTTCTGTATCTCCATGCTTCAAGCATTTTCTATTTTAGCAGTGGTTTTAGATTAACATTAGACCCACTCATTACTTGTTTTCCTCTTCTTCCCTCCACAGAGATTTACCGACTTTACTTTCTGCTTAGACCATGGCCGATGATGGAAACACAAGAGAAAGCCTGCTGGCATTTTGTGTGTGTGTGTGTGTGTGTGTGTGTGTGTGTGTGTGTGTTTATGCATTTCACTTACATGTGATTTGAAGTTTGGACATGTTCTTATTGTTTTAACAGGAGTATAGGTTTTGTGTAGTTTCACTTGTCTTCTTTCTCTTTTTTTAAAAAATTGTGTATGGACTTTTAAAGAGGTATAGTAGGTACTTCAAATTTTCTTGGTGGACGTTATCTCAGCTCCCCAGAATTTTTTATTCTAAATTTTGAAAAAAAGGAGAGTAACATTAGCAAGATGGCGAAATAGGAGGTCTCCATCCCATGTTGCTCCAAAGAAACAAATATTTCGCAGCCATCTACAGACCAAAGTGCCTTTGTGGGAGCTTTGGAATTCAGGTAAAAGGCTGCAAAACTCTGGAAGAGCCTAAGACCAAGGAAGGCCATTTCGAGATGGCAGGCCCACGCACCAGTGTTAGGCCTGCTAACTGTGGTCCCAGTTGAAGGCCAGAAGCAGCCCCATTGTCTTGTGGACTCAGCTCCATTTCAGTCTTGCCACTGGCCCCTTTCATCGAAGGATCTGAGAAGAGTCCTACCTGTAGGTGCCCCTGGTAACAAGCCCACCGAGCTTGGACCTGACTGCTGTCCTTGAGGCAGTTCCAGGACCTTGGTCAGCCCTGCTCTAATGTGGTTTGAGGCAGTTTTATCTACCCAGGGACCCACTCAAGAGAACTGGCAGAAGCCACACCCTTAGACACCCCCAGTAACAGGCCACCAACCTTGGACCCAAACATGGTCCCTGAAGCAGTCTCATGACCCGGCTCTAGTCCTGCTCACTGTGGTCCAGAGGTAGTCGTGCTCAACCAGGGACAAGCCCACCAACCTGATAGGAGTGCGCTCAGGGACCTAGCATAAGGCACACCTGACTGCACCTTTGGTGACGAGCCTGCCAATCATGGCCTCAAATGTGGACTCAGCAACATCAATGAGTCTGGGCTTCAGCCTTGCTTGACTGCAGTCATGGAGGCGGTTACATCAGTTTAAGGACCTGGCAGGAAAAGGTGTTTACCTGACAAAACAAGTTTGTAAAGACTGGAGGATGTATCTGCTCTTTCCAATGCACAGACACCAATACAGGCTACATGGATCACAAAAAATCAGGCAAACATGACACCACCAAAATTCTTTGTTAGGCAATTTGTAGATCTTTTAATGATGTCATGTTTGCCCGATTTTTCATGTAGCCCTGCATTCACATCTGAGCTCTTGAAGGAATAAATTCCTCTTCCAGTCTTTACAGACTTGTCCCAGTACTTAAAGACCTTCATGGCTGACGACATTTTCTCTGGGATCACAGTTGAGTGGGGTTGGGTGGGCCATGTGGCTGTTACTGGGTCCACAATGATGTCTGTAGTTTGTGGGCCTGTTAGCAGGGGCTTGGGCCATTGTGGGTTTTGTCTGTTCCCTCTGTGTATGGGACTGCCTCTAAGACTTTGGTCAGCAGGGCTGTTGCTGGGGTAAATTTCCACTTCAGGGTCTGGAGTTAGAGGGCCTGTTATAAAATCTGCAAATAGATCTGGAGCCTCTGGGTTTTTGGAAGGCTCTGGACAGGTCACTGAGGAGGTCCTTGGGAAGGCAAGATTGACTCTGAATGGCAGCAGAGAGGGCCTGAAACCTAGCAACAGGGCCGCTTCATGCATGGTCTATGACTGGGACTGCTGTTCTGTAAGCCTGCCTCTGGGGTATAGATGGCTGTGCTTCCAACCAGGTTCTTGGGTGGGAAAATTTCTCCTGGACTACAGCTGGGTCCTATAACAGGGCTGTTTTAAGATCCACAGTCAGAGCAATGTTGGTGGGCCTGCCTCTGGAGGCACATTTGTGTGTGTCTCCCTCTGGGTCTCTGGGTGTACAGGATCACTCTTAGACTGCAATTGAGAGGGTTTGGAGCCAGGTTATGGGGCTGTTTCAAGATCTGAAGTTGGAGTGAGGTTGGTAGGTTTTCTTCCAGGAGTATGGACAGATGTGTCTTCGAGTTCCCTGGGTAGATAATATTCCCCAACTAGAGCTGAGAGAGACAGGAGCTGATTTACAGGAGTGTTTCAGGATGCAATTGAACAAGGCCAGAGGGCTTGCCTTGGGGTATGGAAGGCATGTGTCCTGCCTGGATCCTGGGAAGGCAGGACTGGCAGCTAAGAGGGGCTAGAGCTGAGTCATGGGCCACCTCAGGGTCCACAGCCAGGGCTGAAGTCAGCAAGCCTGTTACCTGGGGCAAGGTGGGCATGACTCCTCTTGGTCCTTTGTTGAATGGTGCTGTGACAGGACCAAGGTCGAATTGGGCTGTAGCCAATTTCACAGAAGGACTGGTTATTTCTGAGTCTGTAGCTGAGACTATGGTCAGTGAGTCTGCCACTTGGCCATGAGCCTTCCAATTCAAAATGGCACTTTTTGGTCTTAGGATCTACTGGGGTTTCCCAGTCTCCTACTTGGATCCCAAAGCTCCCACAAAGGCACTTTTGTCTGTGGATAGCTGCCAAATAATTGTTGCTTATATGAGTGGGAGATCTACTCTGCCATCTTCCTTATGTCACTCTTCAGCTGGGTTTCTAGACACTAACAATGAACAATCTGAAAAGGAAATTAAAAAAACAATTCCATTTACCATAGTATCAAAAAGAATAAAATACTTAGGAATAAACAACCAAAGAAGTTAAAAACTTATACAGTGAAAATTACAAAATATTGCTGAAATAAATTAAAGAAGATATAAGTAAATGGAAAACTATCTTGTGTTTATGGATTCAAAGACTTAATATTGTTCAGATGTCAATACTACCCAAAGCAATCTACAGATTTAATGCAATCTTTATAAAAATTCCACTAGTATTTTTTCCAGAAACACCCTATATTCATATGGAATCACAAGGCACCCTGAAGAGCAAAAACAATATTGAAGGAACAAAAAAAGAAAAAGTTGGAAGTGTCATAATTCCTGATTTCAAACATATTTCAAAGCTTCAGTAATCAAAACAGTGTGATACTAGCATAAAGACAGACATATAGACAAATATAATAGAACAGACTCTCACATGTGTGGTCAAATGATCTTCAACAAACATGCCAAGACCATTCAATGGGGGAAAGAACAGTTTCTTTAACAAATGCTGTTGGGAAAATTTGATACCCACATGCAAAAGAATGAAGCTGGACTCTTACACCATATAAAAATCAACCCCAAATGCATTAAAGACCTGATAATAAGACCTTAAACTGTAAAAATTCTACAGGAAAATCTTCATGACATCATACTGGCCAATGATTTCTTGAATATGACACCTATAGCATGAACAACAAAATAAAAAATAGACAAATAGGACTACATCAAGCTTAAAAACTTCTGTCCATCAAAGGACAAAATCAACATAGTGAAAAAACAACCTACAGAATGAAGAAAATATTTGCAAATTATATATCTGATAAGAGGTTTGTTAATATGTAGAATATATAAGGAATTCCTACAATTCAACAACAACAACTAAATACAGCAATCCCTCCTTATCCACGAAGAATATGTTCTAAGACCCCCAGTGGATGCCTATAACTATGGATAATACTGAAACCTCTATATACTATGTTTTTTTTCCTATATGTGCCTACCTTTTCACTTAAAGGAAGCACTTTACAGTGTCTCTTTGGTATATTTGAATCACCAGCACCAGTACTCTTTTATTTAGTAAAATGAGAGTTACTTGAACATGACATTGTGTTCAACACCACAAATAACCCATTATAAAATGGGCTGTGACTGTGACACCAATAGAAATCACAGATATTTTCATAGGTCATAGAATCTCCAAATACTATTTAACCTCATCCTACTTTAGAATCACTAACTCTAATAATATAACTGCTTTAATAAAGAGGCACAAACTGGGCTTAAACTATTCAATGTAAAAATAAAAATAATAATACCCAATTGGTTCATAAAATAAAACCCTCAAATTTATTTGGACTCTTCTTTCTAACCTACCCTGAAATCCAATTGATCACGAACCATGTGGCTTCTCTTTCTAAACCTCTTTCAAATTCATCTGGTCCTGTTGACTGTCCATTCTAACATCTTTCTTTAAACCTTCATGGTGCTTATTCATTATGGCTATGGTTGAATTGACTCCTGATTCACATCTGGCCCCTCCCCACCCTGACTCCCCAGGGTCTTTCTGCTCTCTCAGTGTTTTCTGATGATAAAATCTGGTTCTAACAGCTGGCCTTCCTATCGGTGACTGGATCAGAAACTCACCCCATGCGGTCCCTCTCATTGAAGACAGAGCCCTTGCCTCCATTTCTTTTCAAACAGAGCCTCTTCTCGGTGATATTCCTCACCTCCAGTGACACGAAGTGACTCTAAATATCTGAAGCAGAGTTGTGACCCTTGGTCCATCTAGAGAGATATAAAGGTTTAAATGTAGGGTGATCATAGGATGTTGTGTGGAAAACCCCTGAACTCGTGGCTAGAATTGTGAGGGGTGCAGATTGGGGAGCACCGGAGTCCTGAGCATGAGCACCTGCCCAAGTTTGACATGTGTCCTGCATCCATCAGGGGACGCTGTGGCCTAAGCACCTGCGTGACACCCCCCAGTTTCTCAGCTGTTTTCCCCATCCTCTCGCAGGTGTTCTTGTGCACTGACAGGAGTAAATAATGTCCTTCCTCCTACAGTTTCCCTTTTTCTCAGGTGGCACCAAGGTTAAGATTGTAGGAGGGGCTTGTACAACCTCTAGAAAGGGGAAGATTTGCATGGAGACCTCCCACTCTCAGGATCAAAGGGACATACAAGAAGGATCTGTGGGCTCAGACCTGGTTGTGTGGCTCAGGAAGCAGAGCCTGGGGTGTCTCTACCATGGCCTGGGCTCCTCTCCTCCTCACCTTCCTTGCTCACTGTGCAGGAGGTACATGCAAGACAATCTAGGAGGGCGCCTGTTTGTCACCTGGGATGATGACCTCTTCACCCTCCTTGGGAACTGAGTCCGTACTGTCCTCACTGATCTCTGTGTTGCTTCCTCCTTGTAGGGTCTTGGGCCGAGTTTGTGCTGACTCAGCCCCACTCCATGTCGGGGTCTCCGGGGCAGAAGGCCATCATCTCCTGCACCCGGAGCAGTGGCAGCATTGGTGGCTACTATGTGTACTGGTACCAGCAGCGCCCGGGCAGTGCCCCCATCACCGTGATCTATGATGACAACAAAAGGCCCTCTGGGGTTCCAGACCGGTTCTCTGGCTCCATTGACAGCTCCTCCAACAGCGCCTACCTGACCATCTCTGGGCT
Organism: Pteropus medius; assembly: GCF_902729225.1. NCBI lineage: Eukaryota > Metazoa > Chordata > Mammalia > Chiroptera > Pteropodidae > Pteropus > Pteropus medius. Next base: position 7,357,103 of record NW_024356336.1, read on the forward strand.
GCAGCCTGAAGACGAGGCGGACTACTATTGTCAGTCTTCTGACAGCGACAGTAATAAGCACAGTACTTCAGGCCCCTGGGGAAGTGAGACCAAAACTCTGCAGAGTGTCCCTGTTCTGGGTCTTTCCTCACCCATCCCCACCAAGGAGGGTGCTCTTTCCTGTCTTCTGCTTGAGTGCTAACGTTAGAATCATCTTGAGTTCCTCTATTTTCTTTCCAAAATATGAATTCCCCCTGATCCCCACGTCTTGATGGATGATTGCTCATTCCCTTTGCAATTGCTTCGTGGAGGTGATTTAGTGCAGAGCAGGGTTTCTGAGCCTCAGCACTACTGACAATGGGGGCGTGGTCATTCCTTGTGAAGGGGGCTGTTCTGTGCATGTGGGAGATCAGAGCATTTTTTGAGTTCCACACATTAGATGTCAGTAGCACCCTACTCTCTAAGTCATGACACAAAAAAAACCTCCAAACATTTCTCAATCTGTCCTTGGGGTGGAGGGTGGTACAAAATTACCCTGGTTTCAGGTTAAAAAGAATGTGCTTTTAGTTATTAGGAAGGCTATGGCTTTGAGTCCTGTTTATGTCATTCATCTTGAGGGAAGGCTAGATGTGCTATCTATCTCTCCGTGCTTCTGTGTTCCCTCTGTTAGACAAAACAGCTGCACAGAACTCATGTGATTGCCCTGATGGATGAATTACATTCTAAGCTCTATAAAGTCAGAGAACTTGTTACCTAGTCACATGGAATCTCCTCCCAACCAGAGAGTAGAATACAATTTTGACCAGACTACGCATGGGAAAATTTTAATCTTTACATAAAGCGCATGAAAATACAATAGATTTCACTTTATTTATTCCCTCAGGAAGTATTTTTTAAGCGTGGGATACCAACTGTACTCTCACAGCTGATATTTTAAGGTGGACATGAGAAGCAGACAAGAACAGCAGTATAAATGAGTGTATAATAATGTCTTTTCTTTCACCAGAGTGTCAGGTTCAAATTTTGGCTCTGCCTCTATTTGGCTCTGATCCAAGTTTGGTCCTTGGACCTCCACTATCCAGTAGTCTCCACTAGCAGAATGTGGATATCTACATCTAAATTTCGGTTAATTTAAATTAAGGAAAATTAAAAATTCTATTTCTTGTTCACAGTAGCTGCGTTTCAACTGCCTAATTGCTTCATGTGCGTCGTGGATATTATATTTGAGACCGCAAAGGTAGAACATGTCTACCATGGCAGGAAATTCTACTGGATAGTGCTTACTTGGACAAGTCACTTAGCATTTTCTTAAGTTTGTTTCCTCACCTGTAAAAGGCAAATGTCCAAAACTCTAAAAACCCTACCATTCTTCACAGTCTCCAATACATCTCCAATACATGGAAGTATTATATTTTACCTTTCCAATCTGCTGAACTCAGATCGGTCATATGACTAGCTTTGGCCAATGAAATGAGAAAAAATGACAAGTGTGATTTCTGAACAATAGATATAAGAATGAGCACGTGCTTGCCAAGTTCTCTCATCTCTGCTATGAGATCAGCAGTGTTTCAGTAAAATCTTCTCTGTCAGCTGTATCCTGGGATGAAGATAAAGTAGATCAGAGCTACAATCAGCCAAGGCTGGAAATGGTGTATAAGTGAGAAATAAACTTTTCTTTTTATGTTACTGAGATTTGCCGTAAATTGTTACAGCAGCATAACTTAACTTATCCTTACTGCTGTAAGAATTAGAAAATGGGGTGCTGCAATCACAAAAATAATAAAAGAGATGACATTGGCTTCTGTGTTGGACAGCGGACATTGAGTAGACTTTTTAGGAAGGTTGCAAATATAATTTTCCATTTTATTCATTGGCAAATGCTTCATTTAGTTATCACCAGTGAAACATGGGAGAGGAAAAATAACTCCAGTGAGCTGATGGCTGTGGGTTAAGAGGGTGAAAAACTGATTAGAAGCACAGGTTAATTTTTATTGGGAAAATTTTATAACTTACTACTTTTAAAACATGTGCTTAGAAAAGAGCTCTTTTCTAAACAGAAGCAAAAAGCAAGAGAGTCCAGAAATATGGAGAATTATATAATTGTGATAGTAAATTATTCTCAACCCATTACACTTAAAGATACAATTGGAAAAGCTTTGAGTTAAACACTTGGCTGTCCAAAAGAAGGCACGTGGATAGGCCTGAGTTCACCAGGGAAAGGAGGCGTGTGCCCTCATGTTCCATGGTGTTCACTTTTTTCGGTACATGATCCACCTGTACTCTCTTTATTCTTCTTACATCCTCATCCCAAGCTTCCACTGCAGGTAGTGTCTACCATCTTTGAAATTCATCTTTTCCTATGATTTTTCATCTAATTCCTTCTTTCCAGCCTTCTCCTCTTCCCATGCTGGCTAGGGTTCTCCCCTCCCCTGGCCACTCCTCCTCTCACAGGCTCTGTCATCTTGGGATCCTACTATGCTCTTTCCTGCTCTGGGATTACTTCTTTCTTTCTCTTCTTAAAATGCCCTTCCCTCTCCTTCCACCCCGGGGAGAACCATTCCCAACTTCCCTCAAGAAGACAGTGGGAAGGATGTCCCTTCTAAGGAGATGTTCCTAAAAATCCAAAGAATGAGTTTCTCAGGCTACCCTCTGCTTTATGGTACTTTTTATATTCACTGTGCTATTAATGTCCTGTAAGATTTTCTTTTGAACCACAATTCCCTTAAAAACATGGGCAACCAATTAGTTCTCATAATAGTGAGCTGAGCCCAGTGCTTGGCTCGCAATGTCTCAATCAATATGTATAGAATCCCAGTTAAAAGGTGAATGACAGAAACGCAGGATCTGCGGAAGAGATTGCAGTTTTACTTAAGGTCATCAGGGGGGCATCATGAGACTGTTTCTGGAGGCCCCATAAAGTATGTTCACAGATGGAGAAATTCCCTGACTGCAGGTCTGGGTGGGGAGGCAGAGGGAATTGGACCCCGAGCTCACTGATGAAGACCCAGCAGCTGTGTCCTCTGTGTGGTTTCAGCACCTGTCCCATCCCAGGTTCTGACCTTCAGGAAATTAACTATCTACAGGCCCTCAGGCCCTGTATAAGACACATTAGGGCTACAAAATATGCACTTGAACTCCTTGAGGCCACTTGGGAGGGGATAAAAGAGGCTTGGGTCAGCCCAGCCCCACTGTGGGCTCAGAGGCTGCGTGCACCATGGCCTGGACTCCCGTCCTCCTCGTGCTCCTCTCTCACTGCACAGGACAGGCCTCAGAGATCAGGCAGGTTTTCAATCACAGTCATCTGCTTTCACTCAGATCCCTGTGAAATCCTCTATAGTCTCTGGTTTTCTGTGTTTCCAGGTTCCCTCTCCCAGCCTGTGCCGACTCAGCCGCCCTCCCTCTCTGCATCTCTGGGAGCATCAGACAGACTCACCTGCACCCTGAGCAGTGGCTTTAGTATTGGCGGCTATTACATTAACTGGTACCAGCAGAAGCCAGGGAGCCCTCCCCGGTATCTCCTGGCCTATAAGTCAGACTCCGATGAGCACCAGGGCTCTGGGGTCCCCAGCCACTTTTCTGGGTCCAAAGACACCTCGGCCAATGCAGGGCTTCTGCTCATCTCTAGGCTCCAACCTGAGGATGAGGCTATTACTGTCAGATCAAGCACAGCAATGTTGCTCACAGTGACACACATAGGTGGGAAAGTGAGACAAAACTCTCAAGCACCATTGGTGCTGGCTTAGGACTCTTACTTTGTTGAAGTTGGAATACACCTATTTATTGTTATAAAAAAACAAACAAATGCTTACAACTCCATTCAGAAATTCTCTCCCGGTATGTGTGTGTGTATATTTTAATATATATTTATATATAAATATAAATATAAATATAAATATAAATATAAATATAAATATAAATATAAATATAAATATAAATATAAATATAAATATAAATATAAATATAAATATATAAGTGGCTGGGGACCCCAGAGCCCTGGTCCCTGGTACTTAAGTGAGTCTGATGTAAATATCAGGAGAGACTGGGGTGGACTCCTTGGCTTCTGTTGGTGTAAGGCTATACCATAGCTACCAACACTGGAGCCACTGCTCAGGGTGCAGGTGAGTCTGGCTGATGATCCCGGAGATGCAGAGAAGGAGGGTGTCTGAGTCAGCAAAGTCTGGGAGAGGGAACTTGCAAACACAAACAGTCATGAGGGCTGGGGAGGAGGGGGAATGCCTCAGAGACTATAGGAAAAAATTATATGTATATATAATTTTTAACAAATAAATGTAAAGACTCAGAAAAGTAGTCTCAAACCAACATGGTTACAGCATAGCCAGAATCTAAGAGGAATTGCTGCTGCTGATCTACGTGTGGCCCTGAAGTTTGGTTGCATGTGGAGAGCATCCTGCCATGGAGAACCGTGTTCAGTCAGTGAGCAAGCAGATCTGCAGCCGTTCCTTCAGGGCCTCCTTCATGTCCCAGAGACCCCAAGTCAGCCCTGAAGGCTACGTCTTGCCCTTCCTCCGGGGCCCTCAGAGTGACAGCACCAGGGATGGCCTTGTCCATGGCATTCTGGAAAATGTAACACTAAGGACTAAAATTCAGTTGTGAGAATATGCATGGGAAGCAAAAATAACCAGAAACTGTAGTTGTAAGGGTTGGAAATGATGGATTTTGACATCCATTAGTCTACAGAGTCAAGGAGGGTCCAGGGGATTTGAGGAGGTTTTTCCTGGATTCTGAGGCCCATCCTGGATAAACGTTTCCCGTATGTGTTAGTGCATGTGAGATATCACAGCTTGTCCTCCTCTAAATCCCTAATTATACTTTTTACTTGCTGTCAAAACTTTACTTGCATGTTACTGAATAAAATTTAAGGTGAAAATATAACATGAAAAGAGGAGAAATAAGTTTACTTCCATTGTAAACCCAATTATACATTAAAATTAACCAGCATGGAGAAGGGCTGAAATTTTGTTCATTGAAGTGAGGAATGGTGTCAAAACAGCAGGTTGTTGTTCACATAAAGTCCATTTTTCTTTGTTTTAAATATACAGAAAAGATAAAGGTAATATTGTCCATAAATTATGATTCTAAAGAGTCATAGATTTGTTCTGGGCTTACTTTGCTAGTGGTGGGAATGTCATAGTTGAACTTCCAGTCTTTGTTACTTCAATTTCACAACTTAGAAGAAATAAAAGTTTTTTTTTTTTTTAAACCCATATCATCACTGTTTGAATCCTAGTGAACAAGACACGTGTCAAATACCTATCTATTTGCTCAGTTATTTGTCAGTATGGCATTCGCATTGTGGATGTGACTGCCATTCATATGTTCTCTAAAATAACCTTTTCTTCAAGGCGAGGAACTTTGGGAGATTGTCTTGATATGTTCAAGATTCTGCTCTAGATAAACACAATATATTCTTGTAAAAGCAAATGCTATGTTCATCTTAAATTCACATTACTATCTTATGTCTCAAATACTCTGTCTGATACAACATATCTGCCTTTTTACTCCAATAGACATTATTTTTTAGAGCAATTTTTAGGTTTACAGCAACACTGAATGCAAAGTACAAAGAGTTCCCATACGTCCCCTGTTCTGACACAATCACAGCCTCCTCTCCCCAGGATCAACATTCTGCGCTACGTGGTATGTTTGTCCAATCCATGAACCTACACTGACACATCGTTATCATCCAAAGTTCATAGCTGGCGTTAGGGTTCACTTTTGGTTTTGCATGTTCTATGGCCTTTGACAAGCACGTAATGAAATGCATTCACCATTATAGTATCACACAGAATAGTTTCACTACCTAAAAATCCTTTGTGCTCTGCATGTTTATCTCTTCCTCTCTCCTAACCTCTGACAACCATTGATCTTTTTCCTGCCTCTATAATTTTGCTCTTTACAGAATGTCATATAATTGGAATCGCACAGTATGTAGCCTTTCCAGATTGGCTGGGAGATTTTTTGAGGGCATGATAGAAGAAACTGAGGTTGCTTTGGGACATATGGGTGTTGAAGACTGCTGATGTGAGCTCATAAGATGTGAGGAGCATGGTAGAGAAAAACCTATGTCTTGGAGAACATTTAATCTGACATAGACTATGTGTAGAAATATGGATGTTAAAGGCACTGCTGGTGAAGGCTCAGAAGGAATTGAATAAAATGCTATTAGAAACGGGAGGAGAGGGGATCCTTGTTATGCGGTGTCAGAAAGCTTGGCTGAACTGTGTCCTACAGTTGTGTGGGAGGCACAGCTTGTGAGCGAGGAACTTGAAAATTTAGCTGCAGGGATTTCCAAGCAGAGTGTTGAAGGTGCAGCCTGGATTCTTCTTGCTGCTGATAGTACAATGTGTGAGAAAAGAGCCGAACTGAGGGAAGAAGTGTTATGTGAAAAGGAACCAGGACTTGATAATTTGGGAAATTATCAGCATCATGGTGACAATTTCTTGTTTGATTTCTCTTTCCTTAGGAGACCCCAAAAGTGCTACCTTAGGTCAGCTTCCCTCCTAAGCTGGGATGTGGTCCAGGCCTCCCACGTGAAGAGTGAATCGGTCAGGGTGTCTCCAGATGGCCAGGTGTCCACTCTTCACATAGGCATCCCCAAAGAGCAAGCAGGAATACATGAAGTCAGCTGAATCATACATGGCGGGATAGCCGAACCTAATATTCCTTAGCCTTGTGATTTGTAGGACAGACCCCTAATGGCCGAGAACCTCACTTCACTATCATCCTACAGGATTGTAGGAGCCTCCCTGTTTGTGGTGAAGGTCAAATAATTCATTAAGGATGACATCTTTGTCAAGAGCTGTAAGGTGTATGGTGCTGACCCGAGGCTGCATCTTCCAATCGATGAGGGTCACTGTTAAATCAGTGCACCATTGCGGCTGTCATTCCAGGTACCTCTGGGCTTTTCCACAGAGCATCACCAATTCACTCCTTTCCCACACTCACTGAGGGGGCCAGGAAACAGGCAGTGACCCCCCGCTGACCATCTGGCTTTTCTTGCTACAGCCTGCTGGTCACACATGCAAATGACTGTCTGTGATGTCTCTGGCATGGTTTCCTTCCCAAAGCTCTCAAGGGACTGACAGTTCTCACAGATGCCCAGCCCATCCCATCAACCACAGGAGGCAGCTACTGGCCCAACACATTTTGCCAGAGGCTCAAGGACAAAGGCAGATAAAAGCCCTCTCAAGAAATCCCTCTGTGTCCTGTGAGGCATGGTGCTTTTGGATACAACTCTAGAGTGTAATTTTTATGTGTACCAAATTTAAAAACTAGGGAATATTGATAATAAAAGGAATAAAAGAGAGATAAGGACATGCAGTTTGAAAAGGATCCTAACTGCTCTGGCCACAAGGCGACTATTCTGTGGTGAACAGGTGGGATTTCCATTGCTCCTGCTGGTTTTGGGGTTCACTTCACTCTGTCTTTGATCCCAGATTTGGGTCTCATGTGGACTGACCAGGTGTAGTCATTGGCCTCCAAGATGCTCTTAAAGATTATTGCCTCCTAGTGTACATATTGAATAGAGATGACTTGTGTAACCAACAGGATATTAAAGAAATGATGGGGTGTGACTTCTCATGCTAGGTCATAAGACTTGCACTGTGCTTTCTCAGATCACTTGCTTTGGGAGAAAGCAGTTGCCATGTTGTGAAGACTCTCAAGGAGCCCTACAGAGAGGTTCGTGTGTCATGTAACTGAGGCTTCCCACCACCAGCCTTGTGACTCAGCCATATTGGAAGTTGATCCGCCAGCCCCAGGCAAGCCTTTGTATTTGATCAATGGTCAAAATCTTGACTGTTATCTTATGAGCAATCCTGAGCCAGAAACACACTTCTAGGCTGTTTTTAATTCCCCCACTCCAGAAACTGTGGAATTATACATGTTGTTGTTTTAAGCTTCTAAGTTTTGGAGAAATTGGACGTGCAGAAATGGCTGATGAATACATCAAGAGACAGAAGTGGCATTGCAGGGAAGGTGTAGGCATTGGTGGGTTAGGTCATGATGTCTGCCATTAGTGAAATGTGATGAGACCACCCAGACCTCCTGCCCTGTGCTCAATTTCAGTGGATTGCCTAATGGCCTAGAGGTTTTCCTTATAATCTATGGCTTTGTTATAAATGTCTCATAGGAATGATGCACATTCTTTATGCCTTGTCAAGCTTCCTTGGGTAAATTAACCAAAAGACAAAAAACCTTGATGACGTTCAAATATGGAATTCCTCAAAACAAGGTACCTGATCCTCCCTATTACCTTTATTGTTCACCTCCCCACCATCTTTACCAGTCACCTCCAATATTTCTTTGAATTATAAACACTACCAGTGTACATTTCTGTCCTGTAAGTAAAAGATAGAGATGTTGCTTTAACGAAAGGGACGCCTAATAAAAATAAGATGTAAAAAATATACATAACGGGTCCTAATTCAGTAAAGCTGGGGAGGGAAGTGGACTTTCCATACTATATTTTGGAAGAGAAGTGCCTCTTTTGGTTTACCTGATGAGGAGAGAACCAAGTCTTGGACTTTGAGAGAAAATGTCCATAATGGAGGAAAACATAACATTTTAGAGCTCCTCAGGGAACATGACATTGAAGATCTTCAAATTGGGACTGCAAAGGAAGAAGAAGAAAGAGAGAGCCTGGGCTGTCGGAAGTCCTACCACAAAGACGATGGTTAGTTTTCACCTTGTGAAAATCCAGGAGACCGGGGAAAAACTTTTATCCTCAACAACAAAGTCTGGGAACATCTCCACTTTTCCCTCTGCTCCTGGTCTCAGCCACATAACCCTCTGGTATTCATAAATATTTCAGAAATGACGGAAGCATTCTTCTAAGTATGACGAGAAACAGCCATTATGCTGATCTTTCAGGGTCTTATGCCCAGGCTGTGCTGACTCATGGTGGGTGTAGGGGTGTCATGAACTACATCTTCTGTAGCAGAAGAAGCAGCAAGAAAGACATGGTGTGCCTTGACAACAAACGCCTCCAAGAAATGTGAGCCCCAGAAATATGAGAAATGTAGATTAAAAAAAAGGAACTTCACAGTCAGCCTTGGTCACATAAATTCCTAACTTGATCATAAATTCCTAAGTTGGCAGATCTTGGTGGGTAGTAAGGCCTCAGTCATACAAATTCTTTAGTAAAAGAATTATCTTTGCCTTTAGCAAGTCCTGCCCATTGTCCATTGTTTCTGTGTACCTAGGTTAACACACTATTGAAATGCTGTTTTCCAGCCCCCTCTTTCGACTGCCCTCAAGAGAAAACATAATCTTAAGTACCCTGTAATCTGATCCCCACATTGCTTCCTCCCACCTTCCCCTAATCTTCTTTAAGTTCCTCTCTAATCATACATGCATAAAAGAAACTTATTTTGGGAAGCATTTAAGATCTGACTTCCAGGCAATTGTCCTGAGTTTGGCTCAAATAAACTCTTACATAAATTCTCTACAGGTTCAGATGTTTCTTACATGGACAGTGTTTTGCCATTCCCCAATACCCTACACTATTAATATCTCTGAATATTTAAACGTTTTGCTACGTCTCTTTGTTTGCTTTATTTGTCCACCAGCATGACCTCCAGTCTCCATATAAACCCAGATAACCAGTCACCTTATTCCTGTTGAACGAGCTGCTCAGGTCTTTTTTCCTAGAGTCCTCTGCATAATCACCTCACAGCAGCCTTGGTCACATTGTATGGTGGTCATGTTTCCACATCTCTTTCACCTAAAAATCTAGAAATACCTCAATTAAAAAGGATGTTTATTAATCTCAATTACTATGTGGCACTAAAGGGTATGGTCAACAGACTTTTCTGGAATGACAATGACCAGGCTTTCAGGCCAACACTGTTAACATTATTTCCACTGAGAATCTAAAGTTTTTTCAGTGGACAGAGTGGGGAGCTGTGAGCTTCCCCCAAGGCTGGCATAGTGGGTGTGCACTGCAGTGAAATCTCTCCAATGCGCTGTGGCTGGGGTATTGGTGCCACTGTTTGCTGATGGGGACTCAGCAGCTGTGTCCTCTCTGGGCTGGGCAGTCTCCTGCTAACAGGTCTGTGCCCAACAGCTTCTCCTTCCTGGACCCTCCCATGGGGCAAACTCTGAGACACACTCATCAGCTCCCTCTATCCAAAGAAGCAAGTGCAGACCTCAGCTGGTCCTCAGGGTGGAGCAATGGTCACCACTATGGGAAACGAATTTACATGAAGAAGAGCCCTTCCTCTCTGAGGCCACCTGAAGGAGATAAGAGATGCCTGGAGTAGCCCAGCTCCAGCTCAGGGGTCTCAGGAAGGCCGTGCTCACCATGGCCTGGACTCCTTTCCTCCTTATGCCCCATTCTCACTGCACAGGTGGGGATAGTCCTCAGAGACACAGAGCAGCCCTGCAGTCTGTGCCAGCTTCTCTGGCTCAGAATCTGTCCTATCACTCGTGAGTGTCTGTGTTTGCAGGTTCCCTCTCCCAGCTTGTGCTGACTCAGCCACCCTCCCTCTCTGCATCTCCAGGAGCATCAGCCAGATTCACCTGCACCCTGAGCAGTGGCTTCAGTGTTGGTGACTTCTGGAGACGTTGGTACCAGCAGAAGCCAGGGAGCCCTCCCAGGTATCTTCTTACATTCCATTGAGATTCAGAGAAGCACCAGGGCTCTGGGGTCCCCAGCCGCTTCTCTGGATCCAATGATGCATCAAATAATGTTGGGATTTTGCTCATCTCTGAACTCCAGTCTGAGGATGAGGCTGACTATTACTGTAACACAAAGTCTTTCACAGTGCTTCAGACCCATGGGGAAGTGAGACAAAAACCTCCCATTGCTCTTCTCTGCTCACAGAGGAAGACTGGCAAGTTCTTCTGCCTCCCTCAGCACTGGGTGCACTCTCAGACCTGCACAGACAGAGCCCAATAGACATTTGTCAGTCCTGGGACAGTGACCCTCAGGACACAGCTATGCCCATGTCAGAAATGATGCTTGCCTCACAGACCCCACCCACTTGAGGCCCCTGGTTCACTTCTCAGCTCCAATAGAGACTTAATCCTTATGTCCTCACCCGTGAAAAGGAGATCAGGACACTGTCTAATTCATAGGGTTGTGGGTGGAATAATAGAAATCAAGATATGAACTCATCACAGTACGTGGCCCAGAGCAGCCTGTGTGATCATTTTCACCGCTAACTCAGCTATTCTATGACCAGATGCTCTGGGAATGCTCTCTTCCTATTCTTTCCCTGACTCTTGCTCTTCCCCTCCCCCTCTAAGGGAGGGAACTTAAAGAGAACTTGTTTTTCATTTGGAAAAATCTATATTGAAAACCTGGATCTTTTGGGTACTAGACATAAATCATGGACATACTTCTGAATTTCTCTGTCAGGGTCATTATCTATAGCAGGGACATACAGTACTCACCTCATTTATTGTTACATTTATGCCTAAGTAGTTCATTTTGTGGAGTGATAATGTAAATGGCATTGTGTTTTTAATTTCAAGTTTGACTAGTTCATTGCTGGTATATAGCAGAGAGTTGAGGACTGAATCGTGCCCTTTGTGGGGCCAGGCCTGTGGATCCGGTATGAGGAAGGTTGATTCCTCTATGGAGGTTCCTGGATCTCCTCTCCCATGTGAAGGAATCCCTGCCTGGGACAGCAGGGGGCGCTGCAAAACTGTTCCGGAGCAGGTCAGATGTGTGTATTGTCAGCTAGAAAGCCAGCCATCTGGCTCCCAGTCTGGTTCCCTTTGCCAGGTGGTCCCTGGGGAGGGTCCCTGGAGAGTTCCAGATCGGGCCGGTCCAAGCCCCCACCCCTCTCAGCACCAACACCGAGTGGAAGGGAGAGTCAGTGGGAGGGACAGATTTGCATGAAGGAACTCCCTCCCCTGGGGTGCAGGGAGGAATAAAAAAGATCAAAGGGGCTCTATCTGAGCTGAGAGACGCAGAAGGCAGAGCCCCAGGAGCGTCCCCGCCACGGCCTGGACCCATCTCTTCCTCGCCTTCCTCACTCGCTACACAGGTGCCTGGATCCTCAGTTTGGGAACATGTCCCCAGGAGGACACAGGGCTCTGCCCTTCCCCCTGGAGCCCAGGCCGTGTTGTTAGAACCCCAGACTCACCATCCTTGCGTTCTTTCCTTCATTCCAGGGGCTTGGACGCAGTCTGGGCTGACCCAGGAAGCCTCAGCGTTGGGGTCTCTGGGTCAGACGGTCACCATCACCTGCACTGGAAACAGCAACGATGTTGAATACAGTGGTGCAGACGGGTACCAACAGCTTCCTGAGGCTGCCCCCAAACTCCTCATCTATGGTAGCAGCGGTAGACCCTCGGGGATCCCGGCTCGGTTTTCTGGCTCTCGTTCAGGCTCCAAGGCCTCCCTGATCATCTCTGGGCTCCAACCTGAGGATGAGGCTGCTTACTACTGTTCATCATGGGACAAAAGCATCAGTGCTTGCAGAGCGCTCCAGCTGCGTGGGGAAGCAAGACACAAACCTCTCCTCTGTCTGCTTTGTCCAGGTGGCTGACTCCTCTTTGTAGCAGTTTGTGACCAATTGCAATGGATGAATTGATTTTACCTTTTCCTCCCAGCTGTGATCTCAGCCCCTATCTTAATGGTATCTGTCATAGGACAGCCCACTTGCATCCTGACTTTACAAATCCACTAGCATCAAAGAGCTGTGAAACTTCCATGTATCACTGATATTAAGAAATTATCCCATGGTCACGGACACAAACCTATATCATCTATCTATCTATCTATCTATCTATCTATCTATCTATCTATCTATCTATCATCTATCTATTTTTTTCTTAAATAGTCCTGTAGTCTTCAAAGAAATAAGGATAGAACTATAATTTCCCTGCCTGTATTATTGCTGGGATTTCAGCCATCATTTAAATACTCTTTCTTTCTACATAATATGAAATATATCTTTTTTCCCCCTCTGCAATCTTTCAATATCTTCTCTTAATGTTGACTTTCAGCAGTTTGATTGATTGTGATGTGCATTTGTGTGGTTTTGTATTTGGTTAACATCCCCAAGGTCTCTATCTTGGACATGTATGTTTGTTTTTTCAGGCCATCATGTTTTCAAATGTTTTCTGCCCCATTCTCTACATCTTCTCTTTATGGTACAACAATTACACAGAGATAGACTATTTGATTTTGTTTTTCTATAAATATCATTGAGGAATTGCTATTTTTTCACCCTTTTTTCCTATTTTCTTTGCCAAATTTCTAACTATTTATGTTAAGTTCGCTGAGTTTCATTTTATTTTTTTTCACTAGTGTTCTGGTGGGCCCGGACTAAAACATTGTTTTTCATTTCAGATATTTGTTCTTTTCAGTTCTCGAATCATGTCTTGGCTGTTTTACTTTACCTATAGTTTCCATTTTCTACTGAGACCCCTTATCTATTGTATACACATGCATATACATATATACTATATGCTTTATTCTATCTCAACGGCTTGTTAGCTGATTCCAATATTTGGGGAAACTCACAGTCAGTTTCTATTGACTAATTTTCTTCCTTGATTGGGGTCACCTTTTCCTATTTGTATTCCTAATTGCCTTGATTAAATAATGGACATTATGTGTTGCTATATTCCATTATTTCATTCTGAAGGGTGTTTGTGATGGTCAATTTTGCATATTGATAACTGGGCAACCAGATATTTGGTAAAATATTACTTCTGAGTGGGTCCATGAGGGTATTTTTGGAAGAGATTAACATTTGAATTGGAAGACTGAATAAAGAAGATGCCCTCACCAATGTGAGATGAGAAATTCCTTCAACCCCTGAAAAACGTGGAACTTAGCCCCATGTAATAAGCATGATGTTCTGTGTGGGAATAGACTTGATATTGTTCTACCTTGTAGGCTTTGTAAGGGTTTCAGCTTTTTCTTCAGGAAAAATATTGATGTTATGATACCAGAACAAAGGATTTCCAGAGCAGGTGGGTGGAACTATAGATTTATATGAGATGCCTAATGTTTATCATACTTTGTGTAGTCATACTTCATTGATAGCTAATATAATAAGCAACTTTCACTGAAGTCCAAGTGTTTACCATCTCAATCAGTTCTAGGCAGGTTGTATATGTTATTCTCATTAATTTTCGCAACAACGTCTGTAATAGGACTATTGTTTATTTATTTACAGAAATAGCTTCTCAACCTTGTGAGTTTTACTTACTTGTACAGAGCACAGAACAGGTATGTGAAAAAAAAAAGTGAACTTTCAGTCTATAAAAGTCCCTGTTCTTAATTCAATCCTAAATGTAGTTTGTAATTATTCAAATAAGAGTAAGTATGAAAGCGTCTCTCTCTGGTGCATGTGATATCATTCTCACCCTATCATTTTAGTTCTGACCATATAGTCTCCAAACTACAAAAGACATCAGCTGGTTTGGAAGGTTTATTTCTGGCCAAGTAAACCTCAGGGCTTCTCTATCGTGAGGCTGCGTCTTAAGATGAAACAATGACAATTTCCAGCTTTCCATCTGCCTTTAGGCCCACAGGTGGTTGGATGCAAATGCTGAAACAATTTGTTTCTCGTTAAAGATTTCCATCACTCTAAAGTCATAGTTTAGAGCACGGTGTAAAGCTTCCCTATCCTTATCACTCAAGTCAATTTCTATTTTAGTTAGAATTTACACTCCTGGACACAGCAATCCTTTATGATTTTTCTCCTTCTTTTATTCTATTTGCATCTAGATCCTAGGTCTAGTGGTGATTTTAGTTTCTCTTCTGGAGGAAATGGGTAGGAGAGTTAACCTCTGACTCTGAGTGTGGACAACAGACCTCGACCTGTGGAAGTGGTGGGTGCACCTGTGGAGTATGGGGCTGGAGGAAAGTGGCCATCACTCAGAGGGTCTCCTATCCTCTTTCTACCTTCAGACTCAGGAGCTACTCATATGGGTAACTCTCCTGCAATGGTGGCTCCTGGTGTCAGTGTAGGCAAACAGGGGTATTGGCTATTGTTTGCCTAGGAGAAGGAGAACTAGTATCTCTAAGCAAGGGTCTGAAAAGGCCGGAATTGCTGACCTCACATAGTTTCCTGCCCAGGACAACATAGGTCCTGTCATCTGACTGTGTAACTCTTTCCAGGAGGAGGGTCTGAGGGCCACCAATTCCTCTGGACAGTCACTTAAATCTCTATCTCGCATCAAGTATGAAGTGTTTTCTGTATCTCATCCTCCAGGCAGCTGTCCAGGAGGCTCTGGGGGAGGAGTGTTTGTGGAGACTCATCATTGACAGGGCTGGTGACCCTGGAATGGTTAGCAGGTCCCAGGGCAGAGTGCACATTTTGCCAGAAGTGAGATATGGCACTTATTTCCCATCATAGACGATGCTAGTACGCAGAGGGAATGATATTGAACAGGGTACTGCCCATGCTGGTGGGGTTGTGCCAGAGGATCTGGCTCAGGCAGCAGCCGCTGTCTCCATCATATTCTCCCATGTACTGCACCACATCCTCATCTTCCTTTTCCCATAAGCCCATAAGTTCTGTCACCAGTTCTCAGGGCTCCTGTCCATTCTCCAAGTCTCCTTGTTTTTGAGACCTAATTACACTTCGGTACTATCATAGATCTCTGGATTTCTAACCTCATATGAGGGAAACATTTTTTTTCTCATATACTTTTCATATGATACTATTTGCAATGGCTCAACAAAGGAATTATTGCTTGTGTACATCCAACGAGATATGAACATCATGTGTATACTGAAAACTACAAATTACCCATGAATGGAATCAAAGAAGCTCCAAATAAATGGAGAGACACAATCTGTTCATGGATTGAAATATTCAACATAGTAAAGGTGTTAATTCTCCCCAGGTTGATACATGCTCATGTATATCAATTCCTATTAAAATTTCAGTATTTTTTTAGATACAACCAAAATTATTCTAAAATTTATATGGAAATGCAAAGAACCTAGAATAGTTGAATTCATGTTGAAAAAGAAGAATCAAGTGAAAGAAATCAGTCTACTTGATTTCAAGACTCATTAGAAAACTGCAGTAGTCATAACTATGTGATATTGGGGGAGGGATGTATACATGGATCAATGGAACAGAATCAATATCGCACAAAGAGCTACACAGAAAAAAGGCCAAATGGTTTTTGATAAATTTCCAAAAGTAACTCTAAGGAGGACAAATAGTTTTTTCAGTAAATGGTGGTAGATCAATTGGATACAGCTAAGCAAAACAAAGAAATAAAACAAACAAACAAACAAAAATGGAAGATCAATCTAAAACATCTTCTACAAAAATTATAATGGGGCATAGTATTACACGTGTATCATAACACCATGCAACTTTGAGAAGATAACATGGAAAAAAATTTTGTATATGGCCTTGGTAAAGAGTTCTTGGACATGGCAACCAAAGCACAATCCATAAAATAAGAAAATTGGACTTCAGAAACAAAACAAATGTTTCTCTGTGTAGAAAGATGCAAAGAAGTTGAAAAGACATGTAAAAGACTAGAAGAAAATATTGGCAAACCACATTCATGACAAAGTACTCATATCTAGAATATGTAAAGAACTTCCAAAACTCACAAAAAAGTAAAAGAAACAATCTTAATAGATGATGGTCAAAAGACACATATAGTTATTTCACTTAAGAGGATATACAGATTGCAAGTAAGCACATGGAAAGATATTTAATATCACTAGCCATTTGGAAAATACAGATTAAGACAACAAAAGGAAATCAGTATACACACACTCCACACCTGTATAATGGCTATAATGTATGGAGAAATCAGTATACACAGACTAGAGCCAAGTGATGGTGAGGATGCAGATAAATGGGTTTTTTAAATACATTGCGATAGTGACATAAAATGGTAAAGCAACTTTGGAAAATAATTTGGCAGTTTCGTAAAAGCGACAAGAGTAAAAACAACAACAATAAGTAAAACACCACCACCACCACACCACCACACACACACACACACACACACACACACACACACACACACTAACCATACTACTCAGTAATTGCACTCCTGAGCATTTATTTATACCAGAGGAATGAAAACATATGTCTACACAAAAACTTATACATGACTGTTCATACCAACTTTACTTGCAATAGCCCAAAACTCTGATCAACCCAAAGTCACTAAATAAGGTTATCCATACAATGGTATAGTACTCAGTGGTAAAAAAAAAAAAAGGATAAACTATTGATACAACAATTTGGATGAATCTCAAAGGCATTGTATTGAGTGAAAAAAAAAGTCCAGCATGAAAAGGTCACACATTGTATGATCCCATTTAAATGACATTCATCAAATGACAAAATTATAGAGATGTAGAACAGATTAGTGGTTTTTAGGGGTTAGAGATGTTGAAGAGTGGAGGAGAGATGTGGTATGACTACAAAGGAATAGCAAGAAGGAGATCTTTATGGTGATGGAATAGTTCTGTATCTTGGTTGCATTGGTGATAACACAAACTCTACATATGTGGTAGAATGATGTTGAATTAGTCGACATACACATTGTACCAATGTCAAGTTCTTGATTTTGAAATTGTGCTATAATTATCTAAGATATAACCATTGGAGGACATCAGTATTATAACCATAATACTGATGTATTATACAGGAAATACACTGATGTATATGTACATATGTATACAAGAATGTATATATAAAACACAGAGAATATACCTAGTACATATACTGAATATCTAGTAATTATCATTAATATAGTCTTTACTCTATATCATCCTATAATATTATGCAGATTGGAAATATAGCATTAACCCTTCCAGTTAGCATTTATTAAATGTTGTGTATTTTTATTAGTTATTAGCATTATTTTTTTTATTGGTCTTCCAATTATAACATAAAAACCTGGCAGGTAAATAATATTCACAAAGCTACAGTAGCCTAAAACATCCTTTCCCCAAAATTGTTGAGGATAACCTTGACACTTGGTGTGATGGTATCTGGTCCCATGTGGCAGCATCTGTGTTCACCCACCTGGACTCCGTGTTCAGTTGCCCTCCTTCCCCAGCCTCCTCAGAACTGTTCTCCTTCCACAGCTTCTTGTGATTGCGAATTATTTCTCTTGGCCCTGAGATTCTTCCTTGCTTCTGACCAAATGTCTAGGCCTGTCTTCATCAAGAACTCCCAAAGCACCATGGGCCCTGTTGGTGGGTGGTCTCTTCTTAGTCAGTGGCCCTTTACCTACTGACTCTGAGGAACCCTAACCGCCTCGAAGGCCTTGGAAAGTTCCCTGATGGACAAGTCCAAGAGAGGGGTGGAAAGAGCCCTGGGACCTGTTCCTAGTCAGGAGGGGTGGTCATGTGGAACTTAGAATGAAGGCCCTGAGAAAGGCGCCTGCTAGCTAGGTGCCCCATCATCCACCTGATGCTGTCAAGACCTGCGGATTTGCACTATTGCTCTTGTGTCCCCTCACTGCAGTCCCCTTCCCTCGCATGGGTAAAACTCGCCTTTTTCAGCTGCCTCTCTCTTCAGATGGAGCCCAGAGAGGGCTGGGATCCAATAAGGGCATGGCGTTGCTTTGGTGTAGAGAGCTGTGTGCAGACGGTTTGCCTGGTGAATACAAGTACTAAAATAAGAGCTGCTGAAACACAGGCTGCACTGTGCCTGCTCTGGAGGCCAGCTCTTCAAGTGTCTCCACCATGGCCTGGACTCTTTCTTTTGGGGCCCACCACAGGGAAGCCCCAGTAATAAAGCTGCATCCAGTCAGCAGTGGTGATGGGGATAGGGTCTGTGGGTGGCAGCAGTATACTACTGCAGTAGGGTCACCACTCTGCTCTGAGCTGGTGCCAAGTGTATGTAGTTTGCAACAGCTCAGAGGTTGATATTTGATTTTTAGCCAGAGCATTAGGGAAGAGAGTCCAATGGAACCACAAAATGTGGGGAAGTTCATAGAGGAGGGACTAGGACTCAAAGACCCTTTAAATCTGTGAATGTAGTGCTGATTACTCCAGAAGCCGTCAACCCCTGCAACTGACCAGAACATGTGTGAAAAAGGCTTCGAGATCTGGCCTATGATGTAGATCACTACCTGGATCCTGGACTGGTCTTTAGGTGATGCATAGGTCAGAGACACTAGAAGAACACTTCAAAGATTTCTAAAACTATACTGATAACATAATTACAGCCACAAAAGGTGAGTCTAGACTTGTGGGCTACCTCTGACCAGATTGA
Source organism: Pteropus medius (assembly GCF_902729225.1). NCBI lineage: Eukaryota > Metazoa > Chordata > Mammalia > Chiroptera > Pteropodidae > Pteropus > Pteropus medius. The sequence goes on from NW_024356336.1 coordinate 7,376,284, forward strand.
CTGACTACAAAAACAAATAAAATTTATAAAAGATTTTAACAGAACCAAGAGTCTCACGATATATAATATTTACAATGTCAAGGATTCAATAAGAAATTACTCAGTGCATGAAGGACCAGGAAGAAATCTAAATAACTCTCATGGGAAAAGATGATTGACAGAGACCAGGCTTAAGGTGACCCACTTATTGGATTTCTCTGATAAAGATGCTAATAACCTACTAAAACCATGCTCTATCAAGTAAGGGGAAATCACATTAAAATAAATTTTTAAAAATCTCAGCAAAGTTACAGAAACAATTTTAAAAATGGAAAATTTATAACATAAAAAGGCCATAAAAGAATAAGCTTAATATGGATGACAAAAAAAGGATCAATGAACTTGAACAAAGATCAATAGAAATTACTATATCTGAACAACAAAAAGAGAAAAACTATGTCAATAAAATAAGCAGAGCTTCAAGAACATATGATATAATACTACACTTGTGTCATTATTGTCCCTGAAGGAAAAGATGAGATTCACAGAGAAAAAAACATTTCTGAAGAAATAGTGGCAGAAAACATGGCAAAGACATACATTTACAGATCTAGGAAGCTCAGGGAACCAAACACAGGATAGATATAAAGAAAACTGTGCCCAGATACATCCCGAAACAGCGCTCGGGGCCAAAGATGGAGAGAAAAATCTTAGGATCATCCAGAAGAAAATGACATTAGTAGATAATGGAACAAAAATTAAGATGACTACAGATTTTTAAAATCAGAAACCACACATGCCAGAATACAGTAGGAAATCATTGTTAAATCACTGAAAAAAAGAATTGTCAACTCAGAATTTTATATCTAGAGAAAATATTCTTCGAAAATAAGGGCAAATTAAAAGTATTCTCAGGTGAAGGTACACTAAGAGAATCTATCCCCAGTAAATGTGCTTTAATAAAAAATGCTACAGGAAATTTCTTTTGGTGAAAGAATAATTATACCAGGGAGAAAATTGGGACATGAAAAATTGAAGAAAAATGACTAGAATGGTATTATCCAGTTAACTATTTTTTGCCTGTTACATTCTTTAAAATATCTCTTTTGTTGAAAGCCAATGCAGAACCTCATGTAATGGGATTTTGGTATAGGAAAATGTACTGTATATGATGATAATAACAAAAAAGGAGAGAGTAAATAAAAGATCTTGTATTGTTGGGGGAAGATATAAACTCTAGAATGTGGAAAGTTAGGTATGTATTTTATAATCTTGAAAATGACCACTAAATGTCTATACAAAAGGGTAAGTCACAGAAGCAATAGACAAATTAAAATGGTATACTGGAGGTATTCAAATACAAAACATCCTCACTAACGTCACTGATGGGTTCTTGGAACTGTGGTGGTGAAAGGATGTATTGCAAAACCAATTTTACCACAGCATCAATGAGACGGTGTTACAATGAGATGGTGTTGAACAAAATGACGTTATCTGAGGACCTGCTGTAATTCTAAGGAAGGCAGGAAAGAAGACATATGACATGACGTAAGAATCACGTCAATAATGGCATTCAATGTATGCGATCTAAACGAAATAATTATAACATCGATTTAAAAGAAAAACAAGAACTGACTACAGCAGTCCCTCCTTATCCATGAGGGATACGTTGTAAGACCCCTGTCCCCGCAGTGGATGCCTGTAACCATGGATAGTACTGAATCCTTTATATACTATGTTTTTTTCCTATAGAGGCGTACCTTTTCACTTAAAGGAAGCACTTTACAGTGTCTCTTTGGTGCATTTGAATTGCCAACATCAGTACTCTTTTATCTAGTAAAATAAAGGTTACTTGAACACAACACTGTGATACTGTGTCAGCCAATCTGATAAGCTAGATGATTACTAAGTGGCTAATAAGTGAGTACACATGTACAGAGTGGATATGTCAGACAAAGGTTTGATTGGCATGAGAGTTAATCACACTACTCAGAATGACCCACGACTTTAACCTTATGAATTGTTTATTTCTGGAATTTTCCATTTAATGTTTTTGGACCACAATTGACTGTGGGTAACTGAAACCACAGAATGCAAAACCACTGGTAACGGTATATGGCAGAGAAGTTCCCTCTTACTCAGTCGTTTTGTTCTATCTAAGATCTTCAGTCTATTGGATGGGGACCAACCACTTTAGAGAGCAGCCAATCGGCTCTATTCAGTCTAAGCATCAAATATTAATCTCCTTTAAAAAGGGTGGCACGAACAGATCCAGAGTAAGGTGTGAGCAAATGTCTGTGCACTGAAGGCCAGTCAAATGTGGTTTTCATGAGAAATATCAAGAGCACAGGATGACCTCCTAGTGCCTTTACTTGTTCATCCAGAGTTCTGTCAGACAGATGCCCTCTGCCTGCTCTCTCTCTTCTCCTCTTAGAATGTGGTCCCCCTCTCTCACACTTCCACTTCCATCTTTTGCTGTCACCTCCTTTTGCATTTCAAAAACTTTACCCCTTGTTTTAAACACTATATCCCTTGGGTCTGACCTGGGCCATGGCAAAATAACTCGCACACTACTTGGGCAGTGTAAAATAGATAAAACTCTTTGGAAAACATTTTGGCAATTTCTAAATAGGTTAAACATATACCTCTCTTATGATCTTTCTATTATATTTACCTAAGAAAAAATAAAGTGCATATTTATACAAAGGTTTGTACACAAACATTTATAGTAGCTTTATTCATTTATAATATGAACTTATATATTAAAATTTATAGTAATCAATCAAATATTGATTATTCTTATCATTAATAGTCACACATGTAAATGTGTTTATTTATAATTAATATAATAGCTTTCTTATTTATTAATTTATATTTATTATTTTTTATTTACTTAGCCCCAAAGTAGAAACAACTTAAATGCCCATTAAAAGGTAAATGGATAAACAAATCATGGTATATCCATATAATGGGATACTATATACAAAAAATTATCTATGTATACATGCAAAAACATGACTAGACCTCGAAAGAAGTTATGCTAAATTAAGGAAGCTAGAAAAACTAAGCCATGTATTAACTATGTATTATTATCTTTTCAAGATAACAGAAAACATAAGATTCAATTTATATAAAATTCTGTGCAATGTACTTTAACTTCTATTGACAAAAGGCAGGTCAATGATTGCCAAGGGATTGTGAGGGGTTTGGCAAGAGGGAGTAATGTAGGGAGGAGGCAAGATGCTCATCAGCCTGGCAGCCAGACCATGAGGAAACCTGCAGAACAAAGGAATACTTCTGCTGGGTTTGCTCACAGCCCATTTCCCCACACCATGAAGGGGAAACAAGAAAACAGTCTTTAAATGGCTGCCTTACACGAAATAAAATTGTTCATTCCCTATTGCTAAAATTATAGGGAATTTATGGATTCAATTGCCAGCAGGCCTTTGATGCTACATATTCTTACCTTTTCCCCACTGCATACGCTTACCTTTCTCACTGTATGCCCATACCATCAAAGGAAAATGCAAACACAAAGACTTTAAGCTGTAATTCGCAGAAACTAAAGAATGATATATAAACTGAATTCCCTGAACACTCAAGATCCCTCTCAGTGTCTTTACTTTGTCTCTCTCACTGTCCCCATCTCTCTCTATTGTCTGTGTCACTCTGAGTCTCTCTTAGGGCCTCGCGCTCTCTGCCTCTGAGAGGAGACCACACTCTGTCTGTGGAGCATTACCCCTTCTCTGATGAACATTCCTTTTGACTCTTACATTGGCATGTGCTTAGATTCTTTCTCATTCTCCGCGGAGAACCCTTTTTTCTCTCGGTGCAGGGCTTGAGTTTCCCCTACTAGGGGGAATTTGCCCTGTCCTGCATCAGAACGAGGAGGCTGATGATCTGGGTCTGAATGGAGAATGGAGTTCTGCTGGTGGACAAACAAAGTGCTCAATATTCCTAGAAGATGTGACAATTCTCAGAAGATTAGCAGAGTTTGCAGTCACTCAGTCCAGTAGCACTTGCTTGTGTGGTAGATGGGAAAACAGACAGATAACCATTGTAGTGACCTGATAAGGGTATTTGGAGCCAGATTGAAAAGAACATTCTCTTTTGTGAGGAAGGGATGGAGAAATATTTATGACTGCTTTATTGAGGTATAATTTTCATGCAATCGACTGTTCATATTTAAAGTATACAATTTAGTAAGTTCTCACAGATGTATATACTTGTGAACTCATCACGACAAGCAAGATAATCAATATGTTCATCACTCCCCAATGTGTTGACATTCCTACTTTCAAGTTCCTCCTGAGGCAGGCCAGGTCAAATTCCCCACGAGGGGGTAGGGTGAGATGGGGGTGAGACCAAGCCCTGCACTGAGAGAGGAGGGTTCTTGGTGGAGAGTATAGAAAGAAATCAAATACACGCCAAAGTTAGAGTCAAAAGGAAAGTTTATTAAAGAAAGAGAAAAGCAAAGACTAGAGAAAGCAAAGACAAAAAGCCAAGACCAGGAAAAAAGCCCCGAGTGTGTGTGTGTGTGTGTGTGTGTGTGTGTGTGTGTGTGTGTGTGTTGCAGTGGGGGGGAGGGGGTGGTCCAGTTTATGTATCATTCTTTAGTTCCTCCAAGTTACAGTTTAAAGACTTTGTTTACTCAGTTCTTTTGATATGGAAATACAGTGATAAGAGTATGTAGCTTGAAAAGATAATAATCCATAGTATGAAAGGCCCGCTGGCAGTTCTTAGCCTTTGATCCATAGTTCCCCATGATTTTGTCATAGGGAATGAATGATTTTATTTTGTGTAGGGCGTGACTTTTCTTTTTTTTAGGCGAGGCAACTCTTGGTTGACCTCACAGATTGCAAGGACTTTGACAGATTACAATCCCATATTTTTTAAATTTTTTATGCCTACAGCACCTGGTCTTCCTAGGTGGTCTCCTTAGGTGGTCTCCCAACCAAGTACTAACCAGGCCTGACCCTGCTTAGCTTCTAAGATCAGACGGGATTGGGCTTGTTCAGGGTAGCATGGCCATAGACAGGGCGTGACTTAAAGACTGTTTTCCTTTCAAGGCATGAGGAAATGATTTGTTAACAATCCCAGCAGAAATCTTCCTTTGTTCTGCAAGTTTCCTCTAGTTTGACTGTAGGGTTGGTTGATCAGCACATACAACCTCTGAATATAGCTTGATTTAACATTTTAGTTCTCTTGTCTCCTCCCGACATTACTTCCTGTGGCCCCCGTGGAAGGAGTTGCTCAGGTCTTTGCCTCAGAGCCCTTGAATTCTTACCTCACTGCAGCCTAAGTCTCATTGAACAGCCATCATATCGCCACATTTCATCCTCCTACTAAACATAAAGCCTTCAGTTAAAGAGGATGTTTATTATTATCAGCTACCTGGGGGCACACCAGTGGGTGTGACTCCGTGATATTCCCGCGGATGACAGTGACCAGGTCAAAGGTCACTGCCCTTAACATTATTTCCACACAAAGATTGAGGTTTGTGGGCAGCAGGGGTGCTATGGGTCTCTCCCAGGGCTTGCAGTGGATAGTCCCTGCGCAAGTGATCTCCCAAATTTCCTAGGTTTGGGGCCACCATGGCTGTGTTTGCTGATGGGTAAAGGTAACTGTGTCCTCTGGGCTGGACCAGTCTCCAGCTCACAGGTCTGTGTAAGGTCCCAGAAGCTGCTTCCTCCCTGAACCCTCTCAAGGAGAAAGCCCAGGAACTAACCCGTCAACATGCCCTGTCTATGCTAACAATCTTATAGTTCTGCTAATGTTCAAGGGGAGCAGAGATCACCATAGTGGAAACAAATTTGCATACACAACCCCTCTACTTTCAAGCCAGAGGAGAAGATAAAAGTTGGCCCGGGGCTACTTCACTTCGGCTCTGGGGCCTCAGAAGGGCTGTGACCACCATGGCCTGGACCCCTCTTCTTTGGTGCTCCTCTCTCACTGGACAATCACCAGATGTCCAAGATCAGCTTCTGACCCTGTATCATTTCCCTCTGCATCAGGTCCCCCAGGTAGCTAAATTGGTCCCTGCCCCAGAACCCAAGCATGTCTGTGTTTGCAAGTTCCCTCTCCCAGCCCATGCTGACTCAACAGCCTTCCCTCTCTGCATCTCTGGGAACATCGGCCAAGTTCACCTGCACCCTGAGCAGTGGCTTCGATGTTAGTAACTTCCATATATGCTCGTTCCAGCAGAAGGCAGGGAGCCCTCCCTGGTTTCTTCTGAGATATAAGTCAGACTCAGATAAATACCAAGGCTCCGGGGGCCCCAGGCACTTCTCTGGATCCAAAGAGGCCTTAACTAACTTAGGTATTCTGCACATCTCTGAGCTCCAGACTGAGGATGAAGCTGATTATTACTGTGCTACATGGCACCAGGACTCGAAAACTCACATGGTGATCCACACTCATGGAGAAATGAGACAAAAACTCTTCTCTCCTGGCTTGGTGTAGCCACCACTGTCATTGGCCCTGATCATGTCTATCTCACCCCAGTGAAGGACCCTGGGACTTATAAACTGTTAGATGAGACTCGTGACCAAGAAATCTCTATACAGAGGAAGGCACGACATGATTTCAGGTTTCCTGGCCATATTCTTAAGGCTTAGCAATGGAACCCCACATCTATAATTCCTGGGTGGAGAATCTAAAGACTTCTTATAAAATTATAGCTTACCTCCACTAGCTGTCTTGTTCTGTCCCAGAATGTGTCCCTGTAATACATGAGGTAATAGCCCGATCGTGTGGGAGTATGTATAGTGAGCAGTTTGCATGTTGAGTAAGTCTTATATGACCTGACCTATGCTTCACCGTGACTTTGACTCTCAAGCCCTTTGTAAAGGCCCAGGATCTGTCTTCCTTACCGTCCACCACTGATCACAACTTGTTCGTTAGTATTAGGAGATGGGAAAAGGCCAGTAAAACAAAAGGTAGGATTTGTATAAAAGGCTCTTTGCTCTGCTCTGGGTTTGGAGTCCTGTAAGAGATTTAAGGAGAATCTGGCTTCACTTTGAGGCATTAGGAGCAGGGCTATGGGTTCTCTACACCACGCCAGGGATTCTTCTTACTCTACTGTCCTTGAAAAATACACAGGTATAGGCTCACTGATGCACATGACCAAAACATACCAAAGCATTCTGTTCTCCTTAACAAATGCCTGCCCTCAAAGGAAACTTTTATTAGAGCCCAACCTACTTGGATCCTCCCATCATCCAACAATCTGGGCAAAGGAAAATGCCTAAGTCCAGCTTCCTCTAGCTTTCTTGTCTCACTTAACTTGGGAAGATGGATGAAGAGCATTTGTGAAGGAATTTGTAGAGGGATAGACATAAATCAGTGAAACAGAATAAAGAACCCAGTAACATCCCCACAAGTATGGCCAACTGATTTTTGACAAAGTTGCAAAAGTAATTCAGTGGAAGAGAAATAGTCTTTTCAGCAAATGACAGGAGAGCAATTGTGTATCCATAGGCTCCAAATAAAACAAAACAAAACCAAAAAAACTTCAACCTAAACCTATAATGTAAACCTACATGACTTTTAGAAGATAATATGGATAATAAGATCTCTGGGACATTGGCCTCGATTAAGAGTTCTTATACATGAGAACAAAATAAAAATCTATAACAGAAAAATTCATCAAAATGTTTCTTTTGTAATTTGCTTGTGAAATATCCTGTGAAGAGATTGAAAAGACAAGCTACAGACTAGAAGGAAATATTTGCTAACCATGTATGTAGCAAAAGACTGATATTTAGAATGTGTAAAGAACCTCTCAATATTCGAGTTAAAAAAACAAAACCAACTTGTTAGAAAGTGGGCAAAAGACACAAATAATTATATTCTGCAGAGGATACACAGTCAGTTTGTAAAATAGTTTGGCAGTTTCTTAAAAATGTAAATATACTCTTACTATATGTTCCAGTGATTACTCCTGGACATTTATCCCAGATGGATGAAAACTTATATAACTTATACATATTTTGTATATAGTATCTATCATCTCTCTCTCTCATCTATCTATATCTATCCATCCATTTATCTATCTATATCTATCTATCTATCTATCTATCTATCTATCTATCTATCTATCTATCTATCTATATCTATCTATCATCTATCTATCTATCTATCATTTATCATCTATCATCATCTATCTATCGTCTGTCTGTCTGTCTGTCTGTCTGCCTATCATCTATTTATTTAGAAAAATTTTTATCCTTCTAAGGTTAATATACCGGAGTGTAAATACTTGTTATATGTATACACATACAAGTCCTCATCAGAACTAAAATACCCTTTCCCAAAGATTATCAGCGCTAATCCTAACCCTTGGTATCATGGACATTTTGTTCCACAGTGTAGTCTTTATATCCCTCAAGACTCTGAATTTAGTCATCCTCTGTCCTCAGCTCCCTTAGAGTTATTCTGCCTTCACAGCTTCTTCGCTTGTGAATTCTTTCTCCTGACCCTGGGATTCCTCCTTTCTCCACCTAGAGTTTGGGCCTCCTTCATCAAGGATTCCCAAAGTGTCCCTGGACTCTGCTGGTGGGGTTCACTCTTCCATGCCTTTTCAGACAGAAGCCCTTTATCCAGAGACTCTAAGGAATCCAAGTTTCCTAAAAGCCTCTGGAGATGTTCCTTGGTGGAAGGGAAGTTTGAAGAGGCATGGAAAGAGCTCTGGTGACTGTAACTGGAGGAGAAGGAAGGGTAATGGCAGGGAGGCGGGGGGGAAGTTGTCACAGAGTGGATGAGGGAGTTTTGAGAAACAAAATTCATGGAAGCGTGTGTCCTGTCAGTCCCCAAAGGGAACTGTGACTCCTGGATTTGCTCCAGTGATCCTGTCCCCTCTCATGAGTAAAACTCAGCCATCCTCAGCAGTCTTTGTCTGAAGCTGGGTCTCAGGCATGACTGGGAATCAAGGTAGGGCAACATTGCTCGGTGAGGAGAGCGCATAAGACCTCCTGCTTGGTGAACGTCAGCCTGAGACAAGAGCATCTGGTCACCCAGGTCTAGCCTTATCTTTTCTGGAGGCTGAGTTCTGGGGATGTCTCCACCTTGGCCCAAATTCCTCTCCTTTGGTCCTGCTCCCTCAGCACAGAGCAAGCCCTCAGAGAATCCTAGGAGGACACCTGGTAGACCATGAGATCCTACTCAATTCCTTCCTCCAGGTGTGGAGCTATGGTTGAGGATGTCCTGCTCTCTGTGCCTCTCACTCCATTTAGAGCTGGGGGCCCTTTGTACTGACTCAGGCTTACTTAGTGGGAGGTCCCCAGGAGAAGAGATCCATGGCAGCTAGACTCTGTCACCTGCCCTTGTCCCAAGAAGTGGCTGACTATCACTCAGTACTCAATAATGGCATCCACCTGTGCACAGTGATGCAGGACCCCAGTGCTATTAGACACACCCCACCCTGGGCAGTCTTCACTGTGAAGTGGTCATCACTAAGTCACCAGCAGGGGGACAGAGCCTGTCCCATATCTGTCTGTATCTTAAACTTGGAAGTGATGGTCTGTACCATTGATTCCACCATTCTTATATGTATGGATTTTTTTCTCAGAGTCTTCTGGGTCATTTTGGGAGCAGAGAGAGGAGAAAATGATAAAATTTGTGTTAAAAAGACCTTGCCATTGAACTCATACCTGACATAGTATTGCTCCAAAGTCTGTGTTAACTGTCTTGCTGTCATTCAGTTATCCGAGGAGGAAACTTTGGATGATGGAGAAATTCATTGACTTGATTGTGGTGATGGTTTCATGTGTGTAGTATATACATGTTTCAAAACTTATCAGGTTGAACATTTTAGGCACAATGGCTTTAGAGTCACTTACACCTCAATAAAACTGTCATAAATATAATCTCTTCAATATGAAAAATAAAAAGTTCTTACTATCTAGCTCTAATTACCCTCATCACCCAATGATTTCAGTGCATTGCCCTGGGATAATTTTTGCCATCGCTTCAACAATCTGTACTATTTCATGTCTGTGAGTATTTGCACATTGTGCTACACCTTCTAAGAACCTGCCCTTCTTCAAGGGCTGTTGTCTGCTTTCTTTGTCTTGCTGCAGGACATTCTGTCCCTTTTTGCACACATTTCATCAGTGTCCTCTTTCCTGCTGCCCCTGTTAAAGGAGCTGCCCAGGACTTTGCTCCCAGAGCCCTCTGCATTCTTATCCGCTTTCATTCATGGTCTTATTGTTCAGTGGTCATATTTTCTGCATCCGTTGCTTCTAGCAGTTGAGGAATTCCTCAATGGAAGGAGCTGCTTATTAACAATATCAGTTACCTTGGGATAGAGCATGGGATGTAGCCTTTGTATATTTGTGGACTGGCAGGAAATGTGGTCTAAATTACTAAAATTATTTCCACTAAGAGCTTAAAGTTTGACCAGTGGGTCTCTGCCAGGGTCTGTTAGTGGAGGCCTTCCTGCTGTGCTTTCCCTCCAGACTCCCCAGGGCTGGGGGGTTTGTGTCTGAGTTTTCTGATGGGAACTCAGCAGCTATGTCCTCTCTCGGCTGAGCAGAGTCTCTTGTTCACAGGTCTGTGTAAGGTCCCAACAACTGCTTCCTCCCTGGTCCCTCCCAGGTGGCAAACTCTGAGACTCACTCTCAGACTCTGGTCTGTCTAAAGTCTGAGTCCGTCCAAGCTCAGACTTCAGTGGGTGCTCAGGGTGGTACAGGTTCTTCAGCAGGGGAAATACGTTTATGTGAGCAGCCTTCCTCTTTTAGGCCAATGCAGAAGATGAAAGAGGACCGGGCAACAGAGATCCAATTCTGGGTTACAGCAGGGTGGTGTGCACTGTGGCCTGGGCTCCTCTCCTCCTGCTCCTCACTCACTGCACAGGTAGGGACAGGCCTCAAAGATGAGGGGTGGCCTCCGCCTTCCCCCTGCCCAGCATTTGTCAGCCACTTTGGCTCAAATAGGGGGATCCAACCAGCTTATCCTTGGTCCCTACCCCATCACCCATGCAGATGTATGTTTGAAGGTTCTCTCTCCCAGGCTGGACTGACTCAGCCATCTACCCTCTCTGCATCTTAGGAACTTCAGCCAGACTCACCTGCACCCTGAGCCGTGATTTCACTATTGGGGGCTACCATATATCTTGGTAACAGCAGACGCCATGGAGCCCTCCCTGGTATCTCCTAGGATTCTACTTAGACTCAGATAAGCACCAGGGTTCCAGGGTACCCAGCTATTTCTTTGGAACCAAAGATCTCTCAATTAATACAGATGTTCTGAACATCTCTGGACTGGAGCCTGAGGACGAGGCCAACCATTATCGTAAAATATGGCATGACAGTGCTAATGCTTACATGATACACTAGATCCATACAGAAATGAGACAAAACCTCCTCCACTTTCTGGGCCTGGGGCACTCACTTCTCCGGTGGCTCATGAGGTGACAACTTCTCTTGTTAGAACTTCAGCCTGGTTTTCCTGGACCCAGTAGATCCGATTGTCATATTTCCTTCGATGAAAGGTCTAGATTGCTAACATAGTCTCAATCTGTTCATGTTTTCAAAGGCCAGACTTGTTTGTTCAGAGATAAAAATGACTCAATGGAGATGTCAGAGGAGCCAAAAAAGTTGATTCCAGCTCAAGTTCCAGGAGTGACTCACAGATGCTTCTGGTCTAAATGCTTCAATCTCGGCTTCAGGTTACAAAACCAACATGCAGAAATGAATATACAAGTAATAAACTGTCAATATTTAAAAAACAAAATAATACTATTTGTAATTATATAATTGTGAAATACTTAAGGATAAATCTGAGAAAAATTGAAAGTGCTGTACATGGAAAACTACAAAACACTGAAAGAGTAATTAAACAAAACTTGAATAAATGAATAGATGTTCCTTATTTGTGGGTATAAACACTGACTTTGATTAAGATAATGATTCTTCCTAAATTTATTGATCAACAGCTTGTGTCAACAATTTCCTGATACAAAAACTAGCAAACAAAACAAGGTATTATTCACAAATAGAGACATAAAAATTCTTAAGATAATATTATAAAATAGAAATATATAAGAAATATATCAGAAATATATAAGAGAAATAAGCCGTGGATGCAAGGCTCATGCAATATTAAAAGTTGGTCAATGTAATCTACTGTATTAACAGGCTAAAGAAGAAGTAATATGATCTTATCATTTAATAAAAAAAGTATTTGACAGGATTCAATACCCATTTGTTATTAAAGTTCTCAGAGAATGAGAAAAATAGAGAGGAGTACTCTTAACTTGAAAAAGAAAAAACTACAAAACACCTACAACTAACATGATATATCAAAGTGAAATGCCAAAAAATTTTTTCCCTAGATTAGTAAACAAGGCAAGCATGTTCATTCTCACCACTGCTCTTTAATACCGTACTGGATGTTTTAGGAAAAAAAAAAAAAAAAAAAAAAAAAGGCATACGATCTAAATAGAAAAAGATACAACTGTCCTTATTTTAAGATGAAAGAATGGTCTACATACATACACACATACAGGAAGGTCACATGAAACAAGATCAATAAAGAAAGACAATTTAGATGTATATATCAGCAATGAAAATGTGAAAACTGAATTGCAGTATGATTTAAAATTATTTGAAGATGAAATATTTAGTTATAAATTTAACAAAACATTTACAGGACATCCATGCTAAAAACTGGATAATGCTGGTGAAAGTAATCAAAGTAGATCTAAATCAATAGAGAAACATAGTCTGTTCATTGATCGGAAGACTCAGTTTAGTAAAGATGTCAATTCTTCCCAAACTGATATAAAAGTTTACTTCAATTTCTATCAAAACAGGACTGTATGGTATAAACAGAGAGCCAGACACATAGATCGATGTGACAGAAGAGAGTCCAGAAACAGACCCACAAAATTTTTGATCAAGATGCAAAAGACATTTAGAGGAAGGATAGACTTTTCAACAAATGTGTTAGAGCAATTGCATATCCATTGGTGTAAATGAATCTCAACCTAAAACTCTCAACTCATAAAAATAAATCATTTACATGGAATAGACCTAACTGTGAAACATAAAATTATGCAACTTTGAGAAGAAACAAAGGAGAAAATCTTTTGGATCTAAGATTTATCTATTCTTAGGCAAGACACCACCAGCAGAATCCATAATAGAAAAATCAATAATTGGTCTTCATCAAAAATAAAACTTGTACTTTATGAAAACTCCGTTAAGGGAATAAAAAGACCAGCTACAAAGTTGCATACCACATACCTGGAATATGTAAAGAATTTTCAAAACTCAACAGTTAAAAAAACTCCCCAAAACAATCCAATTAGAAAATGTGCAAAAGACATGAATGTTATTTTACTGTAAAAGATATACAAATGTCAAGCACATGAAATGATGTTCAACATTACTAGCCATTAGGAAAATACGAATTAAGACTATGATGAGAGATCAATATATACCTATCAGAACATCTAGAGAGAAAAAAGGTGATAGTACTGGATTCTAGTGTGAATAAGGAGAAATCTGACCTCTTATACATTGCAGCTTGAAATGTAAAATTGTAAAGCCACTTTGGAAAAGAGTTTGGCAGTTTTGCAAACAAACAGACAAACAAACAAACAAGCTACATGTACATTTATTACTTGACCTTTCAAGAATTTTCTCTTTTTATTTGCTGAGTAGAATTCCATGGCATGGCTGTCCCCAAGGTTATATAACCATTCACCCATTGAAAGACATTTTAGTTGTTTCCAGTGATGGCTTATTAAAAAAAAAGGGCTGCTGTGGAAGCTCAGATACAAGTTTTTATGTGCACATATATTTTTCTTTTTCTAGGATAAATTTTCAGGAATGAACAGTCTACATGGATTGTTATAGTTTTATGTTTGGCATTTTTTCTTTCAAATTATATATAATAAAAGTAAATCTTCACTCATCTCGTGGTGGTCAGAACTTCTCTAGCAAAGGCTATGTACACCTGGTCTTGAAGGAAGAGGGGCAAGGTTAGGGCAGGAGGACCTGAAGGGCTTAAAGAAGAAGTGAGCACTTCGGTTCAGGGTTAAGTATTCTTTCGCAATTGAGACCTGAACTTGCTTTTTTATAGACCACATTAGGGATAGGGGAGGCTGGGAAGGAAATGATGGTCATACCCATAAATGTCTTTGAATGAGATACTGAAATTTTTACTTATTCTTCAAGGGGAGAGAATCTATGGGAAATTTTTAAATAGAGAGGTGCCTTAATAGGATTTTTGTGTTTGAAATATTCTTCTGACTACGGTATAAAGAATAAGATAAAGGGAGGGCAAATTCTTGGCAAAAATAACAATTTTTGCTTTCTGAACATTTTGAGGTTGAGGCTCTGAGTTCATTCTAAAGGAGTTGTTAAGAAAGAGCTTTGACCTCAGGGTTCAGGGAGCAGTAGAGGGTCATAAACTTGAAATTCAGATTGTTTAATTATCTGTCTATAAAGTATTGGTTATAGAACTAGAAGGTGATGAGTATGGACTGGATTCCATGGGTTCATGTGGAAACAGTGGAGAAGGGGATAATTGACCTCCAGGTAGTTACAAAAGGAACCACAGGGAACAGGTAGATGGTAGGACAAATTCTGGGGACAAAAGACAACTTTCATGAGTAAATAAACTGTTGAGTGCAAATTACTTGTGGGAACTGCTCACTTTTCACTTAACTAGGAGTCTGTGAGATAATCAGTTGTCAACAAGATGTTGAATATGGATCTAAAAAATCCACCATATAACCAATGAAATTTAATAGTCAACTTCTTAATGCTAATTTCTACTAAGGACCCTGGAGGGATATTTCATGAAAAAAGAGTGATGGGTGTGAGAACTCTGTGTTCACAGAAGAGGTGATTCCGCCCTGGGGAAAGTACATGAAGAATGCTCAGAAATAATTATTTGAAGGTGTGTGTGCTGGTCTGGACTTTATTCTAAACAAATATGTCATTCTGTAAACCTCATACCTGCAAAACTTGAGATCCCTTACACTCCTTTCCCTTTCCATCAGAAAAATTTATTCAGCTAATCATTAAGGAAATTAAAACACAAATCAATATATGTGAGAGCATTTGGAATCCATTTCTTCAATGTACAAGAGGAACAATAAAAGTATATATATGCAAAATCATATCTGAATGAAGGGATATGGAATGTGTTAATATTATTCATTGAGGAAGTAGGATGAGAGGTGAAACCGTCTGGAGGATTAAACAAGAAGAGTCATATTGACCATGGTTGAGGTTGGATGATGGGTGAGAAGGGGTTCCTTGGGCTGTTCTCTGTAGTTTGTATAACATCAAGAAAATCCACAATGAAAAATGCGTTTAAAAATTATATCTGTATCTGTGATAATGCTTATCTGCTCTTCTTTTAACAGATGCTCAAAGTTGCTAACATGTGTGCTTCCACCATGAGTGCAAGTGGAAGCCCATTTCCTTCCAACAGACAGAGGGGGAGCTGCTGTGGAGGCCACAGAAGGGACAGAACTCAGGGTTTCTGAGAACAGAGAAAGAGCAAGAGGAGGGGCTTCCATGTGAGTGTGGAGGGGGTGGGGCCAGACCATGAAAGGGCGTGTTAGTGGGGCTAATGTGTTAGACTTTATGCAAGAAGAATTAGGAACAACAGAGGATTTTAAGCCATTGAATGACCTTCTAAATATGGATGAGAAAGATCATTCTGAATGTTGTGAGGAGACAGTGACTTAGGGAGCAGGTGATTCTGGTCCTAGACTATTTACTAAAAATTCTAGGAGTCCGTGCCTATTTGCACTGTTAATGCAAGGGTACATGCTGAGCACATTGAGGAAATAAGGCTTTCTACCTTTGCCTATGCAGGCCTTTAAAACATCTGTAGTAGAGAGGTACCTCCAGAGGAGCAAGGGATCCCAGCCCCACACCAGGCCTCCCCGGCCCAGAATTCCTGTGCTGGAAAAAGGAGTCCTCACAAACTCTGACTGAAAATCAGTGGGGATTCCAACCATCCGGTTGAGATGGAAGGCAACTGGAAACGCAGACATCCCCTTAAAAAGTCCACGCACAAATTTACTCACTTGTAGGTACTTGCCCGGGGCTCTGGCAGAGGGACAATAGCTCTGGAGATGCCAGAGACATACAGGGACAGAGTTGTGTGACTTCAGGGCAAAGACTGGGGGGATAGCCTCCATTGTCCTTTTTAGAGCCCTCCTCCTGTGTAGCTTACAGGCAGGCACCATCTTGCCTGTGTTGAGCCCTCCCTCCAACAGGGCCAAATGTGAATCTGCATTGGCCTGGTGACTTAAGCTTGCTTCACACTAGTGATTCCCTGACAACCCGACCCACTCAACTCTCAAATTGCCAGGGGCAATTTCCTTGCAGGGCAAACAAGCCCACCCTATGCTTTAGGCAGGGGCCTCCTTCTGCAACAACCAACAGGCCTTGACACACAGGAGACACTCCTGGAGCTCCTGGCCTAGGTAATCAGGGAGATTGTGCCACTGGACCACACTGGACATAAGGCTACCGGGCTAAGACTGGGAGATGTAGCAAATCTACATAGAAATGAATGCAGAGAGGCAGCCAACTGAGAACAAAGAAATATATCCCAAATAAAAGAATAGGATAAAACTTCAGAAAAAAAGAACTAAATGAAATGGAAGCCAGCAACCCACCAGATACAGAGTTCAAAGCACTGGTTATAAGGATGCTCAATGAACTGAGGAAAAGAATAGATGATCTCAGTGAAAACTTCAACAAAGAGATAGAAAGCATACAAAAACCAATCAGAAAGGAATAATACAATAACTGAAGTGAAGAATACACTAGAAGGAATCAACAGTAGCTTAGATAAAGCAGAAGATCAAATTGTCCATTTGAAAGACAAGGTAGCAGAAAACAATCAAAACAGCAAAAAGATAAAGAGAATCAAAAAAATGAGAATAGTTTAAGGGACCTCTGGGACAACATCAAGTATAAAAATATTTGTATCATAGGGGTACCAGAAAGAGAAAAGAAAAAGGGATTGAGAACCTATTTGAGGAAGTAATGACTGAAAATTTTCATAGTCTGGTGAAGGAAAGAGACATACAAGTCCAGGAAGCACAGAGAGTCCCAAACAAGATGAACTGAAAGAGGCCCTCACCAAGACATATCATAATTAAAATGGTAAAAGTTAAAGACAAAGAGAGAATCCTAAAAGCAGTAAGAGAAAGACAATTACTTACAAGTGCACTCCCATAGAATGTCAGCTGATTTCTCAACCGAAACATCGCAGGCCAGAAGGGATTGGCAGGAAATATTCAAAATGATGAAAAATAAGGTCCTACAATCAAGACTACTCTACCCAGCAAGGCTATCATTTAAAACTGAAGGTGAGATAAAGAGCTTCTCAGACAGGAAAAAAAGCTAAAGGAATTCATCACCGCCAAGACAGTAGTACAAGAAATGTTATAGAAACTTCTTTAAGAAGAAGGGGAAGATTAAAAGAAAGAACATAAATATGAATAATAAAATGGCAATGTACTTAATCAATAATCACTTTAAATGTAAATGGATTAAATGCTCAAATCAAAAGACGTAGGATAGCTGAATGGATAAGGAAACAAGACCTATACATATGCTGTCGATAAGAGACCCACTTCAGATTGAAAGAAACACACAAACTGAAAGTAAAGGGATGGAAAAGATATTTCATACCAATGGAAATTTAAAAAATTAAATTTAAGAAATTAAATTGACTGATTACTACTAATTACTACAAAAAACTCCCAACAAACAAAGGTCCTGCACAGGATGGTCTCACAGGTGAATTTTTACAAAACATTCAAAGAATTAAAAATTGTTCTTTTCAAACTATTCCAAAAAATTCGAGAGGATGGAAGCCTCTCAAGCTTATTTTATGAGGCCATCATTACCCTAAATGTATAAAGCAAACATATTTATATATTCTTTTTTTCTAAAAAGAGAAAATTAGAGGCTGATATCACTGATGAACACAAATGCAAAAATCCTCAACAAAATATTTATAAACCAAATTCGACAATACACCAAAAAGATCATACACCATGATCAAGTTGGATCTATTCCTGGGATAAAGTTGGTACAATATCTGTAAGTCAATTAATGTGATACACCACATTAACAAACTGAAAGATAAAAATGATATGATCGTATCAATAATGCAGAAAAAGTGTTTGACAAAATCTAGCATCTATTTATGATAAACTCTCAGCAAGGTAGGAATAAAGGGAACATACCTCAACATAATAAAGGGCATATATGATAAACCTACAACTAACATCATACTCAATGGAGAAAAGTTAAGCATTTTCCTTAAAATCAGGAATAAGACAAGGATGTTCACTCTTATCACTTTTATTCAACATAGTATTGGAATTCCTAGCCACAGTAGTCAGACAAGAAAAGGAAATAAAATGCACCCAAATTGGAAAGGAAGAAGTAACACTGACATTATTTGCAGATGACATGAATTATCTGTAGAGAATCCTAAAGATTCCACCTAAAAACTGTTAGAACTGATAAATTCAGTAATGTAACATGATACAAAATTAATATTCAAAAATTGGTTACATTCTTATGCTATCATCTTATATACCAATAATATACTATCAGAAAGAGAAATTAAGAAAACCATCTCATTTACAATTGCATCAAAAATAAAAAATACCTAAGAATAAATTTAGCCAAGGAGGTAGAAGACCTGTACTTGGAAAATTAGAAATCATTAAAAAAAAAAAATTGAAGAAGATACAAATAAATGGAAACATATACTATGCTCATAGATAGGAAGAATTAACATAATTAAAATGTCCATATTTCCCAAAGCAATATACAGTTTCATTGCAACCTCTATCAAAATACCAATGGCGTTTTCAACAGAACTAGAACAAATAATCCTAAAATTTATATGGAACCATAAAATACCCCGAATAGCCATGGCAATCTTGAAAAAGAAGAACAAAGTTGAAGTTCTCATGCTACCTGATATCAAAATATACTATAAGGCTATAGTAATCAAAATGGCATGGTATTGGCATAAAAACTGACAGATCAATGGAACAGAATAGAGAACCTGGAAAAAAAAAACAAACCCACACCTATATGGTGCTTTAATCTATGACAAAGGAGGTAAGAATATATAATGGGGTAAAGACAGTCTCTTCAATAAATGATGTTGGGAAAACTGGACAGATACATGTAAAAAAATAATAAAATGGGACCACCTTCTTACACCATATACAAGAATAAACTCAAAATGAATTAAAGGCTTAAATGTAAGACCTGAAACTATAAAATTCCTAGAAAAAAACACAAGCAGTAAACTCTCTGACATTGCTTTTAGCAATATTTTTTCTGATGTATTTTCTCAAGGGAAACGGAAAAAATAAACAAACAAGACTACATCAAACTAAAAGTTTTTGCACAGCAAAGGAAACAGTCCATAAAAGGAGAAGACAATCTACTGACTGGGAGAAAATATTTGTCTATGATACAACTGATAAAGGGTTAATATCCAAAATTTACAAGGAACTCATATAACTCAACACTAAAAAACAAACAAACCAATTAAAAAGTGGGCAGGAGACCTATATGGGCATTTCTCCAAAGAGGACATACAGATGGCCAGTAGGCATTTGAAAAGATGCTCAAAGTCAGTAGTCATCAGAGGAATATAAATTAAAACCACAATAAAGTATCACATCACACCTGTCAGAATGGCTATCATCAATAAATAAAAAAAAACAAGAGTTGACGAAGATGTGGAGAAAAAGGAACCCACGTGCACTATTGGTGAGATTGTAAATTGGTACAGCCACTATGGAAAACAGTTTGGAGGTTCCTCAAAAAATTGAAAATAGAACTACTTATGATCCAGCAATTGCACTTCTGGGTAATTATCCAAACAAAGCCAAAACACTAATTTGAAAAGATATACACATCCCTATGTTCATTGAAGCATTATTTACAGTAGCCAAGATATGGAGGCAACCTAAGTGCCCATCAATAGACGACTGAATAAAGAAGTGGTACATATATACAATGGAATATTACTCAGCCATAAAAAATGAAATCTTACTATTTGCAATGACATAGATAGACCTAGAGGGTTTTATGCTAAGTGAGATAAATCAGACAGAGAAAGACAAATACCATGTTATTTTACTTATATGTGGAATCTAAAGAACAAAATAAATGAATAAACAAAATGAAAACAGACTCATAGACACAAAGAACAAACTGGTGACTGCCAGATGGGAGAGCTGTTGGGGGGCTGTGTGAAAAAGGTGAAGGGATAAAGAAGTACAAATCGATAGTTACAAAATAGTCACAGGGATGTGAAGTACAGCATAGCGAGTATAGTCAACAATCCTGTAATAACCATGTATAGTGCCAGAGGGATACTAGACTAATCAGGGGATCACTTTGTAAATTATATACATGTCTAACCACTATGCTGTACACCTGAAATTAATATAAAATAATATCGAATGTCTACTCCAATTGAAAAAAAAAGATACTCCAAAAAATAAAATGGGGCTAATAATAGTACTTAAAAACAAACAAAAAACAGCTTAAAACATATACTGATATTCCTAATAAACTGAAAATGACTAGCAAGAAACATAAGATGAGAAAATTACAATATAAACAAGTTGTATAATGCCTAGGACAAAATCCCCACAAAAATACGTGACCAATCATGCATGAAACTGCAGATTTTACTTACAAAGATAAAATTAACTCTATATTATAGTGGAAAATGTTATATAATTCATTGGTAAATGTTAGGCCTACAAAATCTATTAATTTCCCCCATGTCACTAATTCAAATTGAGTGTCTGCAAAACTTAGAAACAATTACATATCTTTTGGAATTTTTGCTGAACTGATATTTTTTGAACATACCACAGAACATTTTTATTTTCTGGAGCAACCATACTACACTGTTCCCTCAAAAGATCCCTTTGTGACATTAAAAAATAGGTGAGCTGCCCCCTGGTCTGTTTTGTGAAACCTGGCCTCATGGACACACGGGCCATTTAGCTTTTTCTAGAATCTAATGTACCGGGATGAGTGGGCTTTGGCAACTTAAGTTTTTATATATGTATATATTTATGAATCCCACAGAACAAATTCTAGGAGTGAGAAGCTACAGTGTATCAGAATCACAGTAACTGGGAACCAGACCATAATGTGAGAATGGAGGCAGTGGCTGGTGAGCTGCAGAACCCAGCTGGGTTCTCAGGAATTTGGATGATGGGGAGGTGTGTGCCCTGTGACAAGCAGGTGGCACTGTGGAACTACCCAGTGGTCCCTACACATCTGCTCAGTGAGAACCCAAAGGAGCCTGGCACTGAGAGTTGGGTCTTTTCCTCAATGATGGGACTCAGCAGCTGTGTCCTCTGGCCTGACAGAGTCCGCTGAGCAGGAACCTTTGTGTGATGACAGCAGATGCTTCCTCCCAGGGCTCTCCCAGGGGGTGAAGCCAACCTCCTGCTCCTCGGTCTGGGTGTGAGATGGGCTCCAGCACCAGGGCTCAGGAAGAGGCTGGGCGGTCACTGGATGGACACACATTTGCATGCACAGCCCCTCCTCTGGCGGAGGGTGGAGAAGAAAAGGAGGCCTGGGGCAGCCCAGCCCCACTGTGGGCTCAGGGGCTGCGTGCACCATGGCCTGGACCCCCGTCCTCCTCGTGCTCCTCTCTCAGTGCACAGGTAAGGAGAGGCCTTGGGGACCCTGGGCATGTCACAACATCACTGCCCTCTTTCTCGAAATCCTGAGAAATGTTCTCTTTTTTCTTGTGCCAGGAACAATGTTTGTCTGTGTTTGCAGGTTCCCTCTCCCAGCCTGTGCTGACTCAGCCGCCCTCCCTCTCTGCATCTCCGGGAGCAACAGCCAGACTCACCTGCACCCTGAGCAGTGGCTTCAATGTTGGCGGCTATTACATTAACTGGCACCAGCAGAAGCCAGGGAGCCCTCCCTGGTATCTCCTATACTATAAGTCAGACTCCGATAAGCACCAGGGCTCCGGGGTCCCCAGCCGCTTCTCTGGATCCAAAGACGCTTCGGCCAACGCAGGGCTTCTGCTCATCTCTGGGCTCCAGCCTGAGGACGAGGCCGACTATTACTGTGACATATGGGATGGCAACTCTAACACTAACACAGTGCTCCAGTCCCAGAAGGAAGTGAGACAAAAACCTCTGTGCTCTCCAGGCCTGTTGCGGTCACCCCTGCTGGTGTCTGTGACCAAGTCCATCTCCGTGGTGACTTGTGTTGTCAGATCTCATGCAGCACCTGCTTTCCTTGGACCAGTCGTCCTGACATTGTCACATCCTTGTCTTCAGTTTAACTTTTAGATTGATTTGTTGTCCATGTATTCTCACGGTGTTCATGTTTTCACAGGCAAAAATTCCTTATTCAGAGATAAATATCTCCTGGTAGACACAGCTGAGGATGTCAAATCCGGTTGATTCTGGTCTTGCCCAGCTCAGGGTCCAGGAGTGCCTAAGATTTGCTTGTGGTGTGAGCACTTCAAATTAATTCCATGACACAAACAACCGTCAAGCAGAAGTGAAGTTTATTGTATATACTATGAGTGAATTATAAAAATTAAAAAAATAATACCATTTAAAACAACATCAATATGAAATATTAGAGATAAATCTGAGAAAATATAAAAACCTTGAACACTAAAAATTACAAACTATTGTGAGACAATGAAATAAAATTGATTAGATCTTAGTAGTTTGTGGGTTGACATACACAATGTAGTTATGATAAAATTTTCCCAAACCGAATGAAAAACTGCCTGCAAGCTCGTTAGGTTAAAATGTCCGTGCAATGAAGGATGAGGTAGGAAAGTTCAGGAAAGAAACGGAAATAGTACCAAAAAAACCAAACCCATAAATGAAACAATCCTTCTCCAGTTTCATGAGACTTGTCCCAGAGGAGGCACAGACCAGGTGATGGGACGCTGCCCTGAGGGGTGACAGGCAGTGTGGGTGCAGCCAGCCTGGGCTGGGTGTCACGAGGCACTGAAGCTGTGCTGTCACCAGTAATGTGTACCCAGACACCTGTAATGTCACCTGTAATGTGACATGGTTGTGATTATCACCTCTATCCAATGAATGACCCTGTGACCTGTACCTTGTTTGCTGAGAATCGGGACCACAAAGGCTCTGCATGGAAGAGGGGACCATGTGATTTCAGGGACTCTGACTCCAATTGCATTTCCACCAGTTAGAAATGGAACCTGCGTCCATAGTTCCTGGGAAGACAATCTGAAGGCCCTTCTCAGATAATGAGTGTCCTCTGATAGCTGCCTCACTCAGAAAGCCCGTGGGGATGTCCCTGCCACTCATGCGGTGTCTCTTACCTGATCTTGTGGGCCTGGATATCGTGGGAAGCCAGGCCTGCTGGGGAATCTCGGATGCCCTGACCTCCACTTCCTGAGACTCGGCCCTCTCAGGGCCTGTGTGGACCCAGGACACAGACTCGCCCTCCTCCAACACGTACCATAGATGGTTCCGCAGAACAGGACCCAGGAAGGGGATAGAAAGACAGAGTCTCATGAGGATGTGGAGCAGAGAAAGAGATGTGAGGCAACGGGGCCTTAGCTCTGGGGCCCAAGGAACAAGACTGTGGATTATGTACACCACATCCTGGATTCCCATCTTCCTCACCCACATTAACACTCATGGGCATCCTCTCCAGCTCTACCTCTCGCCCTCCACTACATGGGGACCATTTCCTGTGCCCACAGGTCTCTGCTTCTGTCCCTGTGGATCCAGCCTCCTTCAGGGACAGGGAGCAGGACAGAAAGCCAGCACCTACTGCCCTAGGAGAATCAGAACAGTGGCTAGAATGTTGTCATTTGGACACATCGGCACCAGGCACATCTCATCAAAACTATGGACCCATTGATACGACCACATATGCTCACAATGTTGGTTCTCTTTGTTGTCACCGTGTCACCTAGAGCAGAAGCTCTTGTTCCAACTTGAGGATGAAGCCAAACATCACTGAACTCATACCCCAGATCCCCGTCCTCTTCTAGGGCTCCAGGTCCGGGGGATGAGAGTCAACCTCCTTGACCACCCAGAGCCACTGCCGTCCATCCAGCAGTGCCCATTTTAGGCTGATTTTTGTTCCTTTCTTCTCAGAGTGTCTCCTCATCGGATCATGTGAGGACGTGAGAAATGACTGTGCATCTCGTCTCCTTATAGTCTTCCCGCCCACACCTCACTCGGGGACAGCTGGGGCTTTCCAGAAGCGGGGAGCTCTCCTCTGATGTAGTATTCACTTTACGACAATATAATAAAACTAAACTAAAATATAGACTAATATATCAGACGATTTAAAGGAAATAATTATTGCCAGAATAACATTCAAGGAGAAGGAGAACACAAGACATTTCTGTTCCTGACAGTGTTATGTCCTGGAAAAGACAGACAGAAAAAGCCACGACGTGTGCAGTGGGGACTGGGGAACCGACCGGGACCCCGACACCAGCAAAGCTCCAACCACACATTTCCACACGTCAGGGTGACCCAGGTGGAATTACGACCAGGTGTGAACTAACAGGGTTCTCTGCGGACGTTTAGGCATTGACCTGGTGGTTCAGGGTGGTCATGTGTCAGTAATGACACCAGGGGCAAGGCAGAGCACTGTCAAGTATCAAATAACCCCCAAATATCTGACAACACAGCATTTCCTTTGGCTTCTGGAGGTCATTAGAGACCTGGAAAAATTAAAGGCTTAGGCCCATCATCACAGATGGGACCTTCTCATTCTACTGCCCTGGGTAGTGATATCAGAAAGATCCTCCTGCAAAAATCAGAAGCCCTTCCAGGAGAGCTGTAGATGTGAAATGGGCTGGAGGCTGTGGGTTCTGGGCCAGCAGGGGAAACTGGGGGATGGGTCCTGAGAGCTCAGGGTGTGGGCCAGGCAGGCTGGGAAAATACTGCCTGTATTTGTACACTTGGGTAGCAGTGTTCTCACTGAAGGGTGACTTTCCTGCATCTGGGCCCCCTGGAGCCACATAAACAATGGCTCTTACTCATACCCTTGCCTCCTACTCCATCCTCCATCACTCCCGGAGTCACTGCCCCGGCTGCATTCAGGGAGGATAGACAATGCCACAGCTAGAACAAACTAGGCTCTCAGGGCCTTGGGCCACTGGGATGTGTGTGCCCTGTGAGAAGAAGGGGGCACTGTGGGACTGCCTTGTGTTTCCTACAGAGCTGCTCAGTGAGGACCATTCACTCAAAGGAGCCTGAGCCTGGGGGTTGGACTCTTGATCATTGTTGGGGACTCATCAGCTGTGTCGTCTGGCCTGACAGAGTCCCCTGAGAAGAGACCTTTGTGTGGTGTCAGCAGGTGCTTCCTCCCTGGGCTCTCCCAGGGGTGAAGCCAATCTCCATTCTCCTCAGTCCGGGTGTGAGCTGAGTTCCAGCACCAGGGCTCAGGGAGGGGATGGTCGGTCACTGGATGGACACACATTTGCATGGACAGCTCCTCCTCTGGCACAGAGTGAAGAAAAGGAGGCCTGGGCAGCCCAGCCCCACTGTGGGCTCAGGGGCTGCGTGCACCATGGCCTGGACCCCCGTGCTCCTCGTCCTCCTCTCTCAGTGCACAGGTGGGGACAGGTTTTGGGGATCCTGGGTAACCCCCAACATCACCACTCTCTTGCTCAAAATTCTGCAACATTTTCTCTGATTTCTTATGCCAGCAACCACATTTGTCTGTGTTTGCAGGTTCCCTCTCCCGGCTTGTGCTGACTCAGCCGCCCTCCCTCTCTGCTTCTCCGGGAGCAACAGCCAGACTCACCTGCACCCTGAGCAGTGGCTTCAATGTTGGTGGCCACTGGATAAACTGGTTCCAGCAGAAGCCAGGGAGCCCTCCCCGGTATCTCCTGAGTTTCTACTCAGACTCCAATAAGGACCAGGGCTCCGGGGTCCCCAGCTGCTTCTCTGGATCCAA